>NC_057796.1:5789608-6163522 GCF_018294505.1 Triticum aestivum | reverse complement strand
CTTCCTGTTCCCCCGACCGGGTTGGAACAGGGGAGCGTCGCCGCCGGACCCCCCCTCGCCGGCGATGAACCCCGCGAGAGGATAAGGCTGCCACGCCTCGACTCCTCGATCCCCTCTCCAATCCCCCTGGCGTCCCCATCCATTCCCCTCCTCCTCGCTCGCTCTCTTCCCTCCTCTGTCGTTCGAACGCCATCGCCGTGCCGTCACCGTGCTCGTGGCCACAAGCCTCCCCGGCGCTCGGGAGGATGTCGAGGAGCACCGCCGTCCTCTTCTGCACCGTATGCAACCGCTAGGTTGAGCCGGAGTGCCTCGAGACGTCGCCGCCGGCCTTCTTCCCCAACCACGGCCGTCGTCGTCCACCTCATCGATCTGCCTCGCCGGACCACCCCGCGCCCGCTTAGCACCTCTGCAGACCCCCCCCCTGTGAGCATCTCTCTCCTTCCCCTCACTCAACGCGCTCGATTGCGAGCTCTAGCAGCTGATCCGCCATCGGCCGAAAGCTTGCTCCGCCGCTCACCTCGCCGTCGCGGCCACAGCTCACGCAGCTGGCGTTTGAGCACACCGTCGTGCTCAACATCTCCGTAGGAAGCCGTAGCACCCACTAGCTCTTTCCCGCATGCCCCCTGCGTCTTTCCCGTCAGTGCCGTGCTCTGGTCGCCGCCTCGGCTCATCGCCGGTGCCATTTCCGACCACCTCGGCACCTGCCGCTTGCCGCGCCCGATGCGCGCGAGCGTCAGCTCGTCATAGGACCTAACCGCGCTCCAAATGGGCCACTGTGGGCGAAACCCGAGCTCACCCGCGCATCGCCGCCGCGTTGGAGCTCGCCGGAGCCCCTCTCCGGTGCCCTGCCGACATGGCCGGCCGGGCCCCACCCCCAGTGACCCTGCCAGTGGCCCCCATGGGCCCCAGTTGACTGGGTTGACCCAGTCAACTGCTGACTGGGCAGGCCCAGTCACTGACATGCGGGCCCCGCCGCAAAAATTAAAAAAAAAAGAAAAAGAAAATGTTTTATAAATAAATATAATTAGTTTAATTAATCTCTCACTGACAGGTGGGCCCAGTAGTTAATTAACTAAAAAACTAATTAGTTAATCCTCTGTTAACCCACTGTCTATGACAGGTGGGTCCCCCTTGTCAGTTTGACCAGTCAACCCGGACTGTTGACCGCTGACGTCACTCCTACGTCATGCTGACGTCATAATTCATTTTTCTGTTAATTAAATAATTCCAGAAATTCAAATCAACTTTGAAAATTCATATCTTTTAAACCGTAACTCGGATGAAAATGTTTTCTATATGAAAGTTGCTCAGAACGACGAGACGAATCCGAATACGCAGTCCGTTCATCCACCACACCTCCCTAACCTATCGAACTAGCAACTTTCCCCCTCCGGTCCGTCTGTCCGAAAACGCGAAACATCGGGAATACCTCCCGGATGTTCCCCCCCTTCACCGGTACCACCTACTGTCGCGTTAGGACACCCCTAGCACCGCTCATTGACATGTCACGCATCGTCATGCTTATGTTTGCATTGTATTTACTGTTTCTTCCCCCTCTTCTCTCCGGTAGACTACGAGACCGACACTGCTGCTACCCAGTTCGACTACGGAGTCGACGACCCCTCCTACTTGCCAGAGCAACCAGGCAAGCCCCCCCCTTGATCACCAGATATCGCCTACTCTACTCTCTACTACTTGCATTAGAGTAGTGTAGCATGTTAATACTTTCGATATCCTATTCTGATGCATAGCCTATCCTTGCTAACTATTGTTGTTACCTTTACCTGCAATCCTATCTGCTTAGTCTAGGATGCTAGATTTCCATCAGTGGCCCTACATTCTTGTCCGTCTGCTGTGCTATACTATCGGGCCGTGATCACCTGGGCGGTGATCACGGGCATATACTTATATACTATATACATGACACATGTGATGACTAAAGTCGGGTCGGCTCGTAGGAGTACCCGCAAGTGGATCTTTGTGGCGGAGCGACAGGGCAGGTTGAGACCGCCTAGGTGAGAGGTGGGCCTGGCCCTGGTCGGCGTTCGCGGATACTTAACACGCTTAACGAGATCTTGGTATTTGTTCTGAGTCTGGCCATTTTGTCTATACGCACTAACCATCTACGTGGGAGTAGTTATGGGTATCCCGACGTCGTGGTATCAGCCGAAGCTCTTTTGACGTCAGCGACTGAGTGGCGCGCGCCGTGTTGGACCGCTTTGACGTAACCGCCGTGATCGTGTGGGTTGCTAGGTCTGCTCGCGGCCGCGTTCGCAACGTGCAGGTGTGCATAGGGCGATGGGCCCAGACCCCTGCGCGCATAGGTTTAGACCGACGTGCTGGCCTCTCTGTTGAGCCTAGGTGGGGCTGCGATGTGTTGATCTTACGAGGCCGGGCATGACCCAGGAAAGTGTGTCCGGCCAAATGGGATCGAGCGTGTTGGGTTATGTGGTGCACCCCTGCAGGGAAGTTTATCTATTCGAATAGCCGTGTCCCTCGGTAAAAGGACGACCCGGAGTTGTACATTGAGCTTATGACAACTAGAACTGGATACTGAATAAAACACACCCTCCCAAGTGCCAGATACATCCCGGTGATCGCTCTCTAACAGGGTGACGAGGAGGGGATTGCCGGGTAGGATTATGCTATGCGATGCTACTTGGAGGACTTCAATCTTCTCTCTTCTACATGCTGCAAGATGGAGATGTCCAGAAGCGTAGTCTTCGACAGGACTAGCTATCCCCCTTTTAATTCTGGCATTCTGCAGTTCAGTCCACTGATATGCCCCTTTACACATATACCCATGCATATGTAGTGTAGCTCCTTGCTTGCGAGTACTTTGGATGAGTACTCACGGTTGCTTCTCTCCCTCTTTCCCCCTTCCTATCTATCTGACTGTCGCAACCAGATATTGGAGTCCAGGAGCCAGACGCCACCATCGACGACGACTCCCACGTCACTGGAGGTGCCTACTACTATGTGCAGGCCGCTGACGACGACCAGGAGTAGTTAGAAGGTCCCAGGCAGGAGGCCTTGCCTTTTCGATTGTTGCTACCTTTGTGCTAGCCTTCTTAAGGCAAACTTGTTTAACTTATGTCTGTACTCAGATATTGTTGCTTCCGCTGACTCGTCTATGATCGAGCACTTGTATTCGAGCCCTCGAGGCCCCTGGCTTGTATTATGATGCTTGTATGACTTATTTATGTTTTAGAGTTGTGTTGTGATATCTTCCCGTGAGTCCCTGATCTTGATCGTACACATTTGCGTGCATGATTAGTGTACGGTCAAATCGGGGGCGTCACAAGTTGGTATCAGAGCCGACTGCCTGTAGGAACCCCCCTTCCACACTCCTTGGCCGAAGTCGAGTCTAGACATTGCAAAACTTTTACTAACATGGCTGTGCGGCTTACGGGCCCACGTCGCCATTGGGTGGTACTAGGATCTTTTACTCCTCGACCTTTACTCTGGGACTCTGAACTCTCTTCTACTCGGGTTAAACGAATTTACTAACTCTAACACTAGGATCCCGTGACCGCGTTCACCCCAAAGATGGATAAGCCATAGTTGTTTCTTAGAATAGTATTTTGAACAATTCACACACTGTCATTTGACTCCTTTGAAACGTCTTTGCTTTCAGATGGAACCCACGAGGCAGGTTGTTCGCCACACGATGGCCATTGGTGCCTCGGGATCACCTGCGGTGCTAGCTGAGATGATGACCTATCTGGGTTATCGCTGGCACCCTGAGTACACCGTCTACGAGGAGTACCAGGACTTTAACCAGGAGCAGTACCGTGCCATCGTCCACCTCTACTCTCGGGAGTACGACTCCACTACTGTGCTGCACACCGCACATGGTGTTGGTGTGACCATCGATATGGCTGTCCACGATGCAGCCTATGCTGCTCTGACACGTCTTCGTGGAGAGTATCAGGAGTTGGACACCTCCCCTTTCAGGCACATTGCTATCGCCTCTGATGTTGGTACGGAGGGATACTATACTGCTGCCTACTCCACTGTCACCCGAGAGCCCTTCTACCATCAGCACCTGGTTCTGCATGCTGATGGGCTGGATCGAGCTAACCGAGCTCTTCGCCACGAGATGTACACCACCCGTCAGCACCTTTACCGTGCTCTGACGCTGCTGCACCCCTTTGTCCGGTCTGGACAGGTACCGCGTTCTGCGATCTACCCAGCCAGGACCGTGATGCCCCACGGTGTCGGTTGGCCAGAGGTGGGAGGCTACTCTCCCGCACTTGGTCCTCTTCTGCCACCTGAGCGTCGGGCTCTACACCTGAGTATCCGCGGCCCCCAGTCTGCTGACGTGGAGGACTATCCGTTGCCTCACTACCAGCTGTCGGGCTACGATTACCTCCACAGTACCTCTTGGGACTGATGTAGGCTTGTTTGTAGTGTTAGTGCAGTCGCCGCGAGCCTGTGTGCCGCCTATGATGTTTTAGTCTATGTACTGAACTCTGTGTACTGAACTCTATGCATGACCCCTTTTGTAAGCTATGCCGACTACTATGTAGTAGCTATCGTGCTCCTTTCATTATGCATGTTTCATCATGAATGATTCTTGTCATTGCAAATTTTCTCAATGCTGAACTACCCCTGTTATATATTAGCAGGATGGTTAGACCAGGTGGTCGTGGTCGTGGTGGCGATGCCCCACCACCACCTGAGTACATGGCTGGTATGATCCAACAGTTTGAACTGAACCGCCAATTCATGGAAAATATGATGGCTCAGTTTCCTCGCCCCAATATGAACCAGCAGCCAGCCCAAGTGACTCTTCAAGATTTCATACGCCTCAACCCAACCATCTACCGCAGCTCAACTCAGCCTCTGGATGCTGATGACTGGCTCCGTGACATCACCTATGAGATGGAGTCTGCTGATGTAGCCCCTGCCAGCTATGTCAATTTTGCTTCCTTCTTCTTGAAGGGACCCGCAGCTCAATGGTGGGACAGCCACAGGCGTACTCTGCCAGCTGGAACAATCATCACCTGGCCAGACTTCCAAGCTGCTTTCCGTGCCCGCTTCATTCCTCAGGGAGTCATGGACCGGAAGAAGCGTGAGTTCCGCAACCTCACCCAAGGCAACAAAACTGTCGAAGCTTATCAGCGGGAGTTTCTGGACTTGTCCCGCTATGCTGAAGAAGACATTGCAACTGATGCACGCAGACAGGAGAAGTTCCGTGATGGCCTACAAGCTGACATCAAGCTCGCACTTCTAGTGCATGACTTCGCCGATTTCGCCACCTTGGTGAATAAGGCCATCAATGTCGAGACTGGTCTGCAGGAATACCAGAGCTCTCAGAGGCGCAACCGTGACACGGGCTCATCTTCGGGCTCGCCCTCACAGAAGCGTAAGATATGGATCCCGAACAGCATGTATCGTCCAAATGCACCTGCTCCCAGGAAATCTTATGCTGCACCGCGTCTGCCTCCTCCACCATCTAAGCAGTCAAAGCTACCAGCTCCCCCACCTGGGGCTCCTGTTCCCACTCCCGATAATGGTCTGTGCTTCAAGTGTGGTCAACCGGGTCACTTTGCCAGGAACTGCTATCAGAACCAGAATCAACTGGCCCTTCCAGCAGCTGGCCGTGGTAACAACCAGCCCCGCAACAACAATGCTAAGTCTCATGGTCGTGCTCATGCCAACCACGTTGATCTCAGCGAAGCTCAAGACCAGCCTGCTACTGTGATGGGTACACTCCTCGTAAATTCAGTACCAGCATCCGTTTTATTTGATACAGGAGCATCCCATTCATTCATATCAGCAGAATTTGCATTCCTGCATGGCATTCATTACGAAGAGATAAACACTCCGCTAGTGGTACACACCCCTGCGGGCCAATGTCAAACCTCTATGGTTAGTCGCGATGTTACTGTTGAAATTGAAGGACTGGAATTTCTTGTCTCTCCCATCGTACTGAAGTCCTGTAGCATTGATCTCATTCTGGGAATGAATTGGTTAAAAGCGCATACTGCTTCAATCGTTTGCACCACTAAGACCGTCCATCTGCTACACCCTTCAGATGAGATAGTTACTTACCAAGCCCATCTGGTGCAAAATGCCGAGGCAAGGCTCTATGCATTGAATGCATTGAACGCTGCACCACTCGAGGGCATTGAAAACATTCCCGTCGTGCGTGAATTCCTCGACGTCTTCCCTGAAGAACTTCCAGGGATTCCCCCTGCTAGAGCTGTCGAATTCATCATCGACTTGAAACCAGGCACCACTCCTATAGCCAAGCGACCCTACAAAATGCCGCCGCATGAACTCCTTGAGCTTAAGGAGGAAATCGACAAGTCTCTTCGCAAAGGATTCATTCGCCCAAGTTGCTCTCCTTGGGGAGCACCTTCTCTCTTTGTCAAGAAGAAGGATGGGACAAACCGGTTAGTTCAAGACTACCGTCCTATAAACCAAGCTACCATTCAGAATAAATACCCTCTTCCTCGGATCAATGATCTGTATGATCAACTGGCGGGTTCGTCAGTGTTCTCTAAGCTCGACTTGAGGTTGGGCTACCACCAGATCCGTGTTCGCGAAGAGGATATCCCAAAGACCGCCTTCGTGACTCGCTATGGTTCATACGAGTACACCGTCATGTCTTTCGGTTTAACCAATGCTCCAGCCACCTTCTCTCGTCTGATGAACTACATATTCATGGATTACCTCGACAAGTTCGTCGTGGTTTATCTGGATGATATCCTGATATTTTCCAAGAACGAAGAAGAACATGCTGAACATCTTCGACTTGTGCTGGAAAAACTACGAGAACATCAACTATATGCCAAGTTCTCTAAATGTGAATTCTGGCTACCGGAAGTAACCTATCTGGGGCATGTCATCTCTAAGGATGGTATTGCCGTCAACCCCGAGCGAGTTCAGGCTATTCTTGATTGGACTCCTCCCAAGAACGTTAAGCAAGTCAGAAGTTTTCTCGGTCTCGCCAGCTATTGCCGTCGATTCGTCGAGAACTTCTCTAAGATCGCCAGGCCTCTGACTAACCTGTTGCATAAGGGTGTCAAGTTCCAATGGACAGACAAATGTCAGGAAAGTTTCCAGGCACTCAAAGACAAGTTGACTTCTGCCCCAGTTCTAGCTCCACCTGATACTAAGAAGGACTTCGTCATTTACTGCGACGCTTCCCGTCAAGGGTTAGGCTGTGTCCTAATGCAAGACCGCAAAGTGATTGCTTATGCCTCTCGACAATTGCGCCCTCACGAAGAGAACTACCCAGTTCACGACCTCGAACTTGCTGCTGTCATTCATGCGCTGAAGCAGTGGCGACATTACCTTCTCGGTAATCGTTGCGAGATCTTCACTGACCACCAAAGTCTGAAGTATCTGTTTACTCAGCCAGATCTGAACCTCCGTCAGCAGAGATGGATGGAGCTTGTTGCAGACTTTGACTTGGGTATTTCCTATACGCCAGGCAAGGCTAATGTAATGGCTGATGCCTTGAGCCGCAAGTCTTACTGCAACCACCTCCAGGTTCATAAAGTTCAGCCCTCGCTTGTTGAAGAATTCAGGAAGCTGAACCTCCATATTGTTCCTCCGGGTGCACTCGCTCCCCCTCCTAAAGGAGTTTGGCAAGGTGAACCTCCACGTTGTTACCCAGGGTTCCCTCAATACCCTAGTTGCTAAACCAGATCTCGAGGACAGCATCAAAAGGCTACAGAGGTATGACTCTGAAGCCCACAAGATTAAGCGCTACCTCGCAGAAGGAAAGCCCTCATTCTTCACCATTTCTGAAGATGGCACCCTATACTTCAAGGGCCGCCTAGTGGTGCCATGTGCAGAGAAAAACCTGGATATGACACAGGAAGTTATGAAAGAAGCTCATGATACGCCTCTATGTATCCATCCTGGTAGTACAAAGATGTACCAAGATATCCGTCAGAGATTCTGGTGGACTAATATGAAGCAAGACATTGCTCGTTATGTTGCTGAGTGTGACGTTTGCCGTCGTATCAAAGCAGAACATCAAAGGCCTGCTGGAACTCTGCAACCTATCTCTATTCCTGAATGGAAATGGGACCATGTTGAGATGGACTTCGTCACTGGATTTCCCAAATCGCAGAAAGGTAATGATGCTATTCTTGTCGTCATTGACCGGCTTTCCAAAGTTGCACATTTCCTGGCAGTCAAAGAAACGATCACTGCTAGCCAGTTGGCAACGCTCTATATGTCCAGGATTGTTTCACTCCACGGTATTCCATTGGTTATCAGTTCAGACCGTGGCAGCTTATTCACTTCAAGATTCTGGGCAAGTTTCCAAGAAGCTATGGGCACTCATCTGTCATTCAGTACTGCGTTTCATCCTCAATCGCAAGGACAAGTTGAACGCGTCAATCAAGTTCTCGAAGACATGCTTCGAGCTTGCGTTATTTCCTTCGGCAAGAAATGGGAGGAATCTCTCCCGTATGCTGAGTTCTCTTATAATAATAGCTATCAAGCTAGTCTGAAGATGGCCCCCTTCGAAGTGTTATATGGACGAAAGTGCCGAACCCCTCTGAACTGGTCAGAAACTGGGGAACGTCCACTCTTCGGTCCGGATATTATCCAAGATGCCGAAGAACAAGTCCGCATTATTCGCGAGAATCTCAAGACTGCTCAGTCACGTCAGAAGAGTCAGTATGACCGTCATCATAAAGACATGGTCTATCAACCTGGCGAAAAGGCTTATCTTCGAGTCACACCTATGAAGGGTGCTCACCGCTTCGGGATCAAGGGCAAACTAGCTCCTCGCTATATTGGCCCATTCACTATTCTCGAAAGGCGTGGAAAAGTGGCATACCAACTGGAACTACCGCCGAACCTTTCTCAGGTTCACGATGTGTTCCATGTGTCACAGCTCCGCCGTTGCTTCAAGGATCCAATCCGAGCTGTGGATCATGAAGTGCTCGAATTGCAGCAAGACCTCTCCTATAAGGAGCATCCGGTCCGCATTCTCGACCAAGCTGAACGCCGCACACGTCAGAAGGCGATCAAGTTTCTCAAAGTCCAGTGGTCGCACCATTCTGAAGATGAGGCCACTTGGGAACGAGAGGATCGTCTGCGCGAAGAATACCCCGCACTGTTTCCTTCTACCTCCTAAATCTCGGGACGAGATTTCTTGTAGTGGAGGAGATTTGTAACACCCTCAGAATCATGCTACAGTAACCCCCTGTGATTAAGCTAATCATATTGCTAAACAGGGCTAGATCACATTTGAACCACACCCTTGTCAAACTCCTAGTTCAAACTTCAATTAAATTTAAAAGTGGAAAATAAAAGTTTTCAAAAATTCAAACAAAAATGTTCAGTGGGTTCTAAATAATACACTGGTAATTATGGTGGAGGAAATCACATTTTTATAAAATGTCTAAATACTTTTAAATGAAATAAAACAGAAAAGAAATAAACAAATAAAAAGGAAAACAGAAAACAGATCCCAGAAAGAAAAAAAAAGGAAAAGGGGAAAAGACCCCCCCTCCCCGCTGGGCCTCGGCCCAGCTGGCCGTCGACCCACCCTAGCCGGCCCACTCCCCCTCCCCGGTCGGGTCTCTGTTCCCCCGACCCCGTCGCTACAGGAGGCTGGTCGCCGCCGGACCCCCCTCGCCGGCGATGAACCCCGCGAGAGGATAAGGCTGCCACGCCTCGACTCCTCGATCCCCTCTCCAATCCCCCTGGCGTCCCCATCCATTCCCCTCCTCCTCGCTCGCTCTCTTCCCTCCTCTGTCGTCCGAACGCCATCGCCGTGCCGTCACCGTGCTCGTGGCCACAAGCCTCCCCGGCGCTCGGGAGGATGTCGAGGAGCACCGCCGTCCTCTTCTGCACCGTATGCAACCGCTAGGTTGAGCCGGAGTGCCTCGAGACGTCGCCGCCGGCCTTCTTCCCCAACCACGGCCGTCGTCGTCCACCTCATCGATCTGCCTCGCCGGACCACCCCGCGCCCGCTTAGCACCTCTGCAGACCCCCCCCTGTGAGCATCTCTCTCCTTCCCCTCACTCAACGCGCTCGATTGCGAGCTCTAGCAGCTGATCCGCCATCGGCCGAAAGCTTGCTCCGCCGCTCACCTCGCCGTCGCGGCCACAGCTCACGCAGCTGGCGTTTGAGCACACCGTCGTGCTCAACATCTCCGTAGGAAGCCGTAGCACCCACTAGCTCTTTCCCGCATGCCCCCTGCGTCTTTCCCGTCAGTGCCATGCTCTGGTCGCCGCCTCGGCTCATCGCCGGTGCCATTTCCGACCACCTCGGCACCTGCCGCTTGCCGCGCCCGATGCGCGCGAGCGTCAGCTCGTCATAGGACCTAACCGCGCTCCAAATGGGCCACTGTGGGCGAAACCCGAGCTCACCCGCGCATCGCCGCCGCGTTGGAGCTCGCCGGAGCCCCTCTCCGGTGCCCTGCCGACGTGGCCGGCCGGGCCCCACCCCCAGTGACCCTGCCAGTGGCCCCCATGGGCCCCAGTTGACTGGGTTGACCCAGTCAACTGCTGACTGGGCAGGCCCAGTCACTGACATGCGGGCCCCGCCGCAAAAATTAAAAAAAAGAAAAGAAAAAGAAAATGTTTTATAAATAAAAATAATTAGTTTAATTAATCTCTCACTGACAGGTGGGCCCAGTATTTAATTAACTAAAAAACTAATTAGTTAATCCTCTGTTAACCCACTGTCTATGACAGGTGGGTCCCCCTTGTCAGTTTGACCAGTCAACCCGGACTGTTGACCGCTGACGTCACTCCTACGTCATGCTGACGTCATAATTCATTTTTCTGTTAATTAAATAATTCCAGAAATTCAAATCAACTTTGAAAATTCATATCTTTTAAACCGTAACTCGGATGAAAATGTTTTCTATATGAAAGTTGCTCAGAACGACGAGACGAATCCGAATACGCAGTCCGTTCATCCACCACACCTCCCTAACCTATCGAACTAGCAACTTTCCCCCTCCGGTCCGTCTGTCCGAAAACGCGAAACATCGGGAATACCTCCCGGATGTTCCCCCCCTTCACCGGTACCACCTACTGTCGCGTTAGGACACCCCTAGCACCGCTCATTGACATGTCACGCATCGTCATGCTTATGTTTGCATTGTATTTACTGTTTCTTCCCCCTCTTCTCTCCGGTAGACTACGAGACCGACACTGCTGCTACCCAGTTCGACTACGGAGTCGACGACCCCTCCTACTTGCCAGAGCAACCAGGCAAGCCCCCCCCTTGATCACCAGATATCGCCTACTCTACTCTCTACTACTTGCATTAGAGTAGTGTAGCATGTTAATACTTTCGATATCCTATTCTGATGCATAGCCTATCCTTGCTAACTATTGTTGTTACCTTTACCTGCAATCCTATCTGCTTAGTCTAGGATGCTAGATTTCCATCAGTGGCCCTACATTCTTGTCCGTCTGCTGTGCTATACTATCGGGCCGTGATCACCTGGGCGGTGATCACGGGCATATACTTATATACTATATACATGACACATGTGATGACTAAAGTCGGGTCGGCTCGTAGGAGTACCCGCAAGTGGATCTTTGTGGCGGAGCGACAGGGCAGGTTGAGACCGCCTAGGTGAGAGGTGGGCCTGGCCCTCAGCATGTGATGACCTATCTTGTGGAAATCATCTCTGAAATTGCTTCTCTTTGTGTACAGATGCCCAAGACACTCTTCCAGCTTCTTCAACACATGCCATTTTGCACCACTGGTGTAGCACATTTGGCATGACTTTCTATATTGCAACCTCCATTTGCTCGGCACTCGTCTGTATATGGTTACATATAATATTATTAATACATGTTAACCCGATAGGATCAGCATAAAAACATTTCTGTAACAAGTGTGCAGAACGAATTGTATTAATGTTTTAGGCACGTAGAAATGAAATGCATCAGCTGGAAGCTATGGCGTACCAAGCAATCACATTCAATTTCCTGCAGAGACTTTTTTTAGTTGTCACACTTGGGTCTGTCCATGCTCAATCCACTCTTCCTGTACTTAATTCCGAAACCAATCTTCCAGGAACACAAATTGTAGTAATCATACGCGTCACCAAATGAGTTGATCGAATTCCAAGTTCAGGCACAACTACTGTATCAGTGTTCGTCTCTGCGTATCCTTTGATTGTTTTCTCAAGGGCACAAAATCTGCCGGCGGCTGCTCCATAGGAGCCCATCCCACACACCCCCTGCATCAATGATGTACCCCCGCATAGAAATTGATCACAGAACATAATTGTATTCCTGGAACCATTGTATAAAGCAGCATTCTTTCAACGACGCTCATATACAACAGTATATTCGTCTCAACAGGAATGCACTAAGCACACACACCAATTATCTTTTTTCCGGCCCGGAGCCTGTGGGTCGTCTTTGCCGGTAGATTGTTCGGACTCTGCCGTCGAAGCTGTGCCAGCGGCGTCGCAAACCCAGTTCAAATCGAGCTAAAGTGGCGTCCCCATCAGCCACCTCGTGTACGCTGCATTCATTGGCTGCTTCCACTAGATCTATCACAGGTCGATTGGGGGACGGGCACACAGTCTCGTGCATCGCCGTAATGTGGAACCTGGCCAGCAGTTTTCCATGGAGATCTATGAGACAGCACGGAAGGAGAAATCTACCAAATGAGGGGAAACGGATTGGGGGAAGCACACCTGTCGACGGGATCTGAAAGGAACTCGAAGCCGTCCTCATCCGCCGCCAAGGTCGCCATGGGTTCGCCGCGGCCGTGAAAGCATCTGAGGTTCTTTTGGGTCAACACACTCCATGTGCTAGTCGTCTGTCAAGCCTTTCCTGGCAATCGACGCCGTTGCACATACCGGCGCAGGTATGTGAATCGATCAGGTACCAATGGCACACCATCCTTGACTCATTACGGTGACGCCTAACTCCGTCGCCTATACAACGGGGGGCCTACACTCATATCCACACTTTTCCCTCTTCGCTTCCATGAGGCATAATTGCCGTCCCCACGTGCCCTTGTACCATTCGTCTACAATAACAGGAGCACGCGAGCTCGTCCACTCTTTCGCTGCGTTTATGTAGACACTTTGTTATCAATTCTAAATGTGATTGTTGTACAGTAGTGTTCCCTCCGCAACTTACTATCAGCCATTTTTGGTTTGCAGTTTGAATACCAAAAACGTCTTGTATTAAGATACATAGGTAGTACTATTTTAACACTCTGTGGTCAACTGTATATCGTTTTCAATCCCATAGGTTTCGCAAAGGGATTTGTTATTTGTAAACCATCGATTCGGTACTCCATCTTATCATCGAATTATTATTTGTAGTTTTTGTTTTGTTTTATCTGTTTCGTTGGATCATTCAACATTGATTCTAGTGCAATTAAGTCATATTTTGTATGTTTTCGCACAAGGCATTTGATGGGGTACTTATGAGATCTTCAAGGCAGACCTGTAACCCTTCTGCAATTGCCTGGTGATAAGCTAGGTGTCGAGACCGCAGAAGCCATCTAACAGTGACCTGAATCGGTCCGGACGCAATTTTTTCTGTAAACTGGAGACAAAAGTGGGGGAGCTTGGCGGGAGTCCGGATCGCTCCCAAGCCCGCTACCGACCGCCCTAGCCCATCAAAAACCCGTCGCCCGCCCCTCTCGCGCTTTTCTTCCGATACACACGCTGCTTATTGCGCCGCATTCATGCCGGCCCACAGCACGCGAAGGCCGGCATTGGTTTCGTGATATGACTGGAGAAAGGAGGGCAGTGCTAACCGATGCGTCCTCTCGGCAACCACCGTTTCAATGCGGACGCAGGTTCTCAAGGAAACAACTCCGGCCGTTGCGCTGCTTACCCCGCCGCAGTCATGCCGGCCCAGAGCACGCGGAGGCCGGCATTGATGCCAAGATATGGCCGGAGGAAGGAGGGCGGTGCTGACCGATGCGACCTCTCAAAAGCCATCGCTTCAATGCGGACGCAGGTTCTGGAGGAACCAACTCCGACTGTTGTGCTGCATTGAAGCGGCTGATCGACCCTTCGGATGGCCTGGTCACGGCTATTTAATCTGCACTCCTGCGACATCCACATCGCATCCTCCTCTTTCTTCCTCCTCCTCGCAATCTCCCTGATGCAAAAATGCTCTATAGGCAATAATAAAGTTGTTATTATTTTATATTTCCTTATTCATGATAAAGATTTATTATTCATGCTAGAATTGTATTGACCGAAAACTTAAATAATGTGTGAATACATAAACAAATACTATGTTCCTAGTAAGCCTCTACTAGACTAGCTCGTTGATCAAAGATGGTTAAAGTTTCCAAACCATAGACATGGGTTGTCATTTGATAACGGGATCACATCATTAAGAGAATGATGTCATGGACAAGACTCATCCATTAGCCTAGCATATGATCGTTCAGTTTATTGCTACTGCTTTCATTTATGACATATACATGTTTCTTCGACCATGAGATCATGCAACTCTCGGATACTGGAGAAATGCCTTGTGTGCTATCAAATGTCACAACGTAACTGGGTGATCATGAAGATGCTCTACAGGTATCTCCGAAAGTGTCTGTTGAGTTGGCATGGATCGGAACTGGGATTTGTTACTCCGTGTATCGAAGAGGTTCTCTTGGCCCTCTCGGTAATACAGCATCACAAGAAGCTTGCAAGCAAAGTGACTAAGGAGTTAGTTACGAGTTGATGTATTACGGAACGAGTAAAGAGACTTGCCGGTGACGAGATTGAACTAGGTACGTAGATACCGACGATTGAATCTCGGGCAAATAACATACCGACGGACAAAGGGAATTATGTAACAGCCTGATTTTTTGTCCTTTCTTTTTTCTTTTTGATTTATTTGGTTTTTGCTCTCTTTCTTTTTGAAGTGGTTCTGTGGTCTTGCAGCCTGGGAGATCATCCTCACTTCTTCTCCCAAGTGGTTCATCATCCTCAAACTCATCCCAAGATCATTCCATTTCCATTCTAGCCCAACTCTATAATTCTTTTTCTTGGGGAAAATTCCTTTTCTATTAAAGGAATAACCTCATATGTCCTAGGTTGTGAAGCAACCTATATTTCTGTCCATCCATAAATTCCCAATTAATTCTCGTAATTTCTTTGGGTCATATCTTGCTCAAATATGCCCAAACATTTCCTTGGTCAGTTCAAAAGTATTCCTCCAGCATTCCTTCTTCTATTCTGTCCTTAATGGCATTTTGAGAAGGAAGTGCCATTTATCCTATCTTGTTTGCTACCAAACTTTTTGGGCGTTCTCTTATGTCCAAATAATTGCCTCATGCAAAAATTCAACTTTATTTGCCTAGCCAATCTTCCTCAGTGATTTTTTTCAAAGTTTCTGTCAAACAGAAGCCTTTGTGAAGGAAGTACTAGCTAGGAGTACCCAAATGAGTTGAAATTTTGCACACCTCTTCATGTGCTCATATTATCACACTCTTATAAATTTCAGCCCCATCCAATCATCTATGTGAGCACAGGATCAAATCTTTGATTATGTTAATATTTTCAGGTTGTGAAGCAAGAATAATTTTTATTGCTTCATAAATTCCGAGAAATTACCTGATTGTGCTCCTACCCTAATAGCATATCTCCACCAAATTTGGGATCATTTCCTCAATCCATTTTATCTCCAAAATTATTCCAAGTTTCTGGACAGAGATGATTTTTGTGAAGCAAGTACCATTTTGGCTTGTCCAATTGGTATGAAACTTTTACAGCATCTTTATATGATCAAATCATCAAGCCTTGCCAAATTTCAGCCCAAGTGGCATCACCATTTGAGTGCATCATCTTAATCTCATTTCTGGACCATTTTGGTCAGTTGCAAAGCAACTATATTAGGCCTTAATCTATTTCTCCTCAAACTCCTCAGGATTGTTGTCTTTCCTTAGTTAATCACCCCAGACACCACCATTGATCCCAATCAGCTTCCTGTTGATCACCAGCACCCTGCCAAGTTTGATGCAACAAACTTGCAGCGATGCCACAGTCCCCACCTTGGCTTCTTTTCATGATCCACCAACTCCCACAGCCCCTCTGATGTAAAGACAACACTCTGGACAATGTTTCCCTGCCTATTGCGTCCCCTCCTTGCCTTGTCTCGTGGTGACCGCGTGTATTTTTGCATGTACACGCGCTCTCGCTGCATCGAGCGCGCTCTGCGCCTCTGACTTCGTCGCATCGCGTCGCCCCGGTAGTGTCCGCACGTCTGCTGGTGCCGACCTGACTCCCCGTGCCTCACCTGTCGCCCTTCGCCCTCTGCCCTCTCCGGAAGCATCCTCGCCGGAGCTAGCCAACGCGCGCCCACGAGCGCACGGTGCGCCGCTTGACCCGGTCCTCGCTCCGTCCGTTTCCTCTGCTCCTTGGCATCGCGTTCTTCTCCGTGACCCTTGCATCGATCCCTCGTCGTGTTCCCGTGCCCGCCCGTGCTCGCTGAGCGCGCCAGAGCATTGGCCGAACTCGAGCGGCGGCACATGACCTCGGCACCTCGCCCCCGCCTATAATTGGCCCTCCTCGCGGCACTCCGAGCCCATCCACAGCCTCCTCACCCTCCAAGCACCCCGCCCAGCCCCTCCAATCTCTCCCGGAGCCTCTCCTTGTCTCCCAACCCGTGCACCTACACGGGCTAGTGGTTTAACCACATAAACAATTTGTTATATAATAAACATTATATATTGCATGAAAAAGTTTGTTTGAATAGAAAAATACAAAAAACAATCATAAACACGCATGTTAATATGAGTGAGTGTTACTTAATAGCATTGTTTACCTAAGGACAAATAGAGTTTAATTAGTTCAATTAGTAGCTTATCAAATGCATGAAGTAAGTTATTTATTTGACACTTGAACATGTATTCAAGAAACACACTTGACATGATAGGTAAGAAACTTGGGCCAACACGTAATCGGGTGGACACAACCAAGATATACAAACTAATCAAATTTTATATAAATAATGATGAACTAATTAGGGTGCTAATAGTTATGTGTATGCTCATTGGATGAGGTGACATAGAGAACTAAAATATGTTTGAACTATGGAATATACAGAAGAGGAGATAAATATCTGACATGAGAAATAGAGAAACAATCATCTTTCCCTTATGAAGCCTTCATAACTAATATTGAAAATATTTAGGCATTAAGTGTGTGGATATTTGGGCCATAGTATAAACTGGGCAATTCGTGGATACTCGTTATGTATATATAGAATGGTTGAAATACTTTATACCACAAATGTTTTTAGTGTGAATCCATTATATTTCTCACTCCACATAATTAAGCATAGTGATGAACTTTGTAATAAGGGTTAATTGGATAAATGTCACTCGAATTCTGGCGATTCCGATAGATGCCACTGCAATTTCCAAATTTAAAAAATGCCACTGCAAATTTTGCAAACTTTGAAAAATGCCGCCGCAGAAATGGCATTTTTCAAAGTTTGGAAATTGCAGTGGCGTTTCTCGAAATCGCCAGAATTCGAGTGCAATCTATAAAATTAACCCTTGTAATAAATGATGAAATGATAGTATAATATATAGATGTTTTAAGGTCAAAGGATACAACATATAAGTAGGCTGGATGTCACACTTGTATTTCTTCCGAGACAAACTGCACAAACATCAATATATGAGAGATAAGGTATGTGTAAGTCTTTGCATGAAAATTTTGACCAATATTTCATTAAGCGTACTTTTGTTATTTCCAGTACATTTTGTTTAAGACACAATGGCAAAGAGTTAATTTTCCCAATTGTATATACGCAATGTAAACATTTTTTTTCTGGGGAAGGTGCGTAAATGGTTTTTCTATTAGGCTAGTTGCAAACTGAGTAATTGGGTGTGCTAATCAGCTTGTGTACGCACCAGGAGAGAGACAACCAAGTCATTAGCATGCAAATGGTCTTTCGTCGGCTTGTGTACATACCAGGAGAGAGACTATGAAGCCAGTAGCAATGAGCGGCACATCTGTGTGGTATTAGGGCAGTGAATTTGTCATGAATCTTAAACAGTTTAGCGGAAGCATTAATCAAAATTTATGTGCTTCTTTAATTACATCTATGAAACAAACATAATACCTACAGATAGATAATCTGCTTCATTGGAGTGTAGACATCCTTGATGGACTGCGCACCAAGGTAGGTACGGACAAAAGGCGTAATGTTTATTGCTGTCGGTGTGTTCAGAAGGCGACCAACTTGCTCACCAGGAATTAACGAACCATGACTTCAATGTTCTATTGGAACACAAAACGAACTGGATTACTATACAGTAATATTGCTACAGCAGCACATGAGCATAACTGTAAGACATACCGGATTGAATTTCCCGTAGGGAGCTGAACTCCAAGCAACAATCATAGGGGCTGACCAAGATAAATACACCTCAATTCAGAGAGCTCGATGACATTATAAGGGAATTAATTGCTAAATACTATAAAATATGAGCCATCAGATGGGATAAAGCCAAGCATGGTCATGCAATGCGGATATGTATATGCAGTGGCGTGTGGAAATCAAACATTGGCTGGTCAAGTTAGAGGCTCTCCCTACCTTGCAGCTAGATAAGGCAAGCAATCTTGGATCTTATTAGAAAGAAGAGAACGAACTGCAACAAACATGAGCAAGGCTACGGTCGTCAGATCCGAGTAGATGGTCAGCATGATATCCAATCTGAGTGATACAATTACCTCGATCCTGTGGTGGCCATGGTCAATCCATACAGGATGGTTTAGTGGGAGTAGGGCCAGGAAGCAGCATGACGTTGAGATGCCATCATGGCTGGCAGGAGCTTTGCCGCCGGCAGGGCTTGCTTCGCTGAGGCCGATAGAACATGGAAGAAGCCATGGAGACATCAACCAAGAACTACATCTATCACGCCCGTGGAGGTGGCGGCTGAGATGTGAGGAAATATTTATATTTCGGGACCAACTAATGATAGCAGGGATTCGTGTGATCGAGATCCAGAATCAAATCGAGACAGAGGAAAGACACGGTAGGGATGGGCAGCAATTGACGATGGATTGTTACATTCTTTTTACCAGATAGATGGATTGTTACCTAATAATAGAGATATAACCCTTCACGTTTTTGTTTTTATTTAAGGGAAGAATAAAGCTCCACGTTGGATTTACGGGCAATCAGCTGGATCATGTTTTATTTGTTGGAGTCCTTATGGATGGAAGCTTGCCTTTTTATTTTTCACGAAACGTATGTAGTTCTTTTTTCTTTTAGCGTGACGTGCCAGATGCCCTTTTTTATGGGTCTGTGTTACGTAAGTTTTCCTTTTATCCCAAGCGTAAATTCTACAATCCAACTGTGTAACTGATTTTGATGATGTGGATTAGTTGAGAAGGCTTAAAAGGTGCCTTCAATTAGTAAATACTAGTCGTCAACCCGTGCCTTCGCATGGGTCAGATATAATACAATATACGTATTATTTTGCAAGCCATATTGACCATATATTGCTTTCTGATTTTGCTGGGGTGTCACATATATTACTTGGGTGTGTATCCAGTCATGTTGGTTTAGAGACATGGAGATTCGTATATGAGTGGTATGTCAAATAAAATCATCATTAGTAATGTCACCAAACTCATGTGTTCTGTGAGAAGTTACTATGTAAATATTGTTGTGAAATTCATCATATAATCAATTTTGAAAATAGAGGATTCAGTCATGCGCAAACAGTATCCCTAGACGTATGGCTGCTGGTCCCATTTGGTAATGATCTAGAACTGCCGACCACACTGCTTTTACATAAAAACATGGAAATGCAATACATGTAACTATCTCAAAATATGCATGAAAAAATAAAAATTACAGGTTGTGGATCAGTCAAATAATTTTTATGTGTCTATTGTATTTTCCAGATAGTATGGTCATATATATATGCAGCAAGATATACATTAATGCATTTTTTTTCTCCTGGAATATGGAACAGTAGTATTTTGTGCAACATCTGGATGGCATAATCCTAAAAGGAATGTAAACAAACTTCTCTACTATTTACTATATTAATATATAACAAAAATGGTTTGACAGTATCATAAGGTACGATGATATATTCACCTATGATATGAATATCAGGCTCAAAGTAAAATGTTATACCATTTCTATGTCCGAAATATGTTACATTTATGGACAAAGAAAATATTTGGCTTATGGAATATCTTACCTATAGTACGTGAAAGATGATAATTATTTCATTCCATGACATAGAATTAGTCTTGGATGAAGTTCTTCTATGTATATAAGCATAGAGTTGATATAAGTCAATTTTCCGTAAAAATATATATATTATGCTTAGGTGTTCGAAAAATAAAATTATTAAAATTAACAATTACTTCCCTAAACCTATACGAACTAAAAACTAAAAACAGTGACTGTTGTTCAGATAATACAATGTAAAGTGTATAAGATTATATGCGAGGATCAACAATTCAACATATATAGTTATAAAATGTATACTTCTATAAACAACGATAGAAACACATCACGGTCGATGAAACCATTTGCGAATAGAGGGAAAATAAAACCAAGGTATGGGGCCAACTAAAGGCAAAATAGTGTCGCAAAAACTGACGTACATGAATCAGAGCCAAACAGGATGGCGTTTTTTACTTCTTAGGAACAGGAACTGTATCCCACCAAAAAAAAGGAACAGGAACTGTATGGTTGCAACTTATAAATGAAATAATGCATCGATTGTGGAGAAGTTTCCATCCATCCAAGAGAACAGAGATATTTAGATATCTCAGAAACACCAGCCGTGAAACATGTACTACTTACGGAAAACAGGGGGGTACTAACGGAAGATAGTGACACGGAAATATGTTCTATGACGTGCTTGTTATCCACATACAAAATATGCAGCTAACTGCATTCTAGTAAACAACAATATACTATACCTGAATATGTATTGCAAACTATTGGAAATATGAGCAATTTACCATATGATTTTATTAACGAAAATACTAGATAAAGCATGACTAAAGTAGCAGAGATAAAGCAAGTCATGCAATCTGACAAAGAGAAGGTAGATAACATCTGCAAATATAAACTAGAACCGAACATCTCTAGAGTAGACAGTAGACCAAGTAGCAAATATGAAGTAGAACCTATCATGTCTAGGGCAAGGACTAGAAGAAGGAACTGTGGCGGAACCTCTAACAGGAAAAACAAGAACACGTACGGGACAGCAGCTGCAATAGTAGCACTGGACTTGGGGTCGGTGTCCTCGGTAGCCATGTCGTCGAGGAGGTTGTCAACGTCTGGGAAGTAGTCGTCGGAGTCCGGGACGTCCGTGACGAAGAAGTCAGTAGTCGCGCAGAGCGCTCCCCAAAAACCTTATCACCCTTCTACCGTACAGGACTCAAAAGGTGCGGTTTCGGAGGCCTACTGTCCCGACCTGCAGTGCACGCCGCAAGCCGGGATGAGGAAGATCGTAGCAGCAGCGCAGTGTTCAGGAACCGGCGGCGAGAGGAAGAATGAGTTCTGGTGCGTCTCTCTGGGAGGAGCGACCTCCCTTTTATAGGCGCAAGAGAAGGAGGCGAGAGGACAGCGACGGGAGGCGAAACAAAGAGACGAAGATGAAGCGAACAGCCAGCAGCCGAAGGGCTGCACCGTTCGCATTCGAACTCCACTTTCGCAAAAATCTTTTCAGCTTCCGTGTGACCTTTCGTATACCCGTAGTGCGTGGAAAAAATTTAGACATCGGCTCAGCTCATTCCCGCAACCCGCGTCGCGTAATGACGAGGGGTGGCGTGGCGAGGCGGGCGGCGGAAGAGGAGCGCCCATGGATGTCCCTCTTGTTCTCATGCTCATACAAGTGGGGAAAGAACCTCCCTTATAAAGAGGTCCAACTCCCTCTAAACTAGCAATGTGGGACTAAACTTTAGTTCCACCTCTTGCCTTGCACAAATGGGCTGCATGGGCCTCTAGGATTTATTACGAATTTCTGAAACTGCTATTGGGCTAGGCCCAAAATAGACAAAATTCCAGCAATCCCCCACCAGATCCGAGAGGCACACAAAATTTGCCTTTGGTTTCAAAACACTGTTTTATATACCGGTACTGCAGTGGAGACTGTTAAGTTCAACTTCCACCTAGAACTCTATGCTACACTAGTAGGCAATTTGAACAGTGGACTACGCCTTGAACTGCAAGTTTTCTACGAATCTAGCTTCACATAAAGCCTTGACCGATTCGTGGCTACCGTGGGTCTTTCCCGCGGGTGGAGCTTATGCGTCATACTCCAAGACCTTCCATGAGTTTACTAGAGAGAGCCCTACTATCATAGATTGTGACGTTTGACAATCAGACTCATATAGGTGTGTTCTTCAAAAGATGTTCTGCAGGACAACATCTCTGCTTAAATGAGCCACTTAGAACACATTAAGATATACATAAAAACTGCCATGCAGATTAGGAGAGTATTGCACCTTGATGGAGTGGTATTGTGAATAGGAAGGATACTCTCCTCTCAGTTGACCAATAGCTTGTCTTCCACATCTAATTCACGGGATCTCCGATCACAAAGAATAGGTTACCACTGTGAACAACTCATATTGTGGGTCTCATACCCATCTCCCTCGATGCATTATCTATCACATTACGTGATAGACGGTTAGTAAAAGGATCTGCCAGATTTTTAGAAGTTTGGATATAATCCAATGCAATAACTCCGGAGTTTTTCATTTTCCTGACAGACTTTAACCTTCTCTGAACATGTCTTGATGACTTCAAGTTATCCTTTGAGCTGCTCACTTTCATGATCATAGTTTTATTGTCGCAGTTCATAAGGATACCCGGTACAGGTTTCTCAACAACCGGCAAGTCATTCAAGAGCCGACGAAGCCAATCTGCTTCGACCGTAGCTGTATCTAGTGCTGTGAGTTCTGGTTCCATTGTTGACCTCGTTAAGATGGTCTGCTTGCAAGACTTCCAGGAAACAGCACCACCTCCATGAGTGAATACATATCCGCTCTTGGCCTTTATCTCATAGCATCTGCGATCCAGTTTGAGTCGCTATACCATTCAAGCACCTTTGGGTGCCCGGTGTAGTGAATTCCATAATTTGCAGTGCCTTTCAAATAACGCAAAACTCTCTCTAGAGCTTTCCAATGCACATCTCCTGGTTTTGAGACAAACCGACTCCGTTTGCTAATAGCAAAAGAGATGTCAGGTCTTGTAGCCCTGGCTAAGTACATAAGCGAGCCAATAATCTGGGAATATTTCAATTGATCTCTAGCAATTCTTTGATTCTTTTGAATTAACACACTTGCATCATAAGGTGTTGGAGAGGGCTTGCAGTCACTATAGCCAAAGCGACTCAAGATCTTTTCCACATAGTGTGATTGAAGCAATGTAATCCCACCATCATCGTCTCTCAACAACTTGATGTTCAGAATGACATCAGCCACTCCTAAATCCTTCATCTCAAAACAGCGAGATAGGAAATTCTTGACCTCCTTAATAACATTTAGATTTGTTCCGAAAATCAGTATGTCATCAAGATACATGCAAAGGGTAACTCCCTCGCCCCCACCATGGCGATAGTACACACAGATGTCAGCTTCGTTCACAACAAAGCCTGCAGCTGTTAAAGTTCTTTCAAACTTCTCATGCCACTGTTTGGGTGCTTGCTTGAGTCCATACAAAGACTTCAGCAACCTGCACACTTTTCCTTCCTGACCATCTGGTACAAACCCATCTGGTTGTTCCATATAAATTTCCTCGTCCAACTCTTCATTTAGAAAAGCAGTCTTAACATCCATTTGATGAACGAGAAGACCATGCGAGGCAGCTACTGAAAGTAGAACTCGAATAGTGGTCAGTCAAGCCACAGGTGAGTAAGTATCAAAGAAGTCTTCACCTTCCTTTTGGGTATAACCCTTACCACGAGCCGAGCCTTGTACTTTTCAATAGTACCATCAGGCCTAAGCTACTTCTTGAATACCCATTTGCATCCTATAGGTTTGCACCCATAAGGACAATCAGTTATCTCCCAAGTTTCATTCGCCAAGATGGAATCGATTTCGCTACGATCTGCTTCCTTCCAATAGCCAGCATCTTCACATGCATAGGCCTCTGAAATAGAACTGGGAGTGTCATCTATGAGATACACAAGAAAATCATCTCCAAAGGACTTTGCAGTCCTCTGTCTCTTGCTCCCAGTAGGAACTTCATTGTTCTCCTCCATAGGACTTTCAAAGTGTTCCATCGAAATGGCAGGTTTGGTAATTGTAACTGGTTCCTGATTCGATGAACTAGGCATCTCCTGATTAGATGAGGTAGCCATACCCTTCATGGGAAAGGTATTTTCAAAGAAAGTCGCATCATTCAACAGTATCATAAGGATGGCATAATCCTAAAAGGAGTGTAAACAAACTTCTCTACTATTTACTATATTAATATATAACAAAAATTGTTTGAAAGTATCATAAGGTACGATGATATATTAACCTATGATATGAATATCAGGCTCAAAGTAAAATGTTACACCATTTCTATGTCCGAAATATGTTACATTTATGGACAAAGAAAATATTTGGCTTATGGAATATCTTACCTATAGTACGTGAAAGATGATCATTATTTCATTCCATGACAACGAATTAGTCTTGGATGAAGTTCTTCTATGTATATAAGCATAGAGTTGATATAAGTCAATTTTCCGTAAAAATATATATTATGCTTAGGTGTTCGAAAAATAAAATTAATAAAATTAATAATTACTTCCCTAAACCTATACGAACTAAAAACTAAAAACAGTCACTGTTGTTCAGATAATACAATGTGAAGTGTATAAGATTATATGCGAGGATCAACAATTCAACATATATAGTTATAAAATGTATACTTCTATAAACACTGATAGAAACACATCACGGTCGATGAAACCATTTGCGAATAGAGGGAAAATAAAACCAAGGTATGGGGCCAACTAAAGGCAAAATAGTGTCGCAAAAACTGACGTACATGAATCAGAGCCAAACAGGATGGTGTTTTTTACTTCTTAGGAACAGGAACTGTATCCCACCAAAAAAAAGGAACATGAACTGTATGGTTGCAACTTATAAATGAAATAATGCATCGATTGTGGAGAAGTTTCCATCCATCCAAGAGAATAGAGATATTTAGATATCTCAGAAACACCAGCCGTGAAACATGTACTACTTATGGAAAAAAGGGGGGGTACTAACGGAAGATAGTGACACGGAAATATGTTCTATGACGTGCTTGTTATCCACATACAAAAGATGCAGCTAACTGCATTCTAGTAAACAACAATATACTATACCTGAATATGTATTGCAAACTGTTGGAAATATGAGCAATTTACCATATGATTTTGTTAACGAAAATACTAGGTAAAGCATGACTAAAGTAGCAGAGATAAAGCAAGTCATGCGATCTGACAAAGAGAAGGTAGATAACATCTGCAAATATAAACTAGAACCGAACATCTCTAGAGTAGACAGTAGACCAAGTAGCAAATATGAAGTAGAACCTATCATGACTAGGGCAAGGACTAGAACAAGGAACTGTGGCTTAACCTCTAACAGGAAAAACAAGAACACGTACGGGACAGCAGCTGCAACAGTAGCACTGGACTTGGGGTCGGTGTCCTCGGTAGCCTTGTCGTCAAGGAGGTTGTCGACGTCGGGGAAGTAGTCGCCGTCGGGGAAGTAGTCGTCGGAGTCCGGGGCGTCCGTGATGAAGAAGTCAGTAGTCGCGCAGAGCGCTCCCCAAAAACCTTATCACCCTTCTCCCGTACAGGACTCAAAGAGGTGCGGTTTCGGAGGCCTACTGTCCCGACCTGCGGTGCACGCCGCAAGCCAGGATGAGGAAGATCGTAGCAGCAGCGCAGTGTTCAGGAACGGGTGGCGAGAGGAAGAGTGAGTTCTAGTGCGTCTCTCTGGGAGGAGCGACCTCCCTTTTATAGGCGCAAGAGAAGGAGGTGAGAGGACAGCGATGGGAGGCGAAACGAAGAGACGAAGATGAAGCAAACAGCCAGCAGCCGAAGGGCTGCACTGTTCGCATTCGAACTCCACTTTCGCAAAAATCTTTTCAGCTTCCGTGTGACCTTTCGTATACCCGTAGTGCGTGGCAAAAATTTAGACATCGGCTCGGCTCATTCCCGCAACCCCGTCGCGTCGTGAGGAGGCGGGCGGCGGAGGAGGAGCGCCCATGGATGTCCCTCTTGTTCTCATGCTCATACAAGTGGGGAAAGAACCTCCCTTATAAAGAGGTCCAACTCCCTCTAAACTAGCAATGTGGGACTAAACTTTAGTTCCACCTCTTGCCTTGCACAAATGGGCTGCATGGGCCTCTAGGATTTATTACGAATTTCTGAAACTGCTATTGGGCTAGGCCCAAAATAGACAAAAATTCCAGCAATCCCCCACCAGATCCCAGAGGCACACAAAATTTGCCTTTGGTTCCAAAACACTATTTTATATACCGGTACTGCAGTGGAGACTGTTAAGTTGAACTTCCACCTAGAACTCTATGCTACACTAGTAAGCAACTTGAACAGTGGACTAGGCCTTGAACTGCAAGTTTTCTGCGAATCTAGCTTCACATAAAGCCTTGACCGATACGTGGCTACCGTGGGTCTTCCCCGCGGGTGAAGCTTATGCGTCATACTCCGAGACCTTTCATGATTTTACTAGAGAGAACCCTACTCTCATAGATTGCGACGTTTGACAATCAGACTCATATAGGTGTGTTCTTCAAAAGATGTTCTGCAGGACAACATCTCTGCTTAAATGAGCCACTTAGAACACATTAAGATATACATCAACCTGCCATGCAGATTAGGAGAGTATTGCATCTTCATAGAGTGGTATTGTGAATAGGAAGGATACTCTCCTCTCAGTTGACCAACAGCTTGTCTTCCACATCTAATTCACGGGATCTTCGATCACAAAGAATAGGTTACCACTGTGAACAACTCATATTGTGGGTCTCATACCCATCTTCCTCGATGCATTATCTATCACATTACGTGATAGACCCTTAGTAAAAGGATCTGCCAGATTTTTAGAAGTTTGGATATAATCCAATGCAATAACTCCGGAGTTTTTCATTTTTCTGACAGACTTTAACCTTCTTTGAACGTGTCTTGATGACTTCATGTTATCCTTTGAGCTGCTCACTTTCGTGATCACAGTTTTATTGTCGCAGTTCATAAGGATACCCAGTACAGGTTTCTCAACAACCGGCAAGTTATTCAATAGCCGACGAAGCCAATCTGCTTCGACCGTAGCTGTATCTAGTGCTGTGAGTTCTGCTTCCATTGTTGACTTCGTTAAGATGGTCTGCTTGCAAGACTTCCAGGAAACAGCACCACCTCCATGAGTGAATACATATCCGCTCGTGGCCTTTATCTCATAGCATCTGCGATCCAGTTTGAGTCACTATACCATTCAAGCACCTTTGGGTGCCCGGTGTAGTGAATTCCATAATTTGCAGTGCCTTTCAAATAACGCAAAACTCGTGTATGTTAATTGAGACATGCGTTGCACGTGTTCCTTAATGCATCAATCATTTTCAATTAGGACGGGAGTCTGAAAAATGTTGTAAGGTTATCGCCATTGTTTTTTTAACTACAGAAGTCTGAAGATTAGAAGCATGATCTTTTGTTTTTCATGTTGCTCTACCTTTGTAGTGTCAAATCGTAGGAACTTTTATCACATATGCTAATTTATCCTTGATGGCAAATAATCCGAACAAAATATTTGGAAGTAATGGAGGCCTAGCCAGAGTAAGGGGGAAAATTGTGGGAGTGGACGCACATCATGTAGGCGAGACGGCAGAGTTTGTGGTCGTACTGGCCATGAGTGGGCATAAACGAGTTTACACTAATTACTTTACATTAATGTTGTTGTTTGCAGACTTGAAAGGAGAAAATATTGGCAAAAAGTCCCTCAAAATTCATAGTGCGGGTGTAGAAGGTTTGGGGATTTTGAACCGGATGGGCCATTGATGGTTGCGGTTAGCTTGGATAGGAAAGGTAGAGATAGTAAGTGAAGAGGAGCAGGAGAACGAAGACAAAGAAGAATAGTGGTTTATAGGCAGAAAAAAATTAAGAATGTTGCTTAATGTGCATGAGGATCCAAACAATGTAAATTTGACACGATTAAAGTTGACTCATGTCAAGCCTCAGGGTGGTGGTGGAGCGGTCATGGTGGATGGTTGGCTACGGCCGCCGTGTAGTTGTGGAGCAGGTCCTGGGAGAGGTGGTCGGTGAGCCCGTGCCGGAAGAAAAGTGCCGCCGGTAGGCAAGGTAGGGTGGATGGTGACCATCACGCTGTTTTCGAGTGAGCAAGGCGTCCGCCATCACGTAGGCAAAGAAGTCGAAGCCTGGGTCAAGGTTGGCCACTGTGGTTGGCGTGAAAGTTAACGGACCCGAAGGCCGGTGAGGAAGACATTTTTATTATAATTGCTCAAATATCGTGCGAATGAAACTAAAGACAACATTTCTGATATTGTGCAAGAATTTGTTGAACACATCAAATAGATATTAATTTGTAACAAATTTTTAGTTCGATCATCGCTCTATATGTATGCATTGTCAAATTGCCTTTTGTTAACAATTTAAAATGTAAGTGAAGTGGACTTAAATTATTACTCAATTATACCTGTGCTATTTTTTTTACATGTGAAATATAACATGCATTATATTTACATAATTTTAGCAAAATATTTCAAAAGCCTGTAACAACGCACGAGCATTATACTAGTCAATCTATATGTGAGAGTTTTACGTTTCTAATGCCTGTGACGTGGAGGCGAACGTTTGGTCTATGGGGACATGTGTCCCCGTTATCCATTGCGTCAATAGGTGCATCGCAATTGGCAGATAAAGTAGCGTCTGGAACTATACGGATTGAAGGGAAAGTTGGAAAGTTGATTATACACCGGACGAACAGTGCTGGACTAGGCGGTGGAACAGGTTGGTACAGGATCTGCCGGCAGGGACGACGCGCTTTCCATCGTCCATGGTTAAATGCTGTACTGCTGGAACACTCCACCTTTTTGCAAGAACGAGGTCTTTACCAGAGGCCTGTCGTCAACGTAGCTTAGTGGGCGCGTAAGAAAGTCTTTGCATTTGGTACAAATGAACTAAATTGTCAAGTTTTGGAAGGATCGGGAGAAAAATGGAACTAATTAAATAAGTATGAAAAGTAAATTTAAGTTTGAACGGGGTTACTTGCATGAAATAGCGGGAAACTAAAAAAATCAATTTGGATGGTTTGTGAAACGACCAGCATGAAAGCATAAAAAAAATCTAAGGGTTTGAAAAGTATAGAAAAGAAGTTACTCATGCTGGACTTTGGAAGTGTGGTTAAGTGTGCATGCATTTATTTAAAGATAGTGCCAAATGTGTTTGGTTTTCAAGCAGTGTCAGCCTGGAGGGGAGCACATATTATACAATTACCTACGTGTTTGTGTAAATGTTCATCCAAACTCCAAAGTAGACAGTTGGCTACCAGTGGCAAAATGGTGGGGTAGTAAATTTTGTTAGTTGGTTGGTGGTGATCCTTTAACTGGAGCGTCGGTGCAACAGTTGGAGTAAAAGCTTGAGTCTGCTATCAGTCTATCTATTTGTTTTGAGAAAACTGCTCCTCCCAAGTGAAGCGAAGAATAACTATGTGGCTAACGGAGCGGGAGAAAAATCAAGGTGGTGGATGGAATAATCAGTAGAAGATGTCTGGAGTAATCATATTCATCAGCGAGTAATCAGACTACCCACAATGGGAGTAACATAAGTAGTAACATCACACATATCTAGATAAAATAGATGATGTGGCAAGCAATAAATGAAAAAAAAGGCATGTGGTAACATAACTAGTTACTACTAGTATGAGTAACATCACACATATCAAGGCAAAATGAGTCTATAGCTTAATAAATGAAGTGTTGCATGTTACCACACATATGTTACTTTCCATTATAAAGGTAGTAACATAGAGTAATAACATTGGCATGTTATTACTCTATGTTACTACCCATTGTGGCTAGTCTCAACCCGCTTATCTGTAAGTGTATGCATCTGTCTCGATGGAGTACCAAATAAAGAACAACCACCATCCGGAGAGGGGCCAGACGCGGTCTGTGCACTGCTGCATTCCGACATGAACAGTGTTTAACACAGAGATGGGTGGGGAGGTAGTAGGCGGTTAAATGCGAGTGGGACAGCAGGAGGAACAGGTCGGAAGGCATCAAATACATGGACTGCTTGTACAGGTAAAGCGGTAATACAAAAGAAGATCAGGTAATATACTAATAGCCACGGCTGGATGACCAGTGAGATTCCGGGGACAGATGTCCCCGGGAACCATTGGGTATTTCACCTGTGACGTGAGAGATTGAGAGTGAGGTTACTGGAGAGAGATACATCTGTTTTTTTTCTTATGTGAATTGTTACATTTGTTTTTTTTCTTCTGTGAATTGTTACATCTGTTTTTTCTTCCGTGAGTCAATCTACATCGTAATAATTTTATCCCACCAAATTGACGGCTCGTCAAATCTAATTAACGTGGTAATTTTTTGAGAGTCTCTAATTAGTATAGGTAGGTATAGATAAGATAAGATAAGATGGCCGCCGCAGCCGCCGTCGGGCTCCTCCCCTCCTTCTTTCTCCCCCAGAGACCCCCAGCACCGCCCTAGACCTTGACCCAAAGCCCTCCACTCACCTACGCCACCGGAGCGCCGTGCCCGTCGCCGGCCAAAGCCTCTGCCGCCGCGGCCGTAGCCCCTCTCCCCTCCGCCGTCTCCAGCGACCATGCCACCTACCATCCGACGCGGCTCTACCTCCCGAGCACGCCGGTGGTCAGGGCGCCGCGAATGGTGGCCTGTACCGCCGGCGAGCGTCGCCGGAGCTCGCCCCTGCCTCGGCCGAGCGCAAGGTCGGGAGATTGAAGACGATGAGCTGGCCATGCGGGTCCCACGCCCAGCAGGCCCCACCTATCAGAGTCACCAAGCCCAGGCCCCACTGCCACGCGGGATAAGTGCAAACGCCTTCGGTGTTTTACGCTTTGCCCGTGGGAAAGCGTAGTAGAATTCTTCTTCGGGCCGAAATGTGTTTTCCTCTCTGGAAAACGTATATTCTAAAAAGACGCGTTCTATTTTTCCTGTTAAGGGCATGTTTGTGATGATTTTATTAACATATGGGTCTCTGGCAGAAAACACTTCATATCTTTTTGCTCCCAACTACAAATGAGGTGATTCCAAAGACCACTTCTTTGTCTCATCGAGCCCGTTCTGTTGGTATCATTTTCACCATGTGTTAACATTCTAAAAATGACCATTTTGCCCTTGCACTAAATCAGCCCTCTCCGAGAGAGAACTGTTTCCGGCCGTTCTTTCCGCGAGCTTCTCGCACTTCTTCTCGATGAATCCCTCCACTCCAGGCAAGCCACACCCGCCATTTGCATGATTGCAATGCAATTCCATGGTTTAAATTAGTTGAACTTTTTTAAAATATGCTTTAACTACATGTGATCTGTTCATGGCATTTTCTCGAAGTTATTTTAATCTTGCCATTACCATGACTTTGCTTGGAGTTCTAGGACTAATATTTTGCAGCTTATGAGGATGTCATGTTGCCTTTGGATTATTAGTGGCTTTTATAATAATTTTTTTATGGTAGTGTTGGAGACGATATTTTGGAGTATTGCTTTGGATGTCACGCTGCCATTGGATTATTAGTGGCTAGTTGATATTATGTTTTGGAGTATGTTTTCGGAGATGATGCTTGCATGTGGATCTTAGGTCGATAGCTTGTTCTTGATATTTGAGTAGTAGTAGTATCGTTCTTGGATTCATTATGCTAGTAGTGTCATGCTATCCTCGGAGTAGTTTGAGATAACTAGGTTATGCTGTAGATTATTTTTTGGATATTGCTGTGACTTGGATTGCAGGTTGATAAATGATATCTGAGTATCAGTTATCACTGTTATATCTCGGGGATAAATTCCGTCATGAAGTTGGTCAGGTGCCACCGAACCGGGCTTTTTCCAGTGCAACCACATTTGCCATTTATGGGAAGGGCCCTAATGCGGTCTATTGTCATGTCTCTCGCCGGTGCCTCAAACGAGGGAAGGTTATGGGCGTGTGTTACCCTGGCCCGGTAAGCAGACATAACCTTGTGTGCCCATGTTGGTTTGAGCGTGTAACGCCCAAGATGTAGTTCTATCCCAATCACCTGATGAATTCATGATTGGGGCTCAATTGCATTTTGGACGCGTAGCAAGGTAGTACACAAATTCATACAACCTGAGTGGAAGGATAGAGTACAATAAACCAGGCATCACTTTCCCCAAATAGCATAAATAAGGATCATAATACAATCATCCATACATAAGTAGTGTCCGACTACGGACTAGCTAGAAAACGAAAACCACCCTGCTACTAGGCCCACGAATCACCGACTAGGTCCTCTACTGATCGTCCGGAAAAGAAACATAGTAACGGCCACGGTCTTCGTCGAACTCCCACTTGAGCTCAGTGGCATCACTTGAGTCAAACTCATCGGTACCTGCACCTGTTTGTAGTAATCTGTGAGCCACGGGGACTCAGCAATCCTATTACCCACGGTGTCAAGACTATCAAAGCTTAAAGGTAAGGTATGGATAAGTGGTGAGGCTGCAGCAAGCACTAAGCATAATATGGAGGCTAACTTACGAGTACAAGTGTAAGATGAGAGGCTACGCAAGTGGTCGTAAACTAGTAAAGATCAAGAAGTGATCCTGAACTACTTACGTTCAAGCATAACGCCACCGTGTTCCCTTCCCGAACCTTGTCGAAAAGATACCATCACGGTTACGCACACGGTTGGTGTATTTTAAATGAGTCTGGTGTCAAGTTTGCTACAACCAGATATTAACAACTCCCATCTGCCACATAACCGCGGCCACGGCTTTCGAAAGATTAAACCCTGCAGGGGTGTCCCAACTAAGCCCATGACAAGCTCACGATCCGCGGAGACAATCCTCCAACTCGGGACCCTCCGATCAAACTCAGAATCCTGATGCACAAGACATTTCGACAATGGTAAAATAAAACCAGCAAGACCTCCCGACGTGTAGACACCCTGATAGTAGCCGTGCGTATCTCATTCTCAGGCCACGACGGAGAAGCGACGCGTACAGGTGCCAAAATAACCCAGGTTGCCCCGGGGCGGCCCCGCACAGTGCTCTAGTTTGGACCAACACTCATGAGGAGCACTGGCCCGGGTTGTTGATTAAGAATCCTCGGGTTAATTACTCCCTATGCAAATTTTAGTTGTTATTAGCAAATGGTAAAACCAAAGTTGGGCCTTGCTGGAAGAGTTTTATTCAAAGCGAACTGTCAAGAGGGGCCCATAAACCCTCATCGTGTTAGGGACGCAAAATCAAGGAACATAACACCGGTATGACGGGAACTAAGGCGGCAAGAGTGGAACAAAACACCGAGCAAAAGGCCAAGCCTTCCACCCATTACCAAGTATATAGGTGCATTAATTTAGTAAGAGATATTGTGATAACCCAACATATCCATGTTCCAACATGGAACAAAATGCAACGTCACCTGCAACTAACAACGCTATAAGAGGGGCTGAGCAAAGCGGTAACATAGCCAAACAACGGTTTGCTAGGAAGATGGGTTAGAGGCTTTCATGGCAATTTGAGAGGCTATATGAACAGGTGGTAGGTAGCGCGACATAGCGATAGAGCGAACAACTAGCAAGCAAAGATAGAAGTGATATCGGGGGTAATGATCATCTTGCCTGCAAAGTTCTCAGAGTTGTCGAAAGCTTGCTCCTCGTTAGCGTACTCAACAGGTTCCTCGTTCACGAACTCGTCTCCTGGATCTACCCAAAGCAAGATCACAAGCAACGGAACAACCATCAATCACGGTGCAATGCACAAGCAACATGATGCAAGACATGGCATGGAATGCAAGGTATGGCGTCGAATGCATATGGGTACTCCGGAAGGAAAAGATGAACAAGGCATCAACTTGGCAAACCAAGTATGCCACTGAAAAGATGAGGTGATTTCAGTCGAAATTGATATAAGGATCACCGGAAACGGATGCACGGTTTGCAAATGACAAGCAAGACAAGAATGATGCAAAACTGCGCTTAACAGCATCATAGCACTTAGCACGCAATAACGAACTCTACAGCACTCCAACAAGACAACAAAGCACATGGAATTAAAGTACACATGAAGCTCTACAAATCATGAACACTGATCTCCTGCTAGAACTCACTAGAACAAGTTCAAAATAGCATGGCAAAAATGCAAATGATAACGGATTCATAGACTTAGTAAAAATACTAACATGTCCAAAACAGCAGCAGGTATCAATGTTTAGAGCTAGCAAACAACATGCTACAGGAACATATCATGGCAAACAAAGACATGGAATGATAATACTGAAGGCATAAAACAAAACTTCCTTACTGAACTTTAGCCAAAGTTGCACCAAAAATACAGTAGCCCCAATGCAAACATGGCAAGTGATATGAACAGTTTCAGACTTAGAAGAAAAACAGAGCATGACAGAAACAACGACAAGTAGGCATGTTGGTGAACTTGTACAACTCACCACAGTGCAATAAATAGCATGTGAATGTTACCAACAGCAAGAATACATGTTTGTGCAACCATTCATGTCAGGAACATGGTTATAGGATGCATATATCACTAACTATTCTCATGGAAAAACTGAACTTACTGTTAACAGGCTGACAGAAACATTATTTAGCATTTTGAGAGCATGAATACAAGAAGATACAGTAGGCCATAATTGCAAACAAGGACACGGATGGATATAGCATAACATGGAAAACAAAATACCCTTACTGGGCATCTCCAAAATATGCATGGATTCACTAGTAGCATCAAGTTAACATGGCAACAAAGTATTACAGTTACAGACTTCGCAGAAATTACTGTCCTAGAAAATAGAAACAGCGAGTACCCCACTTAACAAGCTTTTTTCACTCAACTCATGGCATATAAAAATATGTGGATTGCACCACTACAAAGATGGCATGTTTTTTGTGCTAAAACATGTTGGCATGATCCTCAAAAGAAAATCACACGAAAAGATATAAAAAAAGACAAATCAGCAAGTGATGTTAATTTCCAGCAGTTAACGACACTTAGCACTCTTGCACGATGATTAGGGCACCAAGATGGACTCAAACAAGCATGCCATATGTAATAAAATTAAGAGCATCTCATGATGAACATTTTGACATATCACACGCGGAAAACGGGTGTACGAGCACGAAGTTATGGCATGTTGCCCAGGGCATCCGAATGTAGGAATTTCGGGGACTTGGCAGAAAATCTCACCCTCCAGATCTGGGGTTTCGGACGGCGCGTGAACCGAGGCAGCCGGGATCTCGCTGGAGCTCACCGGAGGGTGGCCGGAGACGGCGGGGGGAGGCGGATCCGGTCCGGCCCGACCGGATCCAGCCGGCGACGAGGCCGGTGGGGGGCGCGGCGACGGCGGGGCGGCGAGGCCGGCGCCAGCGATGGGCGGCAGACGGCGGGCACGGGGGTGGTGGTGGCGGCGTCGGGAGGCGGCGGAGCGGCGGCGGGGAGGCGCGCGGAGCGCGGGCGGCGGCCGCGGGCTTGGGTGCCGGCAGCGGCGCGCGGTGGTCGGGCCACGTGGCAGCACGCCACTGGCTCGGGGCGGCGGCGCGAAGCGTCCAGCGTCGGGCGGACACATCCGGCGCGGAGAGGGGTGGATCTTACGGTTTGGACTGTGAATTTTTCGGGGGGATGCATATTTATAGGTAGAGGGAGCTAGGAGAGTCTAAATGAGGTGTGGTTTTCGCCCACACGATCGTGATCCAACGACGGAGAGCATGGAGGGGGTTTAGATGGGCTAGTGGGCTGTTAGGAGGGGGGTTGGGCTGCAAAGAGAGAGGGGCTTTCACGGTTACCCGGTTAACCGTTGGGGCATCAAACGACCTCCAAATGGAACGAAATTTGACAGGCGGCCTACCGGTGATGTACCCAGGCCACTCGACAATTCTCGGTCCATTCCGAGAACTTTTTTTCTCCCACTCACGAAACAAAAATAAGAGGGGTGCAACGGGTGCATGTGGGAGTGTCGGATTGCGAAACGGACAACGGGGAAAATGACCGAATGCATGAAACGAACACGAATGCAAATGAGATGCACATGATGACATGAGATGAAATGCATGACATGAACAAAATGCAAAACTAAAGACAAAAACCCGACCACGGAGGAAATATCATATCACATAGCCGGAAATGGCAAGAATTGGAGATACAATTATGGAATGTTACATCCGGGGCGTTACAGGGCGCTCTTGTCCCCGTTTGGGACCATTTTTGTTTTGCCACGACGGTGGTCGTTGATGCCTTTAGTAGGCACGGGGCCACCCAGGACTGAACCATGAGGGGGTGTTGGTCGGAGTGGCCGGGAGATGTCATGGCAGTAGGTCGGTTTTTTCGGAACACCGTTGGTCCACCCGAATGGGAGTGCGAGGCCATGGGTTCCGTGGGGTGGGTACTGTGCGCTACCTCTGCAAAGTGTGTGTTTAATCTATCGATAGCCGCGTCCTTGGTCATGGGCACAAGTTCATACTAGGTCACACCATTCGATCAACACTCACATGACGGAATGACTTATATATGATTTATACATTGATATATTGTGAGCAGTAACAGTTTGGCAGGATGCAGATGATGATGTTGGGATGATCTCGAGGATGATCATTCAGTTTGTGGTGTGGTCACGAGGTGATCACGTGGATGTTTTGGATCATAAGGTGATCGAGATGGTATATAGCTTGGTCAGATAGCCAAGTGTGAGATGGTTCTTATGATCTAAGATGGTGATTTATCAGTATCTTAGTAGTTTCATATCATGATTAGTAGTTGCTTCATCATGGTAGCTGTTAATTTAATTAACCCATTAATGCTATGTACTGACCTGGCGTGTCATGCCAGATTGCAGGTGATGCTGTGATTGCTTGATTGTTTGCCGAGGTTTCCGTTCGTGCGAGATAGATCGTGTCCCAGCCAGAGTCCCTGCGAATTGGAGTTCACCACCTTCGTCGTTGTTCCGTCGCTAGAAGTATTCCGCTGCTACGAGTTGTTCCGCTGCTAGCATAGAGCAAGTGTAGTATCGCAGGCGTAGTGTCGCCGTGTTGATGTGAACCTTTGTAACATCAGACCCATGTATTTATCCTTTGTAATAAGAGAAGATTTGTTCTATGTCAAGCAGTGCCATATTCCAGAGACTTCTTCTCTCTGCGCTGGAATACGGGGCATTCTTGTTTCTCTGAGCCGGGGTGCCACACATTACATATGTTGTCATAACGGTTCGATCGATAAAGATCTTCGTAGAATATGTAGGAACCAATATGGGCATCCAGGTTCCGCTATTGGTTATTGACCGAAGAAGTGTCTCGGTCATGTCTACATAGTTCTCGAACTTGTAGGGTCTGCACGCTTAACGCTCGATGATGATATAGTATTATATGAGTTATATGATTTGGGGACCAAATGTTGTTCGGAGTCGCGGATGAGATCACGGACATGACGAGGAGATCAGGAATGGTCTAGAGTTAAATATTGATATATAGGGCGATGATATTTGGAAACCGGAAGAGTTTCAGAGTGCACCGGGTAGTCATCGGGTTGCCGGAAGGGGTTCCGGGAGGCCCCGGGAGGTCTATGGGCCTAATGGGCCAAGGGGAGGCACATACCAGCCTGCAAGGGTGCTGGTGCGCCCTCACCCTAGCTGCCGGCCCTAGAAGAGGAACAGGAGGAGGGTTGGTCCCACCTGCCTTCCCCTCCTCATGGGAGAAAGGAATGGGGGAACCACCTCCTCCTGCCTTCTCCCTGGCGCCAATACAAGGAAGGGGGGCCGGCCTAGGGCAGGAGCCCAAGTGGGATTCAGCCCCACTTGGGCGCCTCCTGGCTGCCTCCCCTCTCCCCCCACCTATGTATATAGGTGGGAGGGGGCGCCACACAAGCCCAGAACATTGTCTTAGCTGTGTGCGGCGCCCCACTCCATAGTTTTGTCCCTCGGTCATATTTTTGTAGTTCTTAGGCGAAGCCCTGCGGAGATAGCATCACCATCACCGTCACCATCACCACGCCGTCGTGCTGCCGGAACTCATCTACTACTTCACCCGTCTTGCTGGATCAAGAAGGCGAGTACGTCACCGAGCTGAACGTGTGCTGAACGCGGAGGTGTCGTACGTTCGGTACTTGATCGGTTGGATCGCGAAGGTGTTCGACTATATCAACCGTGTTGACAAACGATTTCGCTTAACGGTCTACGAGGGTACATAGACACACTCTCCCCTCTCGCTGTGATGCATCTCCATAGATAGATCTTGCATGTGTGTAATATTTTTTTTGTTTTCCATGCAATGTTTCCCAACAATGGCATCATGAGTCAGGTCTATGCGTAGATGTTATGTACAAGTAGAACACAAAGAGTTGTGGGCGGTGATCGGCATACTGCTTACCACCAACGTCTTATTTTGATTCGGCGGCATTGTGGGATGAAGCGGCCCGGACCAACCTTACATGTCCACATACATGAGACCGTTTCCACTGACAGACATGCAACTAGTTTTGCTTAAAGGTGGATGGCGGGTGTCTGTTTCTCCTACTTTAGTTGAATCAAATTTGACTACGGCCGGTCCTTGAAGAAGGTTAAAACAGCAAACTTGATAAATCACTATTGTGGTTTTTGCCGTAGGTAAGAACGGTTCTTGCTAGAAGCTCGTAGCAGCCACGTAAAACTTGCAACAACAAAGAAGAGGACGCCTAACTTGTTTTTGCAGGGCATGTTGTGATGTGATATGGTTAAGACATGATGTGATATACGTTATTGTATGAGATGATCATGTTTTGTAATATCGACAACCGGCAGGAGCCTTATGATTGTCTCTTAATTATTGTACGAAATGCAAACGCCATGTAATTGCTTTAGTTTATCGCTATGAGTTAGCAATAGTCGTAGAAGCAATTGTTGGCGAGACGACCACGATGCAACGATCGAGATCAAGGTGTCGAGCCGGTGACGATGGAGATCATGACGATGCTTTGGAGATGGAGATCAAAAGCACAAGATGATGATGGCAATATCATGTCACATATTTTGATTGCATGTGATGTTTATCCTTTATGCATCTTATCTTGCTTAGAACGACGGTAGCATTATAAGATGATCCCTTCACTAAATTTCAAAGATAAAAGTTTTCTCCCCGAGTATGCACCGTTGCTAAAGTTCGTCGTTTCGAAGCACCTCGTGATGATCGGGTGTGATAGACTCTACGTTCACATACAATGGGTGTAAGTCAGATTTACACACGCGGAATACTTGTGTTAAACATGACGAGCCTAGCATGTACAGACATGGTCTCGGAACACTGGAGACCGAAAGGTCGAACATGAGTCATATAGTAGATATGATCAACATAGAGATGTTCGCCATTGATGACTACCCCATCTCACGTGATGATTGGACATGGGATAGTTGATTTGGATCATGTATCACTAAGTTAACTTGAGGGATGTTAATTTAAGTGGGAGTTTTTTTAGTAATTTGATTACTTGAACTTAATTTATCATGTACTTAGTCTTGACAGTTTTTGCATATCTGTGTTGTAGATCAATGGCCGATGATGTACTTAGTGATATGGTTAAGACATGATGTGATATACGTTATTGTATGAGATGATCATGTTTTGTAATATCGACAACCGGCAGGAGCCTTATGATTGTCTCTTAATTATTGTACGAAATGCAAACGCCATGTAATTGCTTTAGTTTATCGCTATGAGTTAGCAATAGTCGTAGAAGCAATTGTTGGCGAGACGACCACGATGCAACGATCGAGATCAAGGTGTCGAGCCGGTGACGATGGAGATCATGACGATGCTTTGGAGATGGAGATCAAAAGCACAAGATGATGATGGCAATATCATGTCACATATTTTGATTGCATGTGATGTTTATCCTTTATGCATCTTATCTTGCTTAGAACGACGGTAGCATTATAAGATGATCCCTTCACTAAATTTCAAAGATAAAAGTTTTCTCCCCGAGTATGCACCGTTGCTAAAGTTCGTCGTTTCGAAGCACCTCGTGATGATCGGGTGTGATAGACTCTACGTTCACATACAATGGGTGTAAGTCAGATTTACACACGCGGAATACTTGTGTTAAACATGACGAGCCTAGCATGTACAGACATGGTCTCGGAACACTGGAGACCGAAAGGTCGAACATGAGTCATATAGTAGATATGATCAACATAGAGATGTTCGCCATTGATGACTACCCCATCTCACGTGATGATTGGACATGGGATAGTTGATTTGGATCATGTATCACTAAGTTAACTTGAGGGATGTTAATTTAAGTGGGAGTTTTTTTAGTAATTTGATTACTTGAACTTAATTTATCATGTACTTAGTCTTGACAGTTTTTATCATGTATCACTACTGAATTTTAATGCGTTCCTAGAGAAAGCTAAGTTGAAAGATGATGTTAGCAACTACTAGGGAAAAACTTATACACAGAGACTTATCAGTAGCGCTTGTTAAAACGAAGTGCTACTGCTAAGTAACAGCAGCGCGTGACGATGCAAAACGCCACTGCTACCCAAATAGCAGTAGCGCTTCCCCCATAAAACGCGTTGCTACTATGACTGTTCTAACCGTTGCTGCCAGGCTTGGTATAGTAGTAGCGCCCTTCTATAAACCGCGCTACTGCTAACAAAATAGTAGCAGCACGTTTTAAGGCGATAGTGCTGCAACTAACAAAAGGAAAAGAAAATAAAAAAGGAAAGGAAAAAAGAAAAGGAAAATTAAAGAGAAAGAAAAATTGAAAGCAATAGTAGCAGCGCGTTTTGTCCAAAGCACTATAGCTACTTTAGCTATAGCGAACTTATCTATAGAACTAGCGCTGACTTAGCTATAGCGCTTGTTGGGTAAAAGCACTACTACTAAGTTTGACTTGCCCCTGTGCGGGCGTCCCTCCTTCCCCCAATTCCTATTCTTCTCGTGTCTCCCCAACCTCTCCCCCGCAGCCCCTACTCCCTCGTCGCCCTTGCCTTCATCGTCGTCACCGGAGCTGCCACCGAGCCGCGCGCCATCGCTGCCACCGGAGCCGCGCGCCCCCGGAGCCAACCTCGTCCGCTCCTCGCCGCCCCTGCCTCCCTCTATGCCCTCCTGTCTATAAGCCCCACCCTCCTCTCTAGGTTAATTAACTTAGGTGAATTTAGTTATGAACCCTAGGAATTAGCTAGGTTAATTAGGTTAACTAGGTAGGTTAATTTGGTTAACTAACTAGGTTAACTAGCCAGGTTAACTAACTAGGTTAACTAGCTATGTTAATTAGGTTCATTAGGTTAACTAGCTAGGTAAACTAGGTTGGCTAGGTAAGAGAAAAAATTAGTTTAGAGCAAATATTTAGTTAGGGCACGAGGGCTTAACTAGGGCAGTAGGGTTTAGAGCAAAAATTTAGTTAGGGCAGTAGGGTTTAACTATGGTTTTTGTTTTCATAGTTGTTTTTTTAGAAGAACAATATGAAGAAAATGTTGCAGCAGTGCTGCTAGTGTACTAGGTTCTTAATTTTTACTGATTTTTTATTATGACAGAAATTTAGGACATAATATGAATTGAGTTCTAGGGTTCATAATTTGAAATTTGTGTAGATTTACTTGAACTGTCAAACACTAGGAGATGCAAATTTGAAGTGGTCATGTTATATGCAAATTCCTCAATAGTGTTTGCTCATGTTTATGTACCGTTGTAGTTGCTCATGTACATGTTCTTAAGTGGTCCTGTTATATTCAACATTGAAGTGGTTCGATTGTGCCCAAGTGGCCTTTTGTTGTTTCCCGCGAATGAAGCCGAGTGGCCTATGTTTTGCCGAATGTTGATTCATTTCCGTTCCGGCAAATTTCAGGTGCTCGATTTGTCCACTTTTTAGAAAAGGTCATGCTGAAATTTTCCGTGAATTTCGGCCTGACTTGTGCTACAAACTAGGACATATCGAGTGCCCAGGATTTCCCGCACCGGGAATGAATCAACGTTCCTGCAAAACATAGGAATTTTTATGTCATTATTTATTTTATTAGGTCTAGAATTAATTGACTAGATTTAATCGTAGGAAACATGGCTAGCAATGATGAAGGACAATGTTCTGGTGATTGCAACGTCTACGAGGCGACAGACGCTTATTTGAACCTTCTCGATGAGCAACGGTTGTTGCAGGGTCCACCTATCATATCCAAGACTGAGATCAACATCGAGACCGGCGCCGAGACTGGCGCTGAGACCCAGACCGGCATCGAGACTGGCGAAGCCGATATAGAACCGAAACCGAAGAGGAGACGATGCCCAAACCATCTCATCACTACTAGACTGGTGGTCACGGAGGTGGACTCTGCTAGCTCTTGAGCATGTGTTGGTTTTCCCTTGAAGAGGAAAGGGTGATGCAACAAAGTAGCGTAAGTATTTCCCTCAGTTTTTGAGAACTAAGGTATCAATCCAGTAGGAGACTACAGGCAAGTCCCTAGTACCTGCACAAAGAATTAAGAACCTTGCAACCAATGCGATAAAGGGGTTGTCAATCCCTTCACGGACACTTGCAAAAGTGAGATCTGATAGAGATAATAAGATAAATATTTTTGGTATTTTTGTTCTATAGATTGAAAGTAAAGATTGCAAAATAAAATAGATTGGAAACTTATATGATGTAAAGTAGACCCGGGGGCCATAGGTTTCACTAGTGGCTTCTCTCAAGATAGCATATTCTACGGTCGGTGAACAAATTACTGTCGACCAATTGATAGAAAAGTGCATAGTTATGAGAATATCTAGGCATGATCATGTATATAGGCATCACGTCCGTGACAAGTAGACCGAAATGATTCAGCATCTACTACTATTACTCCACACATCGACCGCTATCCAGCATGCATCTAGAGTATTAAGTTCGTAAGAATAGAGTAACGCATTAGGCAAGATGGCATGATGTAGAGGGATAAACTCAAGCAATATGATATAAACCCCATCTTTTTATCCTCGATGGCAACAATACAATCCGTGTCGTTTCCCTTTCTGTCACTGGGATCAAGAACCGTAAGATTGAACCCAAAGCTAAGCACTTCTCCCATTGCAAGAAAGATCAATCTAGTAGGCCAAACCAAACTGATAATTCGAAGAGACTTGCAAAGATATAAAATCATGCATATAAGAATTCAAAGAAGATTCAAATATTGTTCATAGATAAACTTGATCATAAACCCACAATTCATCAGATCTCGACAAACACACCGCAAAAAGTATTACATCGAATAGATCTCCAAGAAGATCGAGGAGAACTTTGTATTGAGATCCAAAGAGAGGGAAGAAGCCATCTAGCTAATAACTATGGACCCGAAGGTCTATGGTAAACTACTCACCCATCATCGGAGAGGCTATGGTGTTGATGTAGAAGCCCTCCGTGATCGATTCCCCCTCCAGCGGAGCGCCGGAAAAGGCCCCAAGATGGGATCTCACGGGTACAGAAGGTTGCGGCGGTGGAAATAGGGTTTCGTGGTGCTCCTGGATGTTTTCAGGGTATATGAGTATATATAGGCGAAAGAAGTAGGTCGGTGGAGCCACGAGGGTGGGGGGCGCGCCGATCGCCCCTGTGCGCGCCCTCCTACCTCGTGGCCGCCTCATTGCTTCCTTGACGTCCACTCCAAGTCTCCTGGATTGCGTTTGTTCCAAAAACGATTGTCTCGAAGGTTTCATTCCGTTTGGATTCCGTTTGATATTCCTTTTCTACGAAACACTAAAATAGGCAAAAAACAACAATTTGCACTAGGCCTTTGGTTAGTAGGTTAGTCCCAAAAATAATATAAAAGTGCATAATAAAGCCCATTAAACATCCAAAACAGATAATATAATAGCATGGAACAATAAAAAATTATACATACGTTGGAGACGTATCAGACTCCGGCAACTTTGAGCCAACCGAGCCTGAGGAAGGAAACTACACATCCGGACGCCAAACTTGCCATCCACGCAATGGAGAGTCCTATCCGGACACGGGGGAAGGCCTTCTTACTTGTATCTTGACGGCCCATCAGTCCGGCCCATATCACACAGACCGGCCACCCGAGGACCCCATAATCCAGGACTGCCTCAGTAGCCCCCGAACTTGCCTTCGATGATGACGTAGTATCCGGCTTACGTCTTCGTCTTTGCAAGGCGGGTTCTTCATTATACTCCGGAACAACGGTAGTCCGGCGATGACCTCGATGTTTCTGTCTTTTACGATTCCCCCCTCTTGATGCTTCGATTTCTGCGCGCCGGGCGAATATGAACGGTCCATGCTTTTTTGCAAATAAGCCCCTCACCACGCTCGGACGGCATCTATATAAGGAGATGTAGATCCCCAAATTCCATCTCACATCGTGCAAAAGGACAACCGTCAAGATTAGCCACGAACCAAGCTTTCCAGCATGGCTAGTGCCCCAGGCTCCTCTTCACGCCCCCATCGCCCTCAAGAGGGAGATTGGCAGAGTTGTTCCGTTCCTCATCTTCAGCTGAGTCGACTCCAGACACAAGGCTATCTTTGCCTCGTAGATCTAGTCTCCGTTCGAGCGGGCTTGGCCTCAATAGGCAACGATGTGATGGTTGAGAATTTGCCCAATCCCAATAAGGAGGAGAGAGTGTGCTTCGTCCCATTCCTACCGCGGGACCTAGGATTTCTAATCGATCCCTTTGTTAGGGGCCTATTGGAATTTTACGGAATCCAACTGCAGAACCTTACCCCAGGTTCGATTTTGCACATCTCAGATTTTGTTGCCCTTTGCGAACTGTTCCTCGGCATTGAGGCCCATTTTGAATTATGGAAGAAGTTCTTTTACCTCATTCCCCGCCATCGAGGAGGCTCCATCTTTGAAGTGGGCGGTGCCGAAGTATGGAGCATAGCCGGATCCGGATACCTCATTGGAACTCCCAAAGAGGTATATCCACAGTGGCCTTCAGAATGGTTCTATATGGACGACGTCCCACTGCCGGACCCAGTTCGGCGCGGCCTTCGTGAATTTTCCAGTGCTCCTTTAAAGAAGAGTCTCAACTGGCGTCCCCGAAGTCCCAAGGAAGAAGACAATGCGGAGATAAAGAGGTTGGTTAGCAAGGTTAGGTTGCTATCCCATACCGAGCTCTCGATAGTCGAGGTCATGGCTATTGCAAAAAAGAGGTGTGTCCAGCCTCTTCAATCCAGAGTAACTCCCCTATGCTGTTACAGCAGAGAAGATGACGCACCCCGTTATAGATGGAAGGGTCCGGACACCCCAGCTGAATTGGCCACAATCTTGGCCGGTCTGTATAAGGGTGAGAAAGAAGAGTTCCTCCGGTTAATCTGCCGGGAAGGCTACTCCATGTACAGACCCATTGAATGGGTAAGATTTCGATCGTCTATGTCATTTTATTGCTGTTTATAGGTACTAATCAAATTTGCTCTTTGCTGCCATAAATAGTCATGGAGGAAGATGACCGAGGACGTCCACTGTCCCGCTCCACAGCCAGGGGATCACAACCGCGATCGAGACCCTGGCTTTTGCGAGGATCCGGATATATACATAGAGTTCGATGATGGGGTGTTTTATTAGGAGAGCCTTGACGGCTCCGAAGTGGCTATCACCGCTGACTACCCCTGCCTCTATCCTTTTTGCATCATACGTATTCGGAGGGCTCTTAAAAGGAAATCCCTATCTGCACTTATACCCATTATACTAAACCAAATTTTAATAAGGTCAGGGCTCGGCAGCCCGTACCTCCACCAGGGCAACACCTACACGGGGTAATCATTCGACACGAAAAGGGACCGGGAGTGCTGCAGAAACTTCACAACCGTCCAAGAGGTATGTTCGCTTTGATACATGCCCGGGTATGAGTCCGGATTGTTCAAAGCCTCCCTTCTTCTTGATGTCAGGAGAAACACGTGGCAGACGGTGGGAAAGTGCCCTGCTAGCCGAATGTTAGCCAATCCGGTGCCGAACTCGTCAACTAGGACGGGAGCCGATGCAATGCCAGTTCTGTCGCCTCATGAGGATTCGGATGACGTATCTGTCACGAACTCCGAAGTAGAGATTGTTATGAATCATCGTCGATTGAAAGAGGGCATGCGCGCTCCGGCCTTTTCTGAGCAAGAATTTTTCGCACTCAGTTCGGTGGATGCATACATCCGAGCGGCTCGAGACGGACTTGCCGGAGTCACTCAGTTGTTCTAAAAGGACATACAGGTAAAAATTCATGCAATTTATATGGTCATATGCCAGTAGCCCCCGAGACTTGAAGCGGTGAAGCAATCTGATTTAAGGATCGATAATATTTGTAGGTTCTGAAAGAAAAGAACACTATGCTAGCCCAGGAGCTGAAAACAAACCGGATGCAACTGAATGCGGACACCACCGAACTGGCGGAAATGAAAAAGATCGCGACGTGCGCGTCTAGGGAGAAAAATCTCAAGGAGGAAAAGGACAAACAATCCGAAGAGATAGAGAGCTTGAAGGCTCAGTTATCGGCCGTTCAGAACGAGAATGAAAAACTGAAGGGCGGCATGTTCGGTATGTCTTCCTCTCTTATTTAGAACCACTCTAGGTGCTCATGTTTAGTCCATAATGCGGCATATCATGACTCTGTTGCTGCAGGTCTGTTAACTGGATGGCCGGAAGAGGAAGTATCTGGATTCAACACGACGTGCTAAAGGAGCTGTCCGCGGTACATGCTCGGGCCTGGAAAGCAATGAAGAGTATGGTGAAGGATTTATGGCCATCTGATACCCCTCCAGAAAGTATGGAGGGCCTGGCAAACCTGTTCAAAGGTGCCCGGCACCGGTTCAAGCTATGGAATACATCCGCTTGCCGTGAAGGCGCACGAGAATCTTGGGCCATGGTGAAGACACGCTTCACTAAACCGGACCCAAATCATATGGCCTGAGTGGGACCACAGGGACCGGATGGGAATGAAATCCCATTGAATTTGGTGTATGATCAAGTAATAATAGCTGCAAAATATTCGCAGGAAGACTGTAGCTTAGACAGTCTTATAGATGGAATAGATGAGGAATAGGTTTTTGATCTAATGTATTAATGTACATTTATGATCAACCTATGTCTTTATCCGAACACGTGAAAAGATTTGTCATCGCAGGCTTTTGGCTTTAACCTCCAAACCAAAATGGTGGAGTGTTTCTGGATACTTACTCGAAATGAAAAGGAAGTATTTACTATATCCGAAAACCAGGCAACCCAGTCATTGTGCTCGAACAGACAAAAATTTGAGTTCGGGATGTATGTTATATTACATATGTAAGAAAAATCTTCCAAGGAAAATAGTTCCGTTAAGGGTTCCTTTCCTTGGGTTGGCATGCTATAATTACGCATGTCGGGGTGTGTGATCCGTAATACGGAAAAACTGTCTCGCAGTGTTTAAAGTGGTTGCAATACGGCAACTATTTGTGGTTTGATTCCTGACCAATTATTCCCTTAAGAACGCTGATACGTCTCCATCGTATCTATAATTTTTTATTGTTCCATGACAATATTCTACAACTAATACATACTTTTGGCAACTTTTTATACTATTTTTGGGACTAACATATTGATCTAGTGCCCAGTGCCAGTTCCTGTTTGTTGCATGTTTTTTGTTTCGCAGAAAATCTACATCAAATGAAGTCCAAATGGGATAAAAACTGACGGAGATTTTTTTTGGAATATATGTGAATTTTGGGAAGTGGAATCAACGCGAGACGATGCCCAAGGGGCCCACGAGGGTGAGGGGCGCGCCCCAGGGGGTCAGGTGTGCCCTGGGCCCTTGTGGCTACTCCGTAAGGCGGTTGGTGCCCTTCTTTCGCCGCAAGAAAGCCAATATCCTTATAGAAATCGTGTCCGATTTTCAGCCCAATCGGAGTTAAGGATCTCCGGGAATATAAGAAACGGTGAAAGGCTAGAATCAGGGAGCGCAGAAACAATCTTGGAGGGGCTCTCGCCCCTCCACCGCCATGGAGGCCATGGACTAGAGGGGAAACCCTTCTCCCATCTAGGGGGAAGGTCAAGGAAGCAGAATAAGAAGGGGGGCTCTCTCCCCCTCTCTCCCGGTGGCGCCGGAACGCCGCCGGGGCCATCATCGTCATCGCAATCTACACCAACACCTCCGTGATCTTCACCAACATCTTCATCACCTTACCCCATCTATCTACAGCGGTCCACTCTCCTGCAAATCGCTGTACCCTCTACTTGAACATAGTGCTTTATGCTTCATATTATTATCCAATGATGTGTTCCCATCCTATGATGTCTGAGTTTTCGTTGTCCTATCGGTAATTGGATGAATTGCTATGATTGGTTTAATTTGCTTGTGGTTATATTGTTGTCCTTTGGTGCCCATCATATGAGTGCACGCGTGTATCACACCATAGGGTTAGTTGTATGTTGATAAGTCTATGTATTGGAGGGCAAGAGTGACAGAAGCTTCAACCTAGCATAGAAATTGATGCATACGGGATTGAAGGGGGACCAATATATCTTAATGCTATGGTTGGGTTTTACCTTAATGAACGTTTGTAGTTGCGGATGCTTGCTAATAGTTCCAATCATAAGTGCATAGAATTCCATGTCAGGGATGACATGCTAGCAGTGGCCTCTCCCACATAAAACTTGCTATCGGCCTAGTAAAGTAGTCAATTACTTAGGAAAAATTTCGCAACTCCTACCACCACTTTTCCACACTCGCTATACTAACTTTATTTCTTCTAGTTTTTATTTACATGCTCTTTATATTCCTGGAAACCTATCCTGTTACACCTACAAAGTAATTCTAGTTTTATACTTGTTCTAGGTAAAGGAAACGTCAAGCGTGCGTAGAGTTGTATCGGTGGTCGATAAAACTTGAGGGAATATTTGTTCTACCTTTAGCTCCTCGTTGGGTTCGACACTCTTACTTATCTAAAGAGGCTACAATTGATCCCCTATACTTGTGGGTTATCAAGACCTTTTTCTAGCGCCGTTTCCGGGGAGTTATAGCGTGGGCTGAATATTATCGTGTGTGCTTGTTTGATTTTTCACTAAGTAGTTTTTATTTTTTGTTCTAAGTTGTTCTCTATCTTTAGTTGTGGATATGTAACACGAAATACCAAAAAAATTAGGTGTACTTGCTACTCATGGAGATGGGGAACCTCCTAGAACCCTCGATGCTCATTATGTGAAAGATATTATGCACTACTTTAATAATCCTGAGAAAACCCCATTCAATTATATAATGGGAGACACGTTGGATCAACGTGAATACTTTAGGGATTATCGCTTGACTCAAAAAGGGAAACTATTATGGGATCAAATTCATATGTTGCATTGGTATGCTCGGGAACTATGCTTGAGATATGAATATACTTGTTGCTCTAGGATGAAGGCTCCACACCTTCCCTTTTCATGCAAATTTAATGATGATAAAACCTTGGCTTCTTATGCTAATGGTATATATGATTACTATGATGTGGAACAAATAGAAGAATTCGTTGCTTTTATGTGTGCTTATGAAATTGAATCTTTGTTTAAAGAGTGTGAAAATCTTGATGATGCTGTTTACAGACCTGAAAATTTTGCTATACTTAAATATTGTATGAGAATTATGAATTCAATTCCGATATTGATGATTTTATTGAGAGAGTCTCTGCTGTCCAAGAAGAGACTAATATTTTGCAGGAGTCTATGGAAGAAGAAATTGATGAAACTATGAGCTCATTGGATGAAAAAGATGATGAGGAGAGCGAATAACAAGCGAAGGAAGAACGGATTGATCACCCATACCCACCTTCTAATGAGAGTAACCCTCCAACTCATACATTATTTAATGTCCATTCGTTCTTACCGATGGATGAATGCTATGATGATTGTTATGATCCCGTTGATTCTTTTGAAATATCCCTTTTTGATGATGCTTGCTATGCTTGTGGCCAAGATGCCAATATTAATTATGCTTATGGAGATGAACTTGCTATAGTTCCTTATGTTAAACATGAAATTGTTGCTATTGCACCCACGCATGATAGTCATATTATCTTTTTGAATTCTCCCGACTACACTATATCGGAGAAGTTTGCCCTTATTAAGGATTATATTGATGGGTTGCGTTTTACTACTACACATGATGATTTTGATAGATATAATATGCATGTGCTTGCTGCTCCTACTTGAAATTATTATGAGATTGGAACTACATCTCCGGCTCTCCATGTTTCCAATAAGATAAAATTGCAAGAAACTGCTTATGCTATGTATTGGCCTTTACTTTGTGTGCATGAATTGTTCTTTTATGACATGCCGATGCATAGGAAGAGAGTTAGACTTCGTCGTTGTTTGATATATGTTACTTTGTGCTCTCTACTAAATTACAAATCATTGTTAATTAAAATTGGCTATGATATACCTTGGGATCCGGGTGGATCCATTACTTGAGCACTTTATGCCTAGCTTAATGGCTTTAAAGAAAGCGGTGCCAGGGAGACAACCCGGAAGTTTTAGAGAGTCATTTATTTCTGTTGAGTGCTTTTATAAAGTTTAAAAACAAAAAAATATAGAGGGGATGACGGTGTCCTGGACTAGGGGGTACTCGCCACGTCGTCTCTCGCTCAGTTGGATTGGGCCGAGGACCCCCATGGCCGTTTACTCATGGGCCAGTTCGGACAACCGATGCATACACGAGGAAGATTCCACAAGACTTGGTGATCAAGACAAGGACTCCTCTCCACCGGCGTATTCGACTAGGACTCTTGTTATCCTAGGCCTCTGGTACATTATATAAGCCAAGGTCAGGCTAGATGCTAGATGATTATGACATTATTCATCATACCCTTAGGTCTTAGACCACAACATATGATCTCGAGGTAGATCAACTCTTGTAACCATATATTCATCAAGATCAATCAAGCAGGAAGTAGGGTATTACCTCGATAAAGAGGGTCCGGACATGGGTAAACATCGCGTCCCCTTTCTCCTGTTACCCATCCATCCATGGCACACAGCTTGGGACCCCCTACCCGAGATCTGCCGGTTTTGACACTGACAATGGTGCTTCCATTGAGAGTTCCACTGTGTGATCGGCAAAGGATCAATGGCTCGCCCGTAGATCAACTGCGATGCCAGCATCTTCGTCACCGGCTCGACTGGTCACCTTGGCTCGACCGAGGACCGCGCTCCATCTCCGATCGTCATGTTCGGACGGGGGCCTTCATCAACATCTCTGATCATAGAGTAATCATCCATGGAGCTCGGGGGCTCAACGTCAACATTGCCCTCGGGCGGCCGTGCTGTTTTTCTGGACAGGGAACTTGTATCCGCCGTCACCGCCTCCTCGAGCATCGGTTTGACGATTGCTTTGATGGAATAGTGCAGAATTAAGTCTACAACAGCCATGCGAAATTTTGTCGAGTTCTGATGGAGGAAACTCTGGCAATCTACGATATACCGGAGCCCTGTAAAATCTGGACGGGAATCTGGACGAGTTTAGGGCGTTGTCTCCAGCACCCAGCTCGGAGGTCTTCTGGAAGATCCAACCGTTTATCTGCTGCGGAATTCCCATATATACCACCCTTCAGAATTTCAGCTCGATCCGATGGTGCAAACTACGGGAACCTTCCGATGACTGGACCAATTTTCGGATGTGTTTTCTGGGCGAATACAGATCCGACCCGAATTCATGTTTCTTTACGAACGTGATATTGGACAACCTTCATAAAGGAATTTTATTCCAGGGTATTGTGCGTTGTTTTTAAACATGTGCCCATAATATTTTAAGACTCGTCTGAGGTAATCTTCACCATCATGCTGGTGTCAAACCAGTCCGCCAATATTGCTCCACGGCTGCCGACCTCTGCTAGACACGTCGTCGCTTTTTGAGCCGAGCTCAACTTCTTCGGATCATCATCTCGGCGAGCGAACAAGAGTTCGGAATCGCCAAGGATAAATCAGCACCAACATCGCCGCCCCACGGAATACACGGAGCGGGCACACCGGCATCGCCGCATGGTCACTTCATCAAGCCGGCATTGACCGCATCACAAGTTATGACCTGCGTCAGCATGGCCGCACTGTTGCTTCTTGAAGCCGATGTCCATCATGCCGAACTGCTTCAACACCTCGGCTGACATGGCAGCTGCAACGTCTCCTTACCGACCTGCTCCGTCTCCTCGGCTAGACCGAGGGTTTTGCCATCTCTTCATCAACTTACTTCGGAGACTTCGGCGTCACCAGCCGACCAGCTTCATCACATTAGCTGGACCACGGGCTTTGCCTCGGCGAGCCAACCTTTGCCAGCATCGCCATGCCATCGCTTCATCACCCATCAGGCAATGGGTGTGCGGATCGAGTTCCAATTTTGGGAGTAACCTTCCTTCATATTGCTACGACAGATACACCAGGTGCTATTAATCCTAGTAATTTTTCTTGCTTGGGTTTATTTTTCTCGAGGAATTACTACTCTGGTTTGTTTCATCATCTGTACACAGGTCTGTCAAATGGTGGCCGCATTAACAAAGGTTGCATAGTGGTTCGGTCAGTTTCCATATACAGTTCGGCGATTGCCGCATCCGGAACTCGGACCAGCTTGTGAATTCAGGCTTTGCCACACCTTCACCGCGTCACGCCGATGCCTTGCATCGACATTGACTTTAGCGCCAGGCCACATCTCTTTAAATAAATTATTTTTGCGAAAAGAAATTATGCAAGGATTTTATATATATTATTCTTTTTGGACCGCACTATTTTACGTGTGTAGGTGATCGACTTCGACTGCGTCACGCGGTCACTTCGGCAAGCCAACGTCGTCTTCCCAATTGGCATTAATCGGCTCGCACGATCACCTTGTTGATCGAATTGCCATACCCACATGTTCGCTTGCCTCAGGGACTTCGGCATCAACAAGAGGGTCCTACCTCGTCGGGTGTTCGGCGCATGGGCCATATTTCTCTTATTACTCATCTTGCATAAATTATTTATTATGCTATGATTTTTTAAGTATTATTAATACTGCTATCTCCGGCTTGCACTATTTTCTGTGCACATGTAAATGATCCGGGTTGGGCAGCGCTATCACCTCGGCGTACCGACATACAACGTCACCTTGGCTAGACCGGGGGCTTTGTCATCACTTCATTAACCCACGCTGGGGATTTCGGCGTCTCTCTGCCGGCCTGCATTGGCCATGCTATGTCACCACTTCGGAGTGCCAAGCTCTTCGCTCTGCCACCTCGGGACCGGCTTGGGGCATGGAATCTTGTCCCGCATCAAGCTTGGACCGCGTCGTCAATGCCGAACACATTAACCAGCTCAGTCGCTTTCATGCTCAAAAACTTTCAGTTTTAAATTTTGTTCGGTTCGACCAAGCATTATACTTTTTTGGACAAAAGTTGTTTGTGAAAAACTTTCTTGTCAAAACTTTGTTTATGACACACAAATTCAAATACCCCATTTACTTGGGGGCTTCCTTTATGAAGCCTTTCCTCTTGCAAATGATTATACTTGTATGGCTTCGTTCCTTGTTCGTGTATTACGCCACAATATGCACCATGTTGACTTAAGTGTTCCACAAGCTGGGTTGCCTTGCTCCTGTGTTTACCCCTACGTTCCCGATTGTTCCGCTAGGGAGTAAAGGGAGCACCTCTGCGATTGTCACGATCGGGTCATCCGAGCTCGGACCTCAGACTGGGTGAAGCCAAAAGCTAGCACTCTTATTGTTTTCAATCATGCTCGACACACAATGGAACTCATGAATACAAAAAATCTATTGCACAAGTCTCATAGTAACAATGAGCAACCGAAGAAAGGTATCGGTGGGGATACTATTTTCTTCGAAGATGCTTCTTACACTTCATCAGTAATATAGCATAAGTTCACTGAGCGCGCTTTGTCTGTTACAGCCTTATGGCCTGATTGCCTGGTTATAGGAAACACTGTCGATATTCTCGACAGGTGGAGTACATAACACTTTTCGGCCCTTGACCGAAGAGGGAGAAGCCGACAGTCGGTTAAGACGCGTTTAAAGTTCGGGTGAACACAGAGATGATATAACTACTTCGGTACATACAATCATTATACATAAAATTCTTTTACCGAAATCACTTGGGGGCTCTTAAAATTTACACGAGCCATTCTATAATAATGTGTTTTCTTCTTGGTCGGTGCAAAGTCCTTTTCTACCGCTCCTTTTTCGACTCGAGTGTATGGTCAATGGCTGGATAGCCTAGCTTCTCTCTAAAGCCGTTCGAGTTTAGTTCGCTAAACTGGCCTCAGAGAAGCACTCCGCCTTCGGGATAAGGAGCTTAAAGCCGTAGGCTGACCCGCTTGAAGTCTTGACATCGGAGGTGTCATGTTAAAGCACGACAGAAGCACAATTGTTTTAAGACCTATTTCCAGATTGGCACCAAAATCTCGGTTTAGTCCGGACGTCAAGCTTTTACATAAGTTTTTGGCTTTTTGAGCCTATGGCACTTTTTAAACTATTTGTGCGTTTCCAGCATAAGTCTCGTAGTGCAACGCCGGACACCTTTAGACATTCCGTAAAAACATTCTCGGATATTGCTATATATGCATCGGTTTGGAATTGTGTCTTTGGTCAATAGTTGGGTTGCCTGGCTCCTGTGCTTGCCTCCTACATTCCGCTTTGTTCGGCTAGGTGTGCAAAGAGAGAACCACTGCGATTGTGCTTCCAGCTCGCATGGTTAAGCACCTCAGTGGAGAAAGCCTAAAACTGACTGTCACAATAAGCATAAACTGGTCAGCGATCCGATGACTGTGTTAAATGACGGGCCGTTCATAACATTGGCCGAAGTGTTTATGGCTCGACCTTGGCTGTCGCCGAACACTAACCGGGGCTAGTAACTAGCCTCCCAGCTTTAAGCTCCTATGACTAAGTGAAAGTTATAAAGCCCGCATATCTGATTGCCTTGTTTCCGCTAACATAACCGCTTTCGGGCACCGAGACGTCGGCTAAGGGTTGTTTTGTTATTGCGGAAACACCCTGCGTAGCATCTACAAAGGGGTGGAAGCCGACGATGGGCCACTTTCAAATGATAAACGGTCGCAACAGAGTCAAAATAAACATATCCTTAGCGTTTGTATTCAATATACGAACGTTGCCTTCCATAATTATCGTTATAAATCCATAAATATGCATCAATTTGACTTAAGATTTTGGCCAAGCTGGGTTGCCTGGCTCCTGTGCTTACCCCTACGGTCCCGATTGTTTGGCTAGGAGGTAAAGGTAGCACCTCTGTGATTGTTACTACCGGGTCATCCGAGTTAGTACCTCAGACTGGGTGAAGCCGAAAGCTAGCGATCTTAAAGGATATAATTGGTCGGCAACGACGGAAGTGAAAATTTTGGTTCATTAATACCATAGAGTTCGGGAACTTTCCCTGAACTAAATCTTTAATTTTTCCTCCCACATTGATTGGAGGTGAGGTTTCATGATCATGATCAGCATGAGAACCCAAAGAAAGGAACTGATAGCGGGACTATTTTCTTTGGAAGATATTTCTTACGATTAAGTAATATAACATATCTCTCCGCATACCTTTGTTTATAAAACCGTATGGCCAGATTGCCTTGTTTGCCGTAAAACTTTGCCCTTATAAAGGCTTTATAAAGTAGGACAAACACTCCCCGACTTCTGGCCGAGGAGGTTGAAGCCGATGGTCGGTCAACAAAGTTTTGTACAATGCGGATCCGAGCATTAATGAGGTAAAGTACTTGGATACATAGAATCATTACACATAATTTGTGATTTTACTCTGGACATTGATCCTTAATTCGGCCACCCATGCCTGCGTTAAGGCTCGGAGGCTACGGGTCTTCACGCTCATTATTTATAAATATTAAAGGGGCACATCGATCCCCTGATTTGGTGTTGCCACCCGACCAGTGTCTCGGGAGCTACTGCATTGCCTCTTCAATGTAGAAAATTCAAAGTGCTCGGTGTTCGGCATGACCAAACTATGGGCAAACGCGTCTTCAGACAACAATAAGTACCATCTAGGACTTATCCGGCATCAAGCTAATATATTGCGGCAACTTCTCAAGACCCTCTCTCAAGGGCCCGTTCGCCGATCACTATTATCTCTAATATATTACACTGCGTTTCTATTCCTACGTATGCTTCCGAGCTAGGAGTTGATCCTCAGGCCAATTTCGCGCATCGACCTGAGTCTCAGGGGATACTAGGATCAGCGGTTTCATGTTTTCCTTCAGGTGCATCTCGGGTTTTAGACTGACACACACCTTGAGGGCTACTGGTTATACATATTGATAGCAAATAAATTTGCATGCATCGGAAATAAAATCCATAAACAATCAACCCAAGCTCGAGGTGGTGCATCACCTCGGAAGCAGTCCGGCATAAAGCTCGGATGCAAGTGGCTGGCTCTATAGAGGGCATTTCCGGCATTAAGCTTGGCTAACCTCCTTTCAACTTCTTCAAGCCAAGGTGATCTATGACACCTCGGATATAGTCCGGTGTTGGTGCTCGGCTGCAAAAGATACCTCGAATGCAGTCCGGCGTTGGAGCTCGGATGCAAGAGAACACGGCTGCCCGGGAACAACTTCAAACCCGAGGTGGGCGTAAAAATAACGAGGCATTGATAACAGCCGATAACTTAAAGGGGCTCCTCGGATACCTAACGTGTAAACTCTTCGGATTTACTTCGGCGATCCTCAAGATTGAAGATAAGAAGATTTGTTGAACCAGTTTTCAAGACCGACGACCGAAGATGAAGAACAGTTCGGAAGAATCGAGGAGCGTCCCCAACTTGAAGACCGGTTCAGGGCGCTACTGATGGTGTCCTGGACTAGGGTACTCACCACGTCGTCTCCCAATCAGTTGGATTGGGCCGAGGACCCCCATGGCCATTTACTCATGGGCCAGTTCGGACAACCGATGCATACACGAGGAAGATTCCACAAGACATGGTGATCAAGACAAGGACTCCTCTCGACCGGCGTATTTGACTAGGACTCTTGTTATCCTAGGCCTCTAGTATATTATCTAAGACGAGGCCAGGCTAGATGCTAGATGATTATGACATTACTCATCATACCCTTAGGTCTTAGACCACAACATATGATCTCGAGGTAGATCAACTCTTGTAACCATATATTCATCAAGATCAATCAAGCAGGAAGTAGGGTATAACCTCGGTAGAGAGAGCCCGAACCTAGGTAAACATCGTGTCCCATATGTCCTGTTACCCATCAATCCATGGCACACAGCTTGGGACCCCCTACCCGAGATCTGCCGGTTTTGACACCGACAATGGTGCTACATTGAGAGTTCCGCTGTGTGATCGGCAAAGGATCAATGGCTCACCCGCAGATCAACTGCGACACCAGCATCTTCATCGCCGGCTCGACTGGTCACCTCGGCTCGACCGAGGACCGCGCTCCATCTCCGATCGCCATATTTGGACGGGGGCCTTCATCAAGATCAACTCCGATATCTATCATGATCAGAGAGTAATCATCCATGGAGCTCGGGGGCTCAACGTCAAAATTGCCCTCGGGCAGCCGTGCTGTTTTTCTGGACAGCGAACTTGTATCCACCGTCACTGCCTCCTCGAGCGTCGGTTTGACGATTGCTTTAGTGGAATAGTGCGGAATTAAGTCTACAACAGCCATGCGAAATTTCGTCGTGTTCCGATGGAGGAATCTCCGGCAATCTACGATATACCGGAGCCCTGTCAAATCTGGACGGGAATCTGGACGAGTTTAGGGCGTGGTATCAAGAGCCCAGCTCGGAAGTCCTTTGGAAGATCCAACCGTTCATCTGCTGCGGAATTCCCATATCTACCACCCTTCAGGATTTTAGCTCGATCCGACGGTTCAAACTCCGGGAACCTTCCGATGAGGGCACCAATTTGCGGGTCTGTTTTCTGCGCGAATACGGATCCGACCCGAATTCATGTTTCTTTAGAACGTGATATTGGACAACCTTCTTAAAGGAAGATTCTTCTAGGGTATTGTGCGTTGTTTTTAAACACGTGTCCATAAAATTTTAAGCCTCCTCTGAGGTAATCTTCACCATCATGCTGGTGTCAAACCAGTCCGCCAATATTGCTCCACGGCTGCCGACCTGTGCTAGACACGTCGTCGCTTTTTGAGCCGAGCTCAACTTCTTCGGATCATCATCTCGGCGAGCGAACAAGAGATCGGAATCGCCAGGGATAAATCATCACCAACATCGCCGCCCCACAAATTACATGGAGTGGGCACACCGGCATCGCCGCATGGTTACTTCATCAAGCCGCCATTGACCGCGTCACAAGTTACGACCAGCGTCGGCATGCCCGCACTGTTGCTTCTTCAAGCCGATGTCCATCACGCCGAACTGCTTCAACACCTTGGCTGACATGGCAGCTGCAACGTCTCATTACCGACCTGCTCTGTCTCCTTGGCTAGACCGAGGTTTTCGCAATCTCTTCATCAATTTACTTCGGAGACTTCGGCGTCACCAGCCGACCAGCTTCATCACATTAGCTGAACCACGGGCTTTGCCTCGGCGAGCCAACCTTTGCCAGCATCGCCATGCCATCGCTTCATCACCCATCAGGCAATGGGTGTGCGGATCGAGTTCCAATTTTGGGAGTAACCTTCCTTCATATTGCTACGACAGATACACCAGGTGCTATTAATCCTAGTAATTTTTTCTTGCTTGGGTTTGTTTTCCCGAGGAATTACTACTCTAGTTTTTTCCATCATCTGTACACTGGTCTGTCAAATGGTGGCCGCATTAACAAAGGTTGCATAGTGGTTCGGCCAGTTTCCGTATACAGTTCGGCGATTGCCGCATCCGGAACTCGGACCAACTTGTGAATTCAGGCTTTGCCACACCTTCACCGCGTCACGCCGACGCCTTGCATCAACATTGACTTCAGTGCCAGGCCACATCTCTTTAAATAAATTATTTTTGCGAAAAGCAATTATGCAAGGATTTTATATATATTATTCTTTTTGGACCGCACTATTTTATGTGTGTAGGTGATCGACTTCGACTGCGTCACGCGGTCACTTCGGCAAGCCAACGTTGTCGTCCCAATTGGCATAAATCGGCTCGCATGATCACCTTGTTGATCGAATTGCCATACCGCCATGTTCGGTTGCCTCAGGGACTTCGGCATCAACAAGAGGGTCCTACCTCGTCGGGTGTTCGGCGCATGGGCCATATTTTTCTTATTACTCATCTTGAATAAATTATTTATTATGCTATGATGTTTTTTAATTATTATTATTACTGCTATCTACGGCTGGGCAGCGCTGTCACCTCGGCGTACCGACATACCGCGTCACCTTGTCTAGACCGGGGTGTCGGTGTGAAAACCGGCGGATCTCGGGTAGGGGGTACCGAACTGTGCGTCTAAGATCGACGGTAACAGGAGACGGGGGACACAATGTTTACCCAGGTTTGGGCCCTCTCTATGGAGGTAATACCCTACGTCCTGCATGATTGATCTTGATTAGTATGAGTATTACAAGAGTTGATCTACCACAAGATCGTAATGGCTAAAACCCAAGAAGTCTAGCCTATGTGTTTATGATCGTCCCTATGGACTAACCCCTCCGGTTTATATAGACACCGGAGGGGACTAGGGTTGTACAAGGTCGGTTACAGAGAAAGAAATCTACATATACAAACGCCAAGCTTGCCATCCACGCCAAGGAGAGTCCCATCCGGACACGGGACGAAGTCTTCTGTCTTGTATCTTCATAGCCCATTAGTCCGGCCCAGGTACATAGCCCGGACGCTCGAGGACCCCTTAATCCAGGACTCCCTCAGTACCCCCTAAACCAGGCCTCAATGACGATGTGTCCGGTGCGCTGATTGTCTTCGGCATTGCAAGGCGGGTTCCTCACTACTGGAATCAGGCACTTTGCCATCTGCCATGGCAGATGGCAAAGGCACAAACGGCTGATGGCAAAGGGCTTTGCCATCTGCCAGCAGATGGCAAAGGGCCGGCTGAATAAACTCTGGTAAAGGCTTCTTTGCCGCCTGCTGGCAGATGGCAAAGAGCCTGTAGCCTTTGCTATCAGCTGGCCGATGGCAAAGCCTGAGGAACGGGGTCAGCCACGTTAGGAGGCTAACGGCGTGCTTTGCCATCCGCCAGCTGATGGCAAAGGCTGCAGGCTCTTTGCCATCCGCCAGCTGATGGAAAAGAATGCAGGCTCTTTGCCAGATGCTGGCGGATGGCAAAGAGAACAAATAGGCCAGACAAGCGCTTCACAGGTTGCTGCCACATGGCCTCTTTGCCATCTGCCAGCTGATGGAAAAGTGCCTATATTGCCTCATTTAATTTTGTTTTTTCTTATATCAATTCATTTTCACAGAAAATCAAACATATATATATATATATATGTGTGTGTGTGTGTGTGTGTGTGTGTGACCAATATAGCATATTCAACACATATTACCAATAGTCATGAACGCAAATATATCCAACACATGTTACCAATAGTAGCAAGTTTCATCCATACATATACATAGTTTCATCAATATTACACAGTTTCATCATAGGTAGTAAGTTTCACAAAGTCAAAACAAAAACGAAAGACAAGCACTCCATCAACCCAAGCTTCCGTGATCTGAAGCAAATCTACAAAATGGGAAAGAAGAAAGTTAGAAGAAGAAGACTAGAAGAAGAAGATTATTATGATGCAACTAAAATGTGAAGATTATTATGATGCAACTTATATCTGTAAAATAGGTCATTTTGGAGCACAGTCCATAGCATCAAGCCATCAGGCAACAGCACAGCAGAGCACCACGAGCAGCAGTAGAGCACAAGCACAAAAAGAGAAGAAGTGAGCTCGAGGCACCGGCTCGAGGGGAAGACCGGGAGAGAAACAGAGGAGCTCACCTGCCTGAAGATGAAGACAAGCCGAGGAGAAGTTTGGGGGCGCACGGCAACCCGAGGAGTAGTAGATCGAGGGCTGGTGGAGAAGGGGCTCGATGTCAAGCTTGGGGGCGCGAGGCGGAGAAGCTCTGAATATGCAAATCTGTACACAGCAAGGTCACAAAAGAAACAAAGTTAATTTGTGATTTGTAACTAACACTAGCAACACTAGAAACAATGCAAGCACAGAACATCATCATGTTGAGCTCTGAAATAGGTGCAACAAACCATGCATGGGGAGCACTGAGAAGAACACCAGAAGATAGCCGCATATGATCAATTTAACCAAATGGAACAGATCAGGGATAAATGCACACCCATAATAAAAAGTGGAATCAGATGCAAATTAAGCACGCATAAATTATATTAAACTGATAACAACCAAGGTGTCATTCAACCAATAAAACCATAACAGAATCAGGCATGATAAACTATAACTCAAATCTAGGGAGGAATCAAAGAGTGGTTTTCCTTACATAGTCATCAGTGATTTCAGCATGATATAAGATGCAATAATGCTAGGAACAAAGAGGGGCACGTCCTATCTGCAACTGAATGTTTTCTGCAAACATTTGTAGCCTAAACTGAATGGCAGTTCAGTGTCATTGTCTGTACACAACCAAGAAATAGAACCTAGAAACATCTCTGCAAGTTCTGTGTATCAAGGGCAAAATGAGCAAGTGTTATATAAGGGAAGGAGGGGAGGCAGCAGCCATGGTCGGGCATCAGTATCATGCATCAACACAAGATCTCGTAGTGCTGCACCGCCAGCTTGGGATTCAGGTACAAGTGGTACGGCGAGATGATCTGCAAGCAATCAATCACTAGGTCATCGACTCAACTCAACCCAAATAGCTTTAGCAATAGTGATGATCAACTACACTATTCAGCTATCACAAACAATTAATCATGCCTTGTGATCTTTGCAATCAGCAACTTAGCATGCGATTTAGTAATGTTGCTTATGTTTATAATGTAAAACTGAATGTGCAAGACTGTCATCAGGATGTAATTGAGGCTCAAACCAGAATATAGTAGGTGTAGAATTTAAGCTTCCTCAATGGTCGCATACCTTTTCTTGATCGGGGTGAAATATTCTCAATGACCGACCAGCCAAAAGGCACATAACAACTGAACACGGCGGCTTCAGATAAAGAAAAAACACTTTTAGTGGCAGAGTACCTGCATTTGACACAAACTGCTATGGATCAATGCAAACAAAATACACAATTGATATTGTACAGAAATGGGTAGTAAGATTCAAATAGTGTGAATGTGATACAGTAAAAAATTGCATGCAATGTACATCAAGTAAAATTGCACAAGTTATATAGTAGCCTCAAGCAGAGCAAGTGTACAACAAGTTGATAAAAGAATGCCCAGTCTTGCCGTGGACTCACAATCCACATCCAACAACCCACCATCTTGTATATACATCAAAACCATAAAACTAGCGGTCAAATAGCAAGGTAGTGCAAAGAAATTAAGTAAACTATTGTTTTGGATCACTATCATTATTGTTCCATAGAGTTTATTGGTACATTGGCCATTAATTGATGAGGATTGATGCAATGGATCTTGGCTTGTCAACCATGGTAGTTTAGGGTCAGAAGTGTAAACCCACACAAATGCTAGTAATTCCATCATATCAAGGACCATTTTATCAGGTTCATGTGTCTACTATCAAGAGATGACTGTATCATTTACACCACTCATCCCTACATCACTCTAAGCATCGGAACTGACAAATATTGTGGTCTAGTGACATCGGTTGCTTCCAATCACACAACAGCGTACTGTCAGGAACTGATCAATGCACATACTGCTAGCCACTTGTATTATTGAATTAGTAACGATTCATAGATAAGTAGCTTCTAATTCAACTCGTCATGCAAAATCGTGAGGCAGCAAACAGCTGCAGCAGTGGCATGAGACGCATGAGATAAGAAACAGCTGGTTCATATAGCGGCACGGCACATATCACATCAAGCAACACGGCAAGAGGGGGGCAGGGGAAGTAACAGCGGCCCGGGGCGGGCGGGGGCAGAGCTCGAGGTCGAGGAGCGTGGGCGGACGGGGGCGGAGCTCGAGGTCGAGGAGCATGGCTGTCGTCATCTGCGCCAACTCTCCCCTTACTTGGTGAAGCCCGCCGGCGGATCTGGTGGATCTGGTGAAGCCTGCCCGCCGGCCTGGAACGGTGGAGGGGCGGGCTGCGGTGGCTGGTAGGGTCGGGGGAGGGCTGCGATGGCGGGGAGGGGCGGGCCGGCGACGATGCTGGGCGGTGGCGGGGAGGGGCAGGCTGGCGGCGGTGCTGGGTGGTGGCCGGGAGGGCCGTGGGGAGGGGGCGGGCGCAGGGGTGGGCTGCGGTGGCGGGGAGGGTCGGGGGAGGGCTGCGGTGGCGGGGAGGGGCGGGCAGGCGGTGGTGCTGGGCGGTGGCGGGTAGGGGCGGCGTCGGGAACGCGGGGCTGGGGCGCGGTGCGGTGGTGGCTGGGAGAGGTGGGGAGAGAGAGAGGGGTGGGGCCGGGCTGAGAGAGAGAGGGGTGGGGCCGGGCTGGGAGAGAGGGGAGGAGATTTGTTTTGTGAAGAAGAGAGGGGAGGAGATAGTCCCAGTTCTTTGCCATCAGCCAACGGATGGCAAAGGCCCACATCTTTGCCATCAGCCAGCGGATGGCAAAGCCCCACCTCTTTGCCATCTGCCAGCAGATGGCAAAGAATCTTTGCCGTCGGCTGGCAGATGGCAAAGAGGTGGGGCTAGTGGACATTACAGCTCCGTCATCAACTGGGCCCCACCCACTTCTTTGCCATCTGCCAGCAGACAGAAAAGATTCTTTGCCATCTGCTGGCAGACGGCAAAGAGGTGGGTTGATTGGCCGTTACAGCACTGGACCCCACCCACCTATTTGTCGTCTGCCAGCGGACGGCAAAGATTCTTTGCCATCGGCTGGCACATGGCAAAGAACTGGCTGATGGCAACCAGGTTCTTTGCCATCTGTTTTTTGTAAGCAGATGGCAAAGACGTTCTTTGTCATCCGCTGACAAACGGCAAAGAACTGACTGATGGCAAATTCTCTGTTTCCAGTAGTGCCTCCTCCGAATACTTCAAAGTACCTGATCCGAAGAGTTGTGCTCGGCTTTCCCATCCAATGTCGCATCCCTTGGCTTCTCGGCCTCCACTTCTTCGGTTTTCACATGCCGAGCGAACACGAAGGTCAGAGTACCTTTTGCGCATAACACCCCGGCCATGTAAGCAAGGCATATATTTAAGCCAATGGGATCTTCAGATGCCAACCCACACCAGGCGGAAAATCCCTAGAGCTAGCTAAGAGAAACCATTCCAACATGGCTAGCGCTCCCAGTTCTTGCTCCCGCCCTCAAGGCACCGAAGAAGGCAGTTGGGGAGATGCTCAGTACCCCACAATCATCTGAGCAAGCTTCAAACGCAGGTATACCTTCCCCCCGTGGATCTAGTCTGTGTCCGGGTAGGATCAACCTCCTGGACAGGCGAAGCCCAGGCGGAAAAGTTCCCTAACCCAACCGAGGGGGAGCGAGTGTGCTTTGTTTCCTTTTTAATAAGGGGCGTCAGGTTCCCAATCCACCCTTTCCTCCTCGGTCCCTTGGAGTACTATGGCCTTCAACTACACAACTTCACTCCAGCCTCCGTCCTGCACATCGTAGGTTTTGTCGCTCTTTGCGAGCTATTCCTAGGCTGCGAAGCCCATTTTGATTTATGGAGGAAACTGTTCTGCCTCGTCCCTCGCACCCAAAAGGGGTCCATATTCGAGGTGGGTGGCACCGAAGTATGGCGCATAGCCGGGACCGGATACTTATCCGGCACGCCGAAGAAGGCATCCAAAGAGTGGCCTTCAGAATGGTTTTATATTGAAAATGTCGCCCTTCCTTATCCAGCCCGAAGGGGTCTCCCCGAATTTTCCAATGCCCCGTTGATGAAGCGCCAGAACTGGCGCCCTCGGAGTCGCAAGGAGAGGGATAGTGCGGAAGTCCGAACACTAATGAGTAAGATAAGGATACTAGCTCATTCCGGACTATCAATAATCGATGTAATGGCTATCTCCATGGCGCGAGGCGTTCAGCCGCTCCAATTCAGGGGGCTACCCATGTGGCATTTCAATGGGGAAGATGATGCCTCACGCTGTGGACGAAAGGGTCCGGATTCCCTCACAGCCCTGGCGGCAATTTTGGTCGATCTGTATAAAGGGGAAAAAGAGGAGTTTACTCGTCTTCAGCGTCGGGAGGGATTTTCCATGTACAATCCTCCCAACTGGGTGAGCTTTAACCCCACCATTTTTATTCAATCCTCTCCCTGAGTCACTTTTAGTGGATACTGACCCATCCAGTTGTAACAGGAATGGCGAAAGGCCATTACGGGGATCTACAGCCCCGCTCCACAGCCGGAGGACCACAACCGGGACCTTGATCCCGGATTTGAAGAAGATCCGGACATATTTATAAAGTTTGAGGAGGGAGTATTCTACCAGGCGAGCTACGATGGCACAGAAGTTGCCATTACAGCCGACTATTCCGGCCTCCTTCTCGCCTCACACGTAAGTAATCAGGAGACATCTCCTCCGAAAGAGTTTCCACCTTCTGCCTCACCCACCGCACTGCATCGTGCTCCAAAGGGGAGGCGCTCGGCGCGCCATACTACGCCAGGGTCAACTCCAAAGAGAGCGACGCCCGCACCAGGCAAGCCTTCGAAGAGGAAGGCGAATGAAGACGTGGCTGAGCATTCATCAAAGAGGTATGGCTGTTCGGATATGTACCTTGGTAATCACATCAAACTGTGACATTGTCTATTGTGTATTTATCAGGAGGAGTCTCCGCCAGACTATGTCCGGGGATCCGACCGGCCACGCCTCCACTAGTCAGGTTCCAGGCCCTGCCTTGAGGACAGAGGCCGACCCAGGTGTGAAACCGAACTATTCTTCTGCAGAGAATTCGGATTATGTATCCGTCACAAATTCGGAAGTGGAGAGCGCCATGAATCACCGGCGCCGGAAGGCCGCTTTCCGCGACCCCGACTTTACAAAAGAGGCATTCAATGCCTTTAGCTCGGCTGATGCATACATCTTAGCTGCTCGAGATGGTCTTACCAGAGCCACAGACAAGCATTTGAAGGGTATGCGGGTAAGTGCGCATTGTTCAAATCTGATGATCATATACCAATAGCCCCCGAGACTTAGAGCAGTTGAAACAACTGATTTAAGGATCATTGTACAACCAGGCACTCACGGAAAAGAACATCCTGCTGTCTCAAGAGCTGGAGAAGTGCCGGACCCAACTAGCTTCGGCAACTGCCGAACTGGAGAAATCCATGGAGGCACCGCTTGGTAACGTTCCCCTCCACCGAGCAAAATATGATCGTGTATCAACAATATTAATATTATTGTATTTCCCATGACAGGGTCGTCAGATCAACTGACTGAGGCACTAAGAGTCGCGCAAGCGGATGAACAAGAGGCCAGAAGGCAGCTGTCCGTGGGCGAACGTGTGCTGAAACGGGTTAGGGATGATAAAAACAAGCTGCAGGATTCCAACACCCTGCTAGGCGAAGAGCTAAAAGATGTTCGAGCCCAGCTTGCTGACGCCGTAAAGGAGAATAGGAGGCTACGAGGCGGCATATTCAGTATGCTCATTGAACTTACCTCTATTTATTTTAACGAAGAAATGAGCTGAACATGTTTATGTCTGCAGGTATGCTAACTGACCGTCCTGAGGAGGAAGTGTCCGGGTCTCACGGCGACCTGCTGTAAGAGCTATCCCAAGTGCACCAGCGAGCTCAGCAAGCTATGCGGAGTGTTGCAAAGGCGTTATGGCCATCCGCCTCCCCTCCAGTAAGTATGGAGGGGCTTGTGGAGCTATTCAAGGGAGCTCGGCGCCGCTTCCAATTACGGAAGATATCGGCCTGCCGAGAAGGTGCGCGAGAGGCTTGGGCCATGGTAAAAACATGGTACACCAAACTAGATCCGAATCATATGGCCCAGGTCGGACCTCGAGGTCAGATGGGCAAGAAATTCCAGTTAGTTTGGTATATGACCAAGTAAAGATAGCCGCAAAATATTCCCAACAACATTGTAGATTTGACAGTCTGTTGGATGGCATAGAGGAAGAAGTTTTTGAGTCCTAGTGACTATGTACTTCCATTGGACAACTTTGTCCCTAGCCGAATTGTAAAACGATTGCCATGGAAGACCTTTTCGCTTCAACCTCTGGACCCGAAGGCGCAGAGTGTTTCCGAATACCAGAGCGGCAGTATAAGCCGGGGTATGCGTGGAAACCAGGCGTAGGAGTCATAGTTGCTTGAACAAGCAAGGTGTATCCAGCTAGCTATGTTATATTACATTGTGATTGTATGAAACATCTTCCAGAGAGAATAGTTCCATTAAGGGTTCCTTTCCGTGGGTGAGCAGGCATTAATGTGCATGTCCAGACTGTGAGTTAAAAAATCGCAGTATGTGTAGCATTTGGGGGTTCGTAATGTAATGATTAAATAAACATCTTTAGTCCGCCGACCGAATATTCCCTTAAGAACGCTAGCTTTCGGCTTCACCCAGTCTGAGGTACACATCCGGATGACCCGGCAGTAACAATCGCAGAGGTGCTCCCTTTATGCCCTAGCCGAACTAACAGGAACGTAGGGCATGAGCACAGGAGACAGGCAACCCAGCTTGGCCAAAACTTAAGTCATATCGATGCATATAATGGCGGAGAAAAGGTACATGTGAGGAAACGACACATGTGTGGTGAGCTTGATGCTCGGAAAATAATAATTATAACAAGCTTCTGTAAAGAAGCCCCCAGGTATTATGGACATACATATTTAAGGATATGTATGTTATTGGTGTGCGGCTTGGCCGCACAAGAGTTTTAGAGCTAAAAAAAGCAAGAGAGAGGAAAAACTAATGGAAACGAAGGGAGGAGAAGATGAACCAACGGTCCGGCTCTAGGCGTAGAATCTTCGGAGTCTGGCGGCGTTCCATGGGTTCGGCTCCAGGCGGTTGTCTGATGCATCACGCAGGCGGTACGCTCCTCCAGTGAGAACTTCGTCAATGATGAAGGGACCCTCCCACTTGGGCTTGAGTTTGTCCTTTTTCTTCTCTGGCAAGCGTACAACAAGTTCGCCAACATTATAAGTCTTGGCCCGCACTTCTCTGCTTTGATATCTATGAGCCTGCTGTTGATAAAATGCGGAACGGGCCTTCGCAACGTCGCGCTCCTCCTCCAGGGCATCTATGCTGTCCTGCCGATCAAGCTCGACCTCTCTCTCTTCATACACGCGCACTCGAGGTGAGTAATGAATAATGTCGCAGGGTAACACAACCTCTGCACCGTACACCATGAAGAACGGTGTGTATCCGGTCGTACGATTGGGCGTGGTCTGCAGCCCCCAGAGTACGGAGTCGAGCTCCTCAACCCAGTGTTTGTTTGATTCTTTCAAACACCGCACTAGTCTGGGTTTAATGCCGCTCATAATAAGACTATTAGCTCGTTCAACTTGACCATTTGTTTGCGGGTGGTAGACAGAGGCGTAGTCGAGCTTAATGCCCAGATTAGCACACCAGTTTTTTACCTCATCGGCTGTGAAGTTGGAACCGTTATCAGTGATGATACTGTGTGGGACGCCATAGCGGTGCACCATACCGGACATGAAGTCTATCACCGGTCCGGCTTCACCAGTTTTGACTGGTTTGGCCTCTATCCACTTGGTGAATTTATCTACCATGACCAGCAGATATTTTTTCTTAAGGCTTCCCCCTTTAAGGGGTCCCACCATATCAAGTCCCCAGAACACAAAAGGCCAAGTGATGGGGAGTATTTGTAGGGCAGTGGGTGGCATATGGCTTTGATTGGCGAAAAGTTGGTATCCGACGCAGCGTTGGACAAGGTCCTGTGCGTCTGCTCGGGCTCTCGGCCAAAAGAAACCTGTATGGAAGGCCTTACTTACAAGGGCCCGAGCCGTGGCGTGGTGGCCACCGAGACCAGCATGTATTTCAGCCAGGAGCTTCCGCCTCTCCTCTTCGGAGATGCATCTTTGAAGGACTCCGGTACCGCTTTTCTTGTAGAGCTCGCCTTCATGGATCTTCTAGGCTTTCGAACACCGGACAATGCAGCGAGCCTCATTCTGATCCTCTAGGAGTTCTCGCCTATTAAGGTAGGCTAGGAAGGGTTCGGTCCAAGGGGCAATTACTGCCATTATTTGATGGGCCGTTAGTGTTATTTCAATGGCTGCCCCCCCGATGATATCGGTATTATGTTCGGAGTCTAGGGGTATGTTCGGATCCGGACTGGCGTTGCTGCTCTCATCCTGCCACGGCACGGATGGCTTGAAGAGACTTTCCAGAAAGATGTTAGGCGGGACAGGGTTGCGCTTGGCGCCCATCCGAGCAAGGACGTCCGCCGCTTGATTACTGTCCCGAGCCACATGGTGAAACTCCAGCCCTTCAAACCGAGCTGATATTTTTAGTATGGCGTTAAGATAGGCCGCCATTTTCAGATCCTTGGTGTCTAAGTCTCCATTTATCTGGGATATTGCCAGATTTGAATCCCTGCGCACCTCTAGGCGTTGTATGCCCATGGAGGCAGCCATCCGAAGAACGTGTAGTAGGGCCTCGTATTCGGCTGCGTTGTTGGAGTCCGTGTACATTATTTGAAGTACATACTGGACTGTGTCTCTGGTGGGGGATGTCAAGACGACGCTCGCTCCTAAGCCGGCCAGCATTTTGGAGCCATCGAAGGGCATGACCCAGTTGGAAGATGAACCATACTCTTTAGGGAGTTCGGCCTCTGTCCATTCGGCGACGAAGTCAGCCAATACCTGAGATTTAATGGCTCGGCGTGGTTTGTATGTTATGTCAATGTAGGAGATATGCCCTAGAGGCAATAATAAATGATATTATTTATCTCCGAGTTCATAATTATGTTTATGTTCCATGCTATAACTGCAATGATTCTCGAGTCTGCAATATCCACGAGGCTCGGAGGAAGACTCAAATGCACGTGTGGAATAATAAACGGTAAAAAGTATTCCTAGTCTGGCCTCTAAGACTAGCTCAAGTGTTGCATGATGATTCTGTTTTCCTGGTCATGGGCATGTCTATGCCAGCAACTTTGAGGGCACAATGTTAAGAGAACATTTGTGTTGAATCGACCCGGATTGATGTTATGCTATGAGATTCATTCGTCAAAAGTTTATTGGTACATAACACAGAGATGGTTAACGTTTGCATGATTCCTTAGACCATGAGAGTATCGAGTTTCTTCATGCTTGCTTCATGAACTTTGGGGTTTGTTAAACATCATCCGTAAATGGGTGGCTATTACGGCGGCTTACGGGTTCATGGAAAAGTGTGTCAAGTAACTTGATAGCTCAAGATTGGGATTTGCTCCTCCGACGATGGAGAGATATCTCTGGGCCCTCTCGGTGTTACTGTATCCATCATCGTCTGGCCAGACACTTTGTGATTTGATCACGGGGATGCCGGAACACGATAACGAGAAAAGAGAACAATACCGGTAACGAGGTAACTAGCATAGTGGACAAGTTCTTGATCCACAGGAATGCCAACATGTCTCACCTCGGGTATTTGTAACATATCGCGAAGCAACAGGAATAGCACACGGCAACTGGAGGTTCACTCGAATATTTATTCGTGTGGGTATAGGGGTCAATATGGGTGTCCACGGCTCCGATGTTGATCATTGATCGGAAGGGGTTCCGGGTCATGTCTATACTTCACTGAACCTATAGGGTCACACGCTTAAGGGTCATCTATCTGCTGAATACTAGACAGGGAGTCTGAGAGAAAATCACCGAAAAAGTTTCGGACACCGAAAAGTATCGGACAGCGGAATCGTACCGCAGAGAGAGGTCATCGGATAAGTTTCGATGATACCGAAAAGTTGTTTCGGGATACACCATTAAGTCAAATTGGTTTCGGCACATGCCTGATAATTCTTGGAGGATGCCAGAATCATTCTGGAAGCTTTTTAGAATTTTCTGAGATAAAAATCGGAAATGTTCCGGAGCCACTTCAGATGCGTTTCGCAGATGAAAATCACTAAAACCGGAATTGTTTCGGAAAGCGTTGAAAATCATTTTAGTGGGTACTGGAAATGTTCTTAGCCCACATAAATATTTTCAGTTCGATCAGACGCTGAAAAATGTCGTCGTGAATAGTGAAAATCAGCTTTATGGTTACTTTATGGAAAGCCACCTTTTGGGGCTTTGCTCCAAAAGATCTTGGGGATGACATGGATGGATAGGAGCCATTTTTTGGGCCCCTCATGGGGGTGTGGCCGGCCACATGGGGTATCCCCCCTTGGGGACCCTCTTGTTCCTTGGTTTCACTCCTAGGTCCTTGTGGAAGGACTTCATTCATGTGCATTTTGGGTTTTTTGTGAAACTACCCTACCCCCTTGGGATTTCCTATAAATAGAGGTGGAGGGGCAGCCCTCCACACTCATCCCTTTCTCTCATACACATGCCATGCATTATCTGGCTTCTTCTCTCCCTCCCACGAAAAGAGTTTCGTAGAGCCGTAAGGCTGTCTGGGTTCCGGCAGGAACTAGTTCTGGACGGCGAAGCCCTGCTGGATAGATGACACCGTATGTGTGCAACTCTGTAGAGAGATCGTAGTTTCGGTCTTAGTTCGTGAGTGCCTCCCGAAGGGCTGTCCGTGTGACCGTCCGAGTTTCGAAGGTCCTCCCGAAGGGCTGTCCGAGTGACCGTTCGAGTTTCGAAGGTCCTCCCGAAGGGCTGTACGCGACACCGTCCGGCGGGCTGTTAGACCGCCTCCCGGAGGGCTGTCTGAGGAGCAGATGAGGGTATACATCCTCGCGGTTGGGAGGTTGTAAATCCCAGCTGCGGGGATCTGCACCGTCGATCGTCATCGACTCTACTTCCCGCTACGCTACGAGTCGGTAACGAAAAAGATCAAACCATGTATGCAGTCTCCATTGTGGTCCTGGGCTGGTGCGTAGGTCGGAAATTTTTTGTTTTCTGCTGCGTTCCCCTTCAGTCAAATGGTAGGAGCTCTATGGCCCATTTAGCAATCCGGCCCGTAGCATCGCGGTTGTTAATTATATCATTAAGTGTTACTTCGGAAGCCACCGTGATCGAACATTCTTGAAAGTAATGTCGTAGCTTCCGGGATGCCATGAAGACCGCATATGCTATCTTTTGGTAATGAGGGTACCGGGATTTGCATGGCGTGAGGACGGTGGATATATAGTATACCTGTTTCTGGAGTAGGAATTTGTGTCCTTCCTCCTTTCGCTCCACGACGAGCACCGCATTTGCCACCTGGTTTGTTGCCGAGATGTATAACCACATGGGTTCGCCGACGTTCGGCGCGGCCAAGATTGGGTTGCTCGCTAGAAGAGCCTTTATTTCTTCCAATCCGGCCATTGCCGCATCCGTCCACTCAAAGCGGTCGGTGCGTCGGAGAAGGCGATAGGGTGGCAGTGCATTTTCTCCTAATCTGGAGATAAAGCGGCTTAAAGCTGCCACGCATCCGGCTAATTTCTAGACCTGTTTAAGATCTGTTGGTCTAGCCAATTGTGACAACGCTCGTATATTGCCCGTTTTTGCCTCAATTCCTCTGTTGGAAATGATGAAGCCCAGTAGTTTTCCCGCGGGGACGCCGAAGACACACTATTCGGGATTGAGCTTAATGTCATATGCACAGAGGTTGTCGAATGTGAGGCGTAAATCGTCTATCAATGATTCGATGTGCCTAGTTTTGATGACTACGTCATCCACCTATGCTACAACTGTCTTTCCGATCTGTTTCTCCAGGCATGTTTGAATCATGCGTTGGTAGGTAGCACCGGCGTTTTTGAGATCGAAAGGCATAGTGTTGAAGCAGAAAGGCCTGTATGGGGTAATGAATGCCGTCGCAATTTGATCGGACTCCTTCATTTTGATTTGATGATACCCGGAGTATGCGTCAAGGAAACACAGTGAGTCGTGTCCTGCAGTAGCATCAATGATATGGTCGATGCAAGGGAGGGGGAAGGGATCCTTAGGTCAGGCCTTATTAAGGTCTTTGAAATCGATGCATAGGCGCCAGGATTTATCCTTCGTTGGCACCATCACCAGGTTTGCTAGCCAGTCCGAGTGTTTTATTTCTCTGATGAATCCGTCCTTGATTAGCTTGGCTAGCTCCTCCCCCATAGCTTGCCGTTTGGGTTCGGAAAAGCGCCGTAGTGTTTGCTTGACCGGTTTATATCCCTTCAATATATTGAGGCTGTGTTCGGCCAACCTGCATGGGATTCCTGGCATATCAGAAGGGTGCCAGACGAATATATCCCAGTTCTCGCGCAGGAATTCTCGTAGCGCGGTGTCAACCGTTTGGTCTAGTTGGGCTCCGATGGATGCTATCTTCTTGGGGTCCGTTGGGTGGACTTGGAATTTGGCTATTTCTTTAGCTGGTTTGAAGGAGGTTGATTTGGGTCGTTTGTCCAGGGTTACATCGTCCCTATCCATTGTGGAGCGTAGTGCGGTTAATTCTTCGGACGCGAGAGCTTCAGATAATGCCTCAAGGGCTAAGGATGCGGTTTTATTTTCGGCGCGGAGTGCTATGTCCGGATCACTAGCAAGGGTGATTATGCCGTTGGGCCCGGGCATCTTGAGCTTCATGTACCCATAGTGAGGTATAGCTTGGAAGCATGTAAATGCATCTCGCCCTAATAGGGCGTGATATCCACTGTTAAAAGGGGCCACTTGGAAGGTTATTTCTTCAGACCGATAATTCTCCGGTGTGCCGAATACCACGTCTAGCGTGATTTTTCCCGCGCATCGCGCCTCCCGACTAGGAATAATTCCTCGGAAGGTCGTGCTATTTTGCTCGATGCGGCTCCTGTCTATTTACATTTTGCTGAGTGTATCCTCGTAAATAAGGTTTAGTCCGCTACCGCCATCCATGAGGACCTTGGTGAGCCGAAAGTCGTCCACTATCGGACTGAGGACCAAGGCGGCTGGTGCTCAGACTGTCCTAAATCTTGGTTCGTCACCGACATTAAAAGTTATAGCCGTGTCATTCCAAGGGTTTATTGTTGCGATTTGGCAGACTTCGGCGAGTTCGTGGAGCGACCTTTTGCGCTTATTGTTTGAAGCAAAGGTCTCGAAGACCATCAATACTCTGAGGTCGTCGTCTTCTGGCGAGTGTTGTTCTGGGGTGTTTCTGGTGAGGATATCTTCGCCGCTTTTGGCCACTTGCTGGAGTATCCAACATGCTCTAAGGCTGTGGGATGATATGGTATCCGGCGTTGTGTGTATTTTGCACGGCCCATCGAGCCATCTTTCCAGAACGGTTCCGCGACCCGTAACGGGCTTATATTTCTTTACTATTGGGTCGGGCATGCCCCGAGGGTGCGTCCTTTTCGCCTGAACGAGCGGTTGAGTGGAGCCCGATGGTTCCCGATGAGCTGCCTGAGTTTTCCAGGCGCTTTCCATGGCGCAGTACTTATGTACTATGGTTACCAAGTCTGCAAAGTGCGATACGCGATGGCGGTTGATGGCATTAAGGACTCCTTCGTCCGTGCAATTGTTGCGGAATGCTGAGATCGCGTCTCCGTCACGGAAATCTTTAATCTTGTTTTTGACAAGGAGGAATCTGGCCCAGAAGTGATGGACCGTTTCGTGAGACTGATGTCGTATTCTCATGAGAGTACTTATGTCTAGGTGGGTGCGTGGATCTAAATCCGAATCCTGGCCCAATTTGGAATCCAGAGTCTGAAGAACCTCCGAACTTAATAGATCGGGCTCCAAGATGTCAACTGATTTTTTGGGCTCGTTGTCCGACTCTATGTTCGGAGGACAGGGCGCGCCTTTCTGCAGGCACGTGTCCGGCGCTTCGAGCTCGGAGGTCCGAACATAGTTCGTCTTCAGTACGGAGGAAGAGTTGTCTCGCTCTTCTACTACCGCTATCTGATGGGTGATCGGCGGAGTTTTAATTTATCTCTGTTCGGGCTTAAGCCCGATCCGATCATAGTCTGTGGCAACTCCCAAGGAGGCGATGCGATCTAGGAGCTCGTTTAAAGATGTCAGCTCCGCCGGATCCATCTGCTTGGAGTATTTGGGGTCAGCACAGAGGGAATTTTTGATGACCCGAGAAGTCATCGTCGGCTCAACGGCCGGGCGGGCGGTCATGGTAAAGCCGCCCAGCCGGAGGGTTTGGCCTGGGGCCAGTGCTCCTCCGGAGGTGATATTGCCCTTGAGAACAAGGCGACCCATCGATCCGATCTTCGACTTCATAGTGGAACTCTCAATGAAAGCACCAATGTCGGTGTCAAAACCAGCGGATCTCGGGTAGGGGGTCCCAAACTGTGCATCTAAGGTCGATGGTAACAAGAGATGGGGGACACAATGTTTACCCAGGTTCGGGCCCTCTCTATGGAGGTAATACCCTACCTCCTGCTTGATTGATCTTGATGAGTATGAGTATTACAAGAGTTGATCTACCACGAGATCGTAATGGCTAAAACCCTAGAAGTCTAGCCTATGTGTTTATGATCGTCCCTATGGACTAAACCCTCCGGTTTATATAGACACCGGAGGGGACTAGGGTTGTACAAGGTCGGTTGTAGAGAAAGGAATCTACATATCCGAACACCAAGCTTGCCATCCATGCCAAGGACCCCTTAATCTAGGAATCCCTCACGGGGGATTTGTCATCACTTCATTAACCCACGTTGGGGATTTCGGCATCACTCTGTCGGCCTCCATTGGTCGTGCTTTGTCACCACTTCGGAGTGCCAAGCTCTTCTCTCCGCCACCTCGGGACGGGCTTGGGGGATGGAATCTTGTCCCGCATAAAGTTCGGACCATGTCGTCAATGCCGAACACATTAACCAGCTAAGTGGCTTTCATGCTCAAAAACTTTTAGTTTTAAATTTTGTTCGGTTCGACCAAGCATTATGCTTTTTTGGCAAAAAGTTGTTTGTGAAAAACTTCCTTGTCAAAACTTTGTTTATGACACACAAATACAAATACCCCGTTTACTTGGGGGCTTCATTTATGAAGCCTTTCCTCTTGCAAATGATTATACTTGTATGGCTTCGTTCCTTATTCGTGTATTACCCCCTACCCGAGATCTTTTGGTTTTGACACCGACAATGGTGCTACATTGAGAGTTCTGTTGTGTGATCGACAAAGGATCAATGGCTCGCCCGCAGATCAACTGCGACGCTGGCATCTTCGTCGCCGGCTCGACTGGTCACCTTGGCTCGACGGAGGACCGTGCTCCATCTCCGATCATCATGTTCGGATGGGGGCCTTTATCAAGATAAACTCCGATCTCTATCATGATCATTGAGTAATCATCCATGGAGCTCGGGGGCTCAATGTCAACATCGCCCTCGGGCAGCCGCCCTGTTTTTTCTGGAAAGCAAACTTGTATCCGCCGTCACCGCCTCCTCAAGCGTCGGTTTGACGATTGCTTCAGTGGCATAGTGCGGAATTAAGTCTACAACAGCCATGCGAAATTTCGTCGTGTTTCGATGGAGGAATCTCCGGCAATCTACGATATACCACAGCCCTGTCAAATCTGGACGGGAATCTGGACGAGTTTAGGGCGTTGTCTCCAGAGCCCAGCTCGGATGTCCTTTGGAACATCCAACCGTTCATCTCCTGAGGAATTCCCATATCTAGCACCCTTCAGGATTTTAGCTCGATCCGACGGTTCAAACTCCGGGAACCTTCCGATGAGTGGACCAATTTTCGGATCTCTTTTCTGCGCGAATACGGATCTGACCCGAATTCATGTTTCTTTACGAACGTGATATTGGACAACCTTCTTAAAGGAATTTTCTTCTAGGGTATTATGCGTTGTTTTTAAACACGTTCCCATAAAATTTTAAGCCTCCTCTGAGGTAATCTTCACCATAATGCTGGTGTCAAACTAGTCCGCCAATATTGCTCCACGGCTGCCGACCTGTGCTAGACATGTCGTCGCTTTTTGAGCCGAGCTCAACTTCTTCGGATCATCATCTCAGCGAGCGAACAAGAGTTCAGAATCACCAAGGATAAATCATCACCAACATCGCCGCCCCACGGAATACACGGAGCGGGCACACCGGCTTCGCCGCATGGTCACTTCATCAAGCCGGTATTGACCGCATCACAAGTTACGACCTGCATCGGCATGCCGCACTGTTGCTTCTTCAAGCCGATGTCCATCACGCCGAACTGCTTCAACACCTCGGCTGACATGGCAGCTGCAATATCTCCTTACCGACCTGCTCCGTCTCCTCGGCTAGACCGAGGTTTTTGCCATCTCTTCATCAACTTACTCCGGAGACTTCGGCGTCACCAGCCGACCAACTTCATCACATTAGCTGGACCACGGGCTTTGCCTCAGCAAGCCAACCTTTGCCAGCATCGCCATGCCATGGCTTCATCACCCATCAGGCAATGGGTGTGCGGATCAAGTTCCAATTTTGGGAGTAACCTTCCTTCATATTGGTACGACAGATACACCAGGTGCTATTAGTCCTAATAATTTTTTCTTGCTTGGGTTTATTTTTCCCGAGGAATTACTACTCTAGTTTGTTTCATCATCTGTACACAGGTCTGTCAAATGGTGGCCGCATTAACAAATGTCACATAGTGGTTCGGTCAGTTTCCGTATACAGTTCGGCGATTGCCGCATCCGGAACTCGGACCAGCTTGTGAATTCAGGCTTTGCCACACCTTCACCGCGTCACACCGACGCCTTGCATCGACATTGATTTCAGTGCCAGGCCACATCTCTTTAAATAAATTATTTTTGCGAAAAGCAATTATGCAAGGATTTTATATATATTATTCTTTTTGGACCGCACTATTTTACGTGTGTAGGTGATCGAGTTCGACTGCGTCACACGGTCAGTTCGGCAAGCCAACGTCGTCGTCCCAATTGGCATAAATCGGCTCGCACGATCACCTTGTTGATCGAATTGCCATACCGACATGTTCGGTTGCCTCAGGGACTTCAGCATCAACAAGAGGGTCATACCTTTAGGATGTTTACATTGCTTGTTGGTTTGTGTGGTGCAAAACAGAAACTTTGGCTGTAGTTCGCGATTTTACCTTTTTTACTGGAATGTCAGACGGTTCTGAAACTTGTTGCACTGTCTTTCTATACAAATTATTTATTTTTCCTAACTGTTTCAGAATTTGTGGAGTACTAGAGGTATGGTGAATGTTCAGATTACTACAGACTGTCCTGTTTAGGACAGATTCTGTTTTTGATGCATAGTCTGCTTGTTTTGACGAAACTATAAATTTCTATCCGTGGATTAAGCCATGGAAAAGTTATATTACAATATTTACAATGCAAAAACAAATTATGAATTGGTCATCACTTATATCTATTTAGAGAGATGACAGGAATTGGTCATTCATATGGTTCGTCATAAAATCCTACATAAAACTTATTGATCACCGAATATGGTATGTTTGATTCCTTGCAATAGTTTTGCGATATAGAAATGATAATATGTGGGAGGAACTAGTTAATGGTTGTGTTTAGTAAGAATATTGGTGTTAAGGTTTGTGATTCCCGAAGCATGCACGTATACTCTCTCGTTATGCTATGAAGTTGGAGCATTATTTATTATTGATTGTCGTCCTTATGAGTGGCGGTCGGGGACGAGCGATGGCCTTTTCCTACCAATCTATCCCCCTAGGGGCATGCATAGTAGTACTTTGCTTCGAGGGCTAATAAAATTTTGCAATAAGCATATGAGTTCTTTATGACTAATGTGAGTCCATGGATTATACACACTCTTACCATTTCGCAATTTGCTAGCCTCTATGGTACCGTGCATTGCCGTTTCTCACCTCGAGAGTTGGTGCAAACTTCGCCGCTGCATCCAAACCCCGTGATACGATACGCTCTATCACACATAGGCCTCCTTATATCTTCCTCAAAACAGCCACCATACCTACCTATCATGGCAGTTCCATAGCCATTTCGAGATATATTGCCATGCAACTTCCATCATCATCATATACATGACTTGAGCATTCATTGTCATATTGCTTTGCATGATCGTAAGATAGCTAGCATGATGTTTTCATGGCTTGTTCTTTTTTTATCTCATTGCTACGCTAGATCATTGCACATCCCGGTACAACGCCGGAGGCATTCATATAGAGTCATTTTTTTGTGCTAATATCGAGTTGTAATATTGAGTTGTAAACAAAAGTGTGATGATCATCATTATTAGAGCATTGTTCCATGTGAGGAAAGGATGATGGAAACTATGATTCCCCAACAAGTCGGGATGAGACTGCGGACTTTAAAAAAAATAGAGGCCAAAGAAGCCCAAATAAAAAAAAGAGGGCAAAGAAGCGCACCAAAACAAAAAAAACAAAAAAAGATGAGAGAAAAAGAGAGAAGGGGCAATGCTACTATCCTTTTACCACACTTGTGCTTCAAAGTAGCACCTTGTTCTACATATAGAGAGTCTCTTGAGTTATCACTTTCATATACTAGTGGGAATTTTCATTATAGAACTTGGCTTGTATATTCCAATGATGGGCTTCCTCAAATGCCCGAGGTCTTCATGAGCAAGCAAGTTGGATGCACACCCACTTAGTTTCCAGTTTGAGCTTTCATACACTTATAGCTCTTACTGCATTCGTCACATGGCAATCCCTACTCCTCACATTGATATCGATTGATGGGCATCTCCATAGCCCGTTGGTTAGCCGCATCGGTGTGAGACTTTCTTACCTTTTGTCTTCTTTATATTTACCCCTATCATCATACTCTATTCCACCTGTACTGCTCATGGCTTGCGCTCATGTATTGCGTGAGGGTTGAAAAAGCTGAAGCGCATTAAAAAGTATGAACCAATTGCTCGGCTTGTCATCGGGTTTGTGCATGATAAATACTTTGTGTTAAGAAGACATAGCATGACAAGATTATATGATTTTGTAGGGATAGCTTTCTTTACTGTTGATATTCTGAAAGACATGATTGTTTGCTGGGATGCCTGAGTATTGATGTCTTTATGTCAAATTATAGACCATTGCTTTGAATCACTTATGTCTTAATATTCATGCCATGATTAGATATATGATCAAGTTTATGCTAGGTAGCATTCCACATCAAAAATTATCTTTTTTATCATTTACCTACTCGAGGACGAGCAGGAATTAAGCTTGGGGATGCTGATACGTCTCTGTCGTATCTATAATTTTTTATTGTTCCATGCCAATATTCTACAATTTTTACATACTCTTGGCAACTTTTTATACTATTTTTGGGACTAACATATTGATCCAGTGCCCAGTGCCAGTTGTTGTTTGTTGCATGTTTTTTGTTTCGCAGAAAATCCATATCAAACGGAGTCCAAACGGGATAAAAGCCAAGATTTTTTTGGAATATATGTGAATTTTGGGAAGTGGAATCAACGCGAGACGATGCCCGAGGGGCCCACGAGGGTGAGGGGCGTGCCCCAGGGGGTCAAGCGTGCCCTGGGCCCTTGTTGCCACTCCTTAAGGCAGTTGGTTCCCTTCTTTCGCCGCAAGAAAGCCAATATCCGGATAGAAATCGTGTCCAAATTTCAGCCCAATCGGAGTTACGGATCTCCGGGAATATAAGAAACGGTGAAAGGCTAGAATCAGGGAGTGCAGAAACAGAGAGAGACAGAGAGACATATCCAATCTTGGGGGGGCTCTCGCCCCTCCGCCGTCATGGAGGCCATGGACCAGAGGGGAAACCCTTCTCCCATCTGGGGGGAAGGTCAAGGAAGAAGAAGAAGGGGGGCTCCGGAACGCCGCCGGGGCCATCATCGTTACCGCAATCTACACCAACACCTCCGTCATCTTCACCAACATCTTCATAACCTTCCCCCATCCATCTACAGCGGTCCACTCTCGCGCAACCCGCTGTACCCTCTATTTGAACATGGTGCTTTATGCTTCATATTATTATCCAATGATCTGTTGCCATCCTATGATGTCCGAGTAGATTTTCGTTGTCCTATCGGTAATTGGTGAATTGCTATGATTGGTTTAATTTGCTTGTGGTTATATTGCTGTCCTTTGGTGCCCATCATATGAGCGCGCGCGTGGATCACACCATAGGGATAGTTGTATGTTGATAAGACTATGTATTGCAGGGCAAGAGTGACAGAAGCTTCAACCTAGCATAGAAATTGATGCATACGGGATTGAAGGGGGACCAATATATCTTAATGCTATGGTTGGGTTTTACCTTAATGAACGTTAGTAGTTCCGGATGCTTGCTAATAGTTCCAATCATAAGTGCATAGAATTCTAAGTCAGGGATGACATGCTAGCAGTGGCCTCTACCACATAAAACTTGTTGTTGGTCTAGTAAAGTAGTCAATTACTTAGGGACAATTTCGCAACTCCTACCACCACTTTTCCACACTCGCTATACTTACTTTATTGCTTCTTTACTTAAAACAGTCCCTAGCTTTTATTTATGTGCTCTTTATATTCTTGCAAACCTATCCCGTTACACCTACAAAGTACTTCTAGTTTTATACTTGTTCTAGGTAAAGCGAACGTCAAGCGTGCGTAGAGTTGTATCGGTGGTCGATAAAACTTGAGGGAATATTTGTTCTACCTTTAGCTCCTCGTTGGGTTCGACACTCTTACTTATCGAAAGAGGATACAATTGATCCCCTATACTTGTGGGTTATCAAACGCTAGCTTTCGGCTTCACCGGTCTGAGGTACATGTCTGGATAACCCGGTTATAACAATCGCAGAGGTGCTCCCTTTATGCCCTAGCCGAACAATCGGGAACGTAAGGCATAAGCACAGGAGCAAGGCAACCAGCTTGGCAAAAACTGAAGTCATAGAGGTGCATATAATGGCAAAAAGGATGTATATCAGCAAACGCCACATATATGGTGAGCTCTAGGCTCGGGATAAAAATAAGCTTCTACTTACAAAAGCCCCCAATCATGGTGAGGTGTGTACATTTAAGAATGTGTACCCCTCAAGTGTTCGGCTTATCCGAGCACATCCAGGAAAATGTATAAAAACGAGAAGAAAAAGAAAAATTGAAAAGGAGAAAAAGGAACGAAAAAGAAGTATGGTCGGACTTATGCGTAGAATCTTCGGAGCCGAGCAGCGTTCCATGGGTTTGGCTCTAAGCGACTATCCGATGCATTGCGAAGGCGGTAGGCTCCTCCAGTGAGAACTTCATCCATAATGAAGGGACCTTCCCATTTTGTCTTGAGCTTGTCCTTTTTATTCTCTGGATGCGTAAAACGAGCTCACCGACGTTATAAGTCTTTGCCCGCACTTCTGTGCTTTGGTATCTCCGAGCCTGTTGTTGATAGAACGAGGAACGGGCTTCTGCAATATCGCGCTGCTCCTCCAGGCCATCTAGGTCGTCCTCCCGATCGAGCTCGGCTTCTCTCTCTCTCTTCATACATGCGCACTCGAGGTGAGTCATGAATAATGTCACAGGGCAAGACAGCCTCTGCGTCGTACACCATGAAGAAGGGTGTGTATCCGGTCGTGCGATTGGGCGTGGTCCGCAGTCCCTAGAGTACGGAATCGAGTGACTCAACCCAGTGTTTATCTGACTCCCTTAGGGATCGCACTAGTCAGGGTTTGATGCCACTCATTATCAGGCCATTAGCCCGTTCCACCTGACCGTTTGGTTGAGGGTGATATACAGAGGCGTAATCGAGCTTAATGCCCAGGTTAGCACACCAATTTTTCACCTCATCGGCCGTGAAGTTAGAGCCGTTGTTAGTAATAATGCTGTGCGGGACACCATAACAGTGTATGACACCGGATATAAAGTCGATCACCGGTCTGGCTTCAGCCATTTTACTGGTTTGGCCTCTATCCACTTAGTGAACTTATCCACCATAACCAGCAAATATTTCTTCTTATGGCTTCCCCCTTTAAGGGGTCCAACCATGGCTTGCGCCTAGACCGTGAAAGCCCAAGTAATGGGGATTGTTCTTAGGGCAGTGAGCGGCATATGGCTTTGATTGGCAAAAAGCTGGCATCCGACACAGCGCTGTACAAGGGTCTGTGCAACTGCTTGGGCCGTGGGCCAAAAGAAACCTATACGGAAGGCCTTACTTATGAGGGCCTGAGCTGCAGTGTGGTGGCCGCGGAGACCAGCATGTATTTCAGCCAAGAGCTGTCGTCCCTCCGCTTCGAAGATACATCTTTGAAACTCTTGTAGTACTTTTCTTGTAGAGTTCTCATTCATGAACTTTGTAGGCTTTCGAGCGTCGAACGATGTGACGTGCCTCATTCTGGTCATGAGGGAGCTCCCGCCTGTTAAGGTAGGACAGGAAAGGTTCGGTCCATGGAGCGATTACAACAATGTCATTGGCGGAAGGTGTCATTTCGGTGCCCGAGCCCCAGATGATATCAAAATTGTGTTTGGCATCAGGGGGTGTGATCAGCTCGGGACTAGTATTGCCGCTCTCGTCCTGCCATACCACGGATGGCTTGAAAAGCCTTTCCACAAAGGTGTTAGGTGGGACAGGGTCACGTTTAGCGCCCATTCGAGCAAGGATGTCTGCTGCTTGGTTGATGTCTCGAGCCATGTGATGAAACTCGAGCCCTTCAAACCGAGCTGATATTTTGAGTACGACATTGTGGTAGGCCGCCATCTTTGGATCTTTTGCATCGAATTCTCCATTTATTTGGGATATTGCAAGGTTCAAATCCCCATGCACCTCGAGGCGTTGTATGCCCATAGAAATAGCCATCCGGAGACCATGCAGTAGTACCTCATATTCGGTTGCATTGTTGGAGTCCGTATACATGATTTGTAATACATAACGGACTGTGTGTAGCTTGTAGGGGATGTTAGGATGACACCAGCCCCCAATCCGGCTAACATTTTAGAGCCGTCGAAGTACATCACCTAGTTGGAGTATGTGTTGTACTCTTTAGGGAGTTCGGCTTCTGCCCATTCGGCGACAAAGTCGGCCAACACCTGAGATTTGATAGATCGGCATGGCTTGTATGTTATTTCAAATGGTAAAAGCTCGCTGGCCCATTTGGCAATGTAGTCGGTGGCGTCCCAATTGTTTATGATGTCATTGGGTGGTACTTCGGAAGCCACCGTGATCGAACACTCTTGAAAGTAGTGTCACAGCTTCCGGGATGCGATAAAGACCGCATACGCTATCTTTTGAGTGTGGGTATCGGGATTTGCATGGTGTAAGGACTGTCGATACATAGTATACTGGTTTTTGGAGTGGGAATTTGTGTCCCTCTTCCTCTCGTTCGACGACGAGCAACTCGCTCACCACCTGGTGAGTTACAGATATGTAGAGCAACATAGGTTCGCCGACATTTGGTGCGGCAAGGATTGGGTTGATTGCTAACAAAGTTTTTATTTCTTCCAATCCGGCTGTTGCCGCATCCGTCCACTCAAAGTGGTCGGTGCGTCAGAGCAGGCAATAAAGTGGCAGTGCCTTTTCTCCCAATCTGGAGATAAAGCGGCTCAAAGCTGCCACGCACCCACCTAGTTTTTGGACCTGCTTTAGGTCTGTTGGCGTTGCCAATTGTGACAGGGCTCGCATTTTGGCTGGATTTGCTTCGATTCCTCTATTAGAAACAATGAACCCGAGCAGCTTTCAGGCCGGAACGCCGAAAATGCATTTTTCCGGATTGAGCCGTATGTCATATGTTCGGAGGTTGTCGAATGTGAGGCGTAAGTCGTCCACCAATGATTCGACATGTTTAGTCTTGATGACTACATCATCTATGTTTGCCTCCACCATCTTGCCAATTTGCTTTTCCAGGCATGTTTGAATCATGCGTTGAGGAAACATAGTGAATCGTGTCCTACAGTCGTGTCAATGATTTGGTCAATGCAGGGCAGTGGAAAGGGGTCCTTAGGGCAGGCCTTGTTGAGGTCTTTGAAATCTACACAAAGGCGCTAGGATTTGTCCTTCTTCGGCACCATGACCAGGTTTGCTAGCTAGTCCGGGTGTTTGATCTCTCTGATGAACCCGACTTCAAGTAGTTTGGCTAGCTCCTCCCCCATAGCTTGTCGCTTGGGTTCGGAAAATTGCCGCAGCGTTTGCTGGACTGGTTTGAACCACTTTATTATGTTGAGGCTATGTTCGGCTAGTCTGCGTGGGATTCCTAGCATATCCGAAGGATGCCAGGCAAAGATGTCCCAATTCTCACGCAGGAACGCACGTAATGCGGCGTCGACCGTCGGATCCAGCTGTGCTCCAATGGAGGTTGTATTGTTGGGATCCGTCGGGTGAACTTAAAATTTAACTATTTCGTCTGCTGGCTTGAAAGAAGTGTACTTAGGTCTCTTATCGAGGATTACATCGTTTCTTTCCACTGTGGAACACGGAGTGGTTAGCTCTTCAGCCGCAAGGGCCTCGGATAGTGCCTCGAGGGCCAAAGATGCGGTTTTGTTTTCGGCGCAAAGTGCTATATCCGGATCACTGGTGATTGTGATAACTCCATTGGGCCCTGGCATTTTGAGCTTCATGTACCCGTAATGGGGTATGGCTTGAAAGCATGTGAATGCGTCTCGCCCCAACAGCGCGTGATATCCGCTGTTGAAAGGTGCCACGTGGAAGAGCAACTCTTCGGACCTGTAGTTCTCCGGCATGCCTAATACTACATCAAGTTTGATTTTCCCCGAGCATCGCGCTTCTTGACTGGGGATAATGCCTCGAAAGGTTGTACTGCTCTGCTCGATGCGGCTCTTGTCCATTTGCATTTTATTGAGCGTGTCTTCATAGATGAGGTTCAGTCTGCTACCGCTGTCCATGAGCACTTTGGTGAGCCGAAATTCGTCCACGATTGGGTTTAAGACCAAAGCGGCTGGTACTTGGACTGATCGGGCCCTTGGTTCGTCATTGGCGGTAAAAGTTATCGCCGTATCGTTCCAAGGATTCGTTGCAGCTACTTGGTTGACTTCGGCGAGGTCGCGGAGCGCCCTTTTGCGCCGATTATTTGAAGAAAAGGTCATGAAGACCGTAAAGACATTGAGATCGTCATCCTCCGAAGAGTACTTCTCTGAGGTAGTGTTGGTGAGGATGGCCTCGCCGCTCTTAGCCACCTGCCGGAGTACCCAACATGCCCAAGGGCTATGTGTTCGTTCGTTATTCGGCGTAGTGTGTATCTGACACGGTTTGTCGGGCAATTCATCGAGGACAGTTCTATGTCCCATGAAGGGCTTTATTTTCTTGTCCAGAGGATGATGATCGGGTGCTCCGTGAGGGTGCATCCTTTTTGCCTATTGGGTGGGTGGCTTAAAGGCAGGCGGTTCCCACTGTGCTGTCTGGGCTTTCTAGGTGCTTTCCATTGTGCAATACTTCTGTACTATTTGTGGAAAATCTTTGAAGTGCAGTATGCGGCGGTGGTTGAGGGCATTGAGGATTCCCTCATCCGTACAGTTGCGGCAAAAAACTGAAACCGCGTCATCATCGCAGCAATCTTTAATCTTGTTTTTAACAAGGAGGAATCTGGCCTAGACGGACCGTTTCCTCAGGTTGCTGCAGCACATACATTAGGTCGCATACGTCTGGAGGACCTGAATTGCTTGGGGAATATTTCTTGTGGTGGGTCTGCGGGCTAAAATCCGAACCCTGACTCACTATTGCATCCGGAGTTTGAAGAATTTCCGAGGTATCCAGCCCAGGATCCGGAGATGGGGACATGGGGTCTCTTCCCGAAGATGGGTATCCGGCTCGCAGGGCTCGGAAATCCGAACATAGCTTGTTCTCAGGTTAGGGGGGGAATATTCTTGGCTTGTTGCTCCACAACCGCCACCAGATGGGTGATCGGCGGGGACTTGATTTCCCTCTGATCGGGTTTAAGCCCAATCTGATCATAGTTTGTTGCGGCCCCCAGGGCGGCGATGTGATCTAGCAGTTCCTTCAAGGACGAGAGATCTACCGGATCCATCTTTTTGGAGTGTTTGAGGCCGATGTGGAGATGATGTTTGGCGATTTGAGGGGCGGCCGCTTTTGGCTTAACAGCCGAGCGGGCAACCATGGTAAAACCGCCGAGCTGGAGGATCTGTCCGAGAGCTAGGTCCCCTCCAGAGGTGATTCTGTTATTGATGACAAGGCGAGCCATCGATCCTTCTATCGACGACACAAAGGAACTCTCAATGAAAGTAGCAATCTCGGTGTCAAAAAGCCGATCTCAGGTCGGGGGTCCGTACTGTGCGTCTGAAGATCGAAGGTAACAGGAGGCAAAGGGGACATGATGTTTATCCAGGTTCGGGCCCTCTTAATGGAGGTCATACCCTACTTCTTGCTTGATTGTCTTTGATGAGTATAGGGGTTACAAGAGTTTATCTACCTCGAGATCGTAATGGCTAAACCCTAGATGTCTAGCCTATATAAATTCTGATGGCCTCTACGGACTAAACCCTCCGGTTTATATAGACACCGGAGGGGCCTAGGGTTGTACAGAGTCGGTTTACAGAGGAAGGAAACTACACATCCAGACGCCAACCTTGCCATCCATGCAAAGGAGAGTCTTACCCGGACACGGGGGAAGGCCTTCTTTCTTTTATCTTGACGGCCCATCAGTCCGGCCCATATCACACAGCCCGGCCACCCGAGGACCCCATAATCCAGGACTCCCTCAACCACCTCAGAAGCCGTGGTTATGCGGGGAAGAGGTCCAAATGGGCCAAGGAGGATGCGGAACGCGAAAGTCTGGGTATCCCAGACCACTTGGCAGAGTTCACCGTCCCCCAGGAGTGTGACGTCATCAGGGCCCGATACCATTGGGACCCAGTCAAAAAGGTTTTCGAGACGAGCGTGGTCACGACAGAGTTCATGAGACTGCTGGTAATTTTTAATTTACCCCCTAATTTTAGCTTCTGATCAATTCGACTGCATGTTTAGTCATATTTGTAAATGATCCTTGTTCCTTTTGCAGAAAGAGCAGCACAAGATTGTGGTTAGTTTAGGTTCTCGCATATATCGTCGTTTAGATGGATGACGATGTAGTTGCAAGTATTCGAGACTTTCATCGCTATTTTCGAGATGATGACAAGATACCACTTTGTGTTGGATGATGATTATGATGATGACATGATTTGATGAGACTATTTGTATGTATATGCTATGATTACATATGTATGTGTGTGATATGCTAAAGATTATTGTCTAAAGCCTGTTCAAATACAAAACAAATATGCAGAAAAAATAGAAACTAATAAAACTAGCAATAGCGAGGGGAATAAAGTTAGCAGCAGCGCGCTCTTACCAGTAGCGTGGCTTAATTAAAAGCGTTGCAGCTATTAGCAGTAGCGTGTAGCTCCAAAGGTTGCTACTACTACCCATGTATAGCAGTAGCGTGGGCCAACCCGCGCTACTGCTACACATTAGTTGTAGCGCCTTATCAGTAGCGCGGGTGCCCACACTACTGATACACCAAATACCCGCGCTACTGCTAGGCTTATCCCTAGTAGTGTGGGTCCATAACTTGAGGATTATCCTCATTGCTGCAAGAAGAATTATGTCCTTGATGCACCGCTAGGTGACCCACCCGCTCCCGCTAACCTGGATGATATGGACATCTGGCAAGCGTGATGTGATGACTACTCTATAGTTCAGTGTGCCATGCTTTATGGCTTAGAACCGGGACTTCAAGGACGTTTTGAACGTCGTGGAGCATATGAGATGTTCCAGGAGCTAAAATTGATATTTCAAGCTAATGCCCAGGTTGAGAGATATCAAGTCTCCAACAAGTTCTATAGTTGCAAGATGGAGGAGAATAGTTCTGTCAGTGAACACATAATCAAAATGCCTGGGTATCATAACCACTTGACTCAGATGAGAATTGATATTCCAGTTGAGAGTGTTATTGATAGAGTTCTTCAGTCGCTGCCACCAAGCTACAAAGGCTTCGTGATGAACTATAATATGCAAGGGATGGAGAAAACAATTCCCGATCTCTTCGCGATGCTGAAATTGACGGAGGTAGAAGTCAAGAAGGAGAATCAAGTGTTAATGGTTAACAAGACCACTAGTTTCAAGAAAAGGGGCAAAGGAAAGAAAGGAAAATTCAAAAAGAATGGCAAACAAGTTGCCGCTCCAGTGAAGAAGCCCAAAGTTGGTCCTAAGCCTGAAACTAAGTGCTTCTACTACAAAGGGAGTGGTCATTGGAAGCGGAACTGCCCCAGGTATTTGGCGGATAAGAAGGATGGCAAAGTGAACACAGGTATATTTGTACATGTTATTGATGTGTTCCTTACTAGTGCTTGTAGTAGCGCCTGGGTATTTGATACTGGCTCGGTTGCTCATATTTGTAACTCGAAACAGGAGCTGCGGAATAAACGAAGATTGGCCAAGGACGAGGTGACGATCCGCGTCGGGAATGGTTCCAAGGTCGATGTGATCGCCGTCGGCACGCTACCTCTACATCTACCTTCGGGATTAGTTTTAGACCTCGATAATTGTTATTTGGTTTCAGCGTTGAGCATGAACATTATATCTGGAACTTGTTTAATGCGAGATGGTTATTCATTGAAGTCAGAGAATAATAGTTGTTCTATTTATATGAATAATATATTTTATGGTCATGCACCCTTGAGGAATGGTCTATTCTTGTTGAATCTCGATCGTAGTGGTACACATATTCATAATATTGATGCCAGAACATGCAAAGTAGATAATAATAGTGCAACATACTTGTGGCACTGCCGTTTACATCATATTGCTGTAAAGCGCATGAAGAAACTCCATGCGGATCGACTTTTGGAATCACTTGATTATGAATCATTTGATACTTGCGAACCATGCCTCCTGAGCAAGATGACTAAAACTACGTTCTCCGGAAAAATGGAGCGAGCTAATGACTTACTGGAAATAACACATACCGATGTATGCGGTCTGCTAAGTGTTGAGGCACATGGAGGGGATCGTTATTTTCTCACCTTCACAGTTTATTTGAGTAGGTATGGTTATATCTACTTGATGAAACACAAGTCTGAAACATTTGAAAAGTTCAAAGAATTTCAGAGTGTAGTAGAGAATCGTCGTAACAAGAAAATAAAGTTTCTATGATCTGATCGTGGAGGCGAATATTTGAGTTACGAGTTTGGCCTTCATTTGAAACAATGTGAAATAGTTTCACAACTGACGCCACCTCGAACACGACAGCGTAATGGTGTGTCCGAACATCGTAACCGTACTTTATTGGATGTGGTGTGTTCTATGATGTCTCTTTCCGGTTTGCCTTTATCATTTTGGGGTTATGCATTAGGGACAGCTGCATTCACGTTAAATAGGGCACCATCTAAATCCGTTGAGACAACACCATATGAACTATGGTTTGGCAAGAAACCAAAGCTGTCGATTCTTAAAGTTTGGGGTTGCGACACTTATGTCAAAAGGCTTCAGCCGGATAGGCTCGAACTCTAATCGGAGAAGTGCGTCTTCATGGGATACCCTAAAAACCAATTGGGTGCACCTTCTACCATAGATCCGAAGGCAAGATCTTTGTTGCTAAGAATGGATCATTTCTAGAGAAGGAGTTTTTCTTGAAAGAAGTGAGTGGGAGGAAAGTAGAACTTGATGAGGTAGTTGTACCTTCTCTCGAATTGGAAAGTAGCACATCAGAGAAAACCGTTCCTGTGATGCCTACACCAACTAGAGAAGAATCTAATGATGATGATCATGAAACTTCCGATCAAGTTACTACTGAACCTCGAAGGTCGACCAGAACACATTCCGCACCAGAGTGGTATAGTAATCATGTCTTGGAAGTAATGTTGTTAGACAACGGTGAACCTTCGAACTATGAAGAAGCTATGATGAGCCCAGATTCCGATAAATGGCTTGAGTCCATGAAATCTAAGATTGGATCCATGTATGAGAACAAAGTGTGGACTTTGGTGGAGTTACCCGATGATAGGCTAGCCATTGAGAATAAATGGATCTTCAAGAGGAAGACAGACGCTCATGGTAATATCACTGTCTACAAAGCTCTACTTGTTGCGAAAGGTTTTTGGCAAATTCAAGGGATTGACTACGATGAGACTTTCTCACCCGTAGCGATGCATAAATATATCTGAATCATGTTAGGAATTGCCGCATTTTATGATTATGAAATCTAGTAAATGGACGTCAAAACTGCATTCCTTAATGGGTTCCTAAAAGAAGAGTTGTATATGATGCAAACAGAAGGTTTTGTTGATTCTAAGGGAGCTAACAAAGTGTGCAAGCTCCAGCGATCAATCTATGGACTGGTGCAAGCATCTCGGAGTTGCAATATATGCTTTGATGAGGTGATCAAAGCATATGGTTTTATACAGACTTACGGTGAAGCCTGTATTTACAAGAAAGTGAGTGGGAGCTCTGTAGCATTTCTGATATTATATGTGGATGCCATATTATTGATTGGAAATGATGTAGAATTTTGTGACACCCCGAGACCGGCACTCTAGATGCCTTCCATGGATTTCGAGACTCGCCGTGTGATTTATTTTTTGCTTGTTGCATTTTTCATCATTGCATCATTCGCATTGCATCATGTCATCATGCTTCATCTCATTAACTTTTGCTTCTCAAATAAATTGCATGGGTCTTGTATCCATTTAATTTGAGGGTATTCACATGGTGATTCTCTTTAGAACATATCCTCTCGATATTTATGGAGGTATAATAAATATTCCATCAATTTCGGAATCACCCATAAACACACTTGCAACATAATCCACATGCGTTTTCTTCTTCAAGTTTGGTCTCCAACCTTTGTCATAAATTCTTTCATCATTTTCCCGAGCCCCACCAAAAATCTCAACATTTTCGGACTCTTCTAAACCCTAGTCCTAGTTCAAAACCATTTGAATTAAATACAAATGAGTTTGAATTTATATCTTTTGATCATGCCACTTCTAATTTTCTTGGGTCAAACTCAATTTTTTGTGAGTCCGGGAAAATTATCCGCATGCCCAAATTATTTCCCTAACCCTCTCTTTCTTTTCTTCTCCCTAATTGTTTTCTGTTAAAAAATATGACAGAGAGGGAGAAAAGAGACAGCCTAGTTGGGCCTCCCAACTCCTGCTCCACGGCCCAAGGCCAAGCCGACCCCTTCCTAACCCTAGCCCGCTCAACCTCCCTCTTCCTTGATCCCCACTTCTCCCCTCGCGCCGCCAGACCCCGTGCCCAAACCTGGCCAAACGGGCCCGTCTTGTCGGGCCAGCATGATAGCCTGTGTGCCTGGCCCGTCACGGGCCGGCAAGGCACGTGGTTTAGTGGGCCGTGCCTGGCACGTGGCCTGGCTAGGCCCGTGCCTGGGCTGCCTTGCCAGGCACGCGTGCCAGCCCTGGCACAGCACGACTAGCGAGGGGGGAGGAGTGCCTTGTACAATCGACAGGCAAGACTAGCGGAAGGAGGGTTGTTTTGTCTAAAAAAATACTAGCGATCGGTGGGAGCGGCGCTTCGTACGATCGATCGATTAAAAAATTCATGCGCTAGTGCGCTCCTTTTTTTTTCTTTGAGGCAACGCTAGTGCGCTCCTGGCAACGAGCAGTCGAGGGCATCTCATGCTTGCGTGCCTACCGGGCCAGCGTGCCAGCACGTTTAAGTCAGGGGCCGTGCCTGGGCCTCGGATGCCAACACGCGTGTCGGCCCGGCACGGCCCGTGTACTAAGCGTGCCTGGCCGTTCCGGGCCGTGCCTGGCCCGTGTAGCTCAGGCCGTGCCGTGCCGTGCCGGGCCGGCCCATTTGGCCAGGTATGCCCATGCCCGATCCCGATCCCCACGCGCAGCACCCGATCCCCTCGCTCGTACCCCCCTCCATCCACCTCCCGATCTTGCGCCAGCTAGCCCCCTGTGACCTTCATTGGCCCTCCTCTGTCACCTTCGTGGCCGGGCTCCTCTTCCTCCGCGCCGTCTTCGTCGAGCGTCGGGAGCTCGACCCCGAGCCCCTCCACACGCGCCCGCATCCATCGCTTCGCCACCCAGAGCTCCTCCTCGCGTGCCCCTGCTCCCTCCTCCTCCTGGCTGCTAGCTCCGCCCGCGCCCGAGGACGCGAGCGGCCGCGGCCCGAGCCGCCTCCTGCCTTGCGCCGCCGGCAACTTCTCCTGCGCCCGAGCTCGCTGTCCTCAGCGGATTCGTCGCCGCCGGCGTCCTCTCGCTGTCGGTCCCACCTCTGGCCCGATCTGCTCATCCCTCGCCTGGGTCCGAGCTCGCCCAGCGCTGCCTTCGTCCGCCTTCCTACCGCTGATCGCGCATCGCCCTGCCTTGCTGCCATGGCCTCTGCCTGATGCTGTGTCGTGCTGCCGCCGTCAAGTCCCGCCTCTCTCCTGCTTTGCCTCGTCGTCTTCTGCTCGCTTCCGCCTTCCCTCATTGATGGCCTCCTCCTTGCGTCTGCACCTCCGGATCCTGTTGTTGCTGGACGCTACTTTGCCCATGATGAATACGCCAAGACCCGAGATCGACTTCACGGACCGCCAAGTACCACGACGACCGTCGAGACCGCCAAGTTCCACTACCGATGAACGTTTTGGAATCGCCAAGTCAGACTACAACGCGAAGACCTTGTACCCCTACTGCTCCCATGGATTTTGTCAAAGTACCCCTACGCACGGATACATCTACCGATGACTCGAACGTCTACGAACCGTGTATGACTACCGTCGCCCCCGGAAGCATCGGATCCGTCAAGTTCCTCATTGAAACATGAAAAACTACTTCCTTCGACGAACCCGTACCGTCTTGATTGCACGCTTCGAAGGTATAACCCTGAGACGATGCCCGTGAACGAATGCATGTGTGTATATGAGATGGTTGCACGTATCTGTTGCTCGCCGCGCACGATGTATCGCTTGCACGTTCCTCCTCGTTTCCATGCCACTGACCCGTGGGAACCCGGTAATCGGGAGCGCCCCACCATCTTGCTCGACTCGCTCACGCCACCCTTCTTTTGCATCGGCATCTCAACGAGTTGTCGGGACCGGAATGTTGCCGTGGCACCTTTTCCCATTTTCACCGCCGTGGCACCATTTCTGTTTCGCCGCCGTGGCACCTTTTTCCTTCCGCCATGGCGACAAATGCCCCATATCATATTATACGAACAATTTCATAAAAATTGCATCAACTTGTATATGTCATCCTCATGCATGCTAAAAACCTTTAAATTGATGTTTGCATTTAATTTGCATAAATGACATGCTAAAATGGTTTATTTCATAACTAATTAACCGTTGCTCTGAATTAATTAAACTTTATATGTAAATGGGGTAGAAAAATGCATAGATTAACATGGTGGCATTACTTTGCATGTTTAACAAATTTAAAATATGATTTAGGGAAGAACAGTACCAAATTCAATATATGCATATGAGGATTTTCCGGAATTGTTCTTTGTTATTTACGGCCTCATTTAAATTGCCTAGATAGGTGCTTCACCTCTTGCCATGTTTAACAACACTTAATATTGTTGGGTAGCATAAATGGGAGTGAACTAAATAATTGTTGTGGTGTTTCTTCAATATGCAGCCCGTTGCATATTGAGCTCCACTTAACTTGTAGTATTGTTTGTGCACTTTGCCATGCCATGCCTCATTAAAACCGGACATGCATCATACTTGGTTGCGCATCATACCATGTTTATGCTTGTTGGTTTACCATATTGTTTGCTTCTTTCCGGTGTTTCTTCTTCTTGATAGTTCCGGTAATGTTGCGAATTGTTAGGATTCGTTCGACTGCGCCTGTTCGTCTTCTTCATGGTTTCGATCTTCTTCCTAGAGGGATTTCAGGCAAGATGACTATTACCCTGGACCTCACTACTATCATTGCTATGCTAGTTGTCTCGATGCTATCGCTATGTCGCGCTACCTACCACTTGTTTATCAAGCCTCCCAAATTGCCATGAAACAACCTCTATCCTTTTTCACCCTTCCTGGCAAACCGTTGTTTGGCTATGTTACCGCTTTTGCTCAGCCCCTCTTATAGTGTTGTTAGTTGCAGGTGAAGTTGAAGATTGCTCCACGTTGGAACATGTTTATGTTGGGATATCACAATATCTCTTATTTAAATAACGCATCTATATACTTGGTAAAGGGTGGAAGGCTCGGCCTTATGCCTGGTGTTTTGTTCCACTCTTGCCACCCTAGTTTCCGTTATACCGGTGTTATGTTCCTTGATTTTGCGTCCCTAACACGGTGAGGGGTATGTGACCCTTTTGACAGTTCGCTTTGAATAAAACTCTTCCAGCAAGGCCCAACATTGAATTTTCCATTTGCCTACCCACCTATTACTTTTCCCTTGGGTTCTGCAGACTCAAGGGTCATCTTTATTTTAGCCCCCCCGGGCTAGTGCTCCTCTGAGTGTTGGTCCAAACCAGAGCACCGTGCGGGGCCACCTTGGGGAAACCCGAGGACTGGTTATACCTGTACGCTTCGCTCATCCAGTGTGCCCTGAGAACGAGATATGTGCAGCTCCTATCGGGATTTGTTGGTGCATCGGGAAGTCATGCTGGTTTTGTTTTACCATTGTCGAAATGTCTTGTGCACCGGGATCCCGAGTTTTATCGGAAATCCCGCAATGGAGGATTGTCTCTACGGATCGTGAGCTTATAATGGGCTAAGTTGGGACACCCCTACAGGGTATAAACTTTCAAAAGTCGTGCCCGCGATTATGTGGCAGATGGGAATTTGTTAATATCCGGTTGTAGTGAACTTGAAGTAAAACTCTTTTAAAATACACCAACCGCGTGCGTAACCGTGATTGTCTCTTTTCGGGGAAGTTCGAGAGGAGAACACGGTTGGGTTATGTTTGAACGTAAGTAGTTCAGGATCACTTCTTGATCATTACTAGTGTGCGACCGTTTGCGTAGCTTCTCATCTTATTCTTGTACTCGTAAGTTAGCCACCATACATTGCTTAGTCGCTTGCTGCAACGTCACCACTTATCCTTTCCATACCCATTAAGCTTTGCTAGTCTTGATACCCATGGTAATGGGATTGCTGAGTCCTCGTGGCTCACAGATTACTACAACAACAGTTGCAGGTAGAGGTAATGCGATGATCTAACGTGAGAGCGATGCTTGCTTGTTGTGGAGTTCTTCCGCATCTTCTTCTTTGATCAAGGGATAGGTTTTCGGGTCGGGGAGCCTGGGCTAGCAGGGTGGATGTCGTTCTTCTTTTGGTTTGATTTCATCCATAGTCGGATCCTGCTCTCTTGTATGATGAATGCTATGTATTGATGAACTGTTGTATTCATGTTGTAACTTGTGGCGAGTGTAAGCCTTTATCTTGTATTCTCATCTATTCAGTACATGGTATGTTGTAATGATGTCCACCTTGCTATGCGCTCGAAATGCGATTGTGCCCCGATCATGAGTTCATCACGTGATTGGGATAGAATCGCATCTTGGGTGCTACAAGTTGGTATCAGAGCCTTACCGACCTTAGGAGCCCCCTTGATTGATCGAACCGTTGCCGTTGTTGAGTCTAGGGAAAAAATGTTTTGAGTCTTAGTTATATCGAAGAGTAGGAATTCTTTTTACTCCTCAGCCCCTTCATCGCTCTGGTGAGGACTCCTGACGTAGATGTTTTTACTTCACTCTCCTCTTTTTCAATCAAATTTTTTTGAGGATCACGCAGGTATTGTGGAATCGTTCCGATATCTTTGTGATGGGAATTCTGTCTTGGTGCCTCCTGACATTTAGGGCGGTGTCCCGGGGAGTTGAGCTCCAAGGTGTTTTCGTCATAGTGCTATCGTTCCAGTTCAGAAATACCAGAGTTCGCCGACATCGAAACGCTCCCATACTTTTCATGGTGGCAGATAGTGTCGTGACTTATCCCCAGAACTGGAGGAGATAGCACGGATTATCTTCCATGATTAGTATCGTTGTGTGTTCGAAGGTCTGAGGTACACGATTTCCGAGGTTTTCTTGGTTATGTGTTGACGGATGGATACAGTTGGAGCGTAGGGCTTGTTAGTTGTGTGAGATATCTGTGCCTCCCTGTATCCCCAACACCAAATTGCATAACCAGAAAATGTCGGGAGTTAATAGGTGGGAATTCAAGTAGCTCCTAGAATATCTTTCCGACAGATGCATGATATGGGATTGGGTAAATCTCTATCATATGTGTTTCTTTCCGGCTTATTCTGCAAGCCAGTCCTTTGTTTTGTTTTGAGTTATGGTATTCGAGTTGCTTCGAAGTCAAGTGTTGATTCCATACCTTTCCTAAGCGGTGTTCTCATACTTATATGTGAATACTAATCCTTCTTGATCATCGAGATTGTCTTGTCAATTCTTTTTAACCGGCGTGCTTCCCTTTAAGTGGATTCGATCATTTCAACACCCGCAAGATCAATTCTAAGTTTTCTCAACGATGTTTGTTCCATCCGTCCCAAGTTTCCTTTGTTTTTCCCGCCCGCCCACCCTTTTTTGCAAGGACTTAGAATTCTTAATCAAGTATCCATTTTATTGATGAGAAGTCTCTTCATTCTTATCCTTCAAAGTTCTTATCCAGGATTCTCATGAAGATGCTAAAGAAGCTTCAAGTTTGTCATTCTTCATTCACTCTTCTTCTCCGGTGGACTAAATTCAAGCTTCGATGTTGATCATATCTCTTCCTCCTATTTCACATGTTTTTCCATGTTCGGATTTCTTATCCAAGGCTCTCTTATTTATTCACCTCTCGCTATTCATTTGTTCAGGAGTGCTGAAGATATCTCTGAAGATTCGTCTTTCCACTCTGCATCAATTCAAGCTATTTTGAGGTTGTTATCACATTCAAGCCATTTAAATCAACTAGTGCAATCTCTCTTTTAAAAAACATTTCAACGGTGTTTCTTTTGAGTGCGCCCATAACCCACAGGTCTTTCCTAGGATCTTACCTGTCTCTTCTATTTATTTTTTCTTTCGGAGCTATTCTCAAATTCTTTTCAAAGTTTCACGTAAGAAAGAATTATCATCAGTCATATGTCTTTCTCTAAGATCTTTCAAATTCTTTTCATCATTGGTTCAACCTTTTTATTCTTCGTTCCGGAGTGTCGCAACAATTCATGGTGGTGTTTCTCGTCGTTATTCTTGGATTTTGAAGACCGAAGAAGAGTTTCTCTTCAATCTTATCCGTACTCTCAAAGATTCGTCGTGCAAGCTTCATGCCATCCTCTCAATCGCTTCGATTTTCTGAAGGCCGCCAGTCTAGAAGAAATTCCTCATTTTCAGCTTTCAGCTCTCGTTCTCCATAATCTACCGGTGCATCGTTCAAGTATTTTCTAGTCAGCTCATGATCTCTTCATTCTCTTGTATCTAAATTTCCTAAAGTATCATTATTCACTTTCTAATCCTTCCGGGTGTTTCGTTCGTTGTCAATTCTTACGATGGTTCGTTCAAGATTCCTCTTTCTTTGTTATCGTATCATTCATTTGTTCTTCCAAAATCATACCGGTGGTTCGTTGAAGATTCTTCCAAGTTTGCGCTATATCTATCCTCAATCCTTTTCAATGAGAATAAGTGCTATGCCAAATCCATTGTTTATCATCAATTAAATTGGTGAAGGATGCGCATAACATAATTCTTATTCTGGTTTCACCCAAGCGATTAATTCCTTATTGCGGAGGTTCATCAAAATTCTCGGTTTCAATTGTTTCATCTTTCTTTTTCCAGACTTCCAAGTTTTCTCGGTTATATCATCACGAAGCTCCATCCAATTAGTGCAAGGCTTCAATCTTGTGCGCTTCAACCTTCAATTGTTTTATGTTATCATTTCCTATCCGGAGGTCTTCATGGAGGCTCAACATGGTGGTTCATCAAGGATTTCTTTCATTCTCAAAGTGCTCATCAAGATTCTTGTTGGAGGAGCTCAAGTATTCTTCATCTTGCATTCCAAAGTGCAATTCTTTCTATCCTTATTTTTTGAGGTCGTGTTATGTCATTCTTGATAATTTGAGTTCATGTTTCATGATTCACAACTTGTCAGGAATGAGATATTTTAAGCCATCATTTTTTTCTCTTCACTCATGAGATCTTTTCAACTGAGCAATTTCTTTGTTGGAGTTATCTTGGGTTATATTTCACCTAAATCCTTCCCTAATAAATGTTGCTATTGTGGTGCTCATCAATAATCCAAGTTTCCTCCTATTCCCGCGGTGAAAGAAGTTTTTCATCTCTTTGGTGTTCTCAATCAAATTCATTGATTCTGTTAGTGGCTGGTCTTCACCTCATAATTTTGGGATGTTTTCCCTAAGACCATTGGAAATCATATCTTTTGTTGTTGATTTTCCAACAGCTCCATTCAACCCTTCTTCGTACGTAAGTTTTCAAATTCATTTGTGGTAGAAGTTGTTGTTCTCTTCTCCGTTACCTTCATTTCATTCTTTCATTTCTTCCAGAGGCGTTGTGCTGTTACTCTCTTCACCCGTCATCTCATGTTGTCAAGATCATGTTCTTTTCTTGCTTATCCATTTAACCGGGGTGTGGTATTCTCTTTTCAAGTTCTTTTCATCTTAGCAAGTTTTCCTTCTCTTTTGAACGGGAGTGCTACCCAAATTCTTCTTGCTTTGTGCCATTCTTCATGTCCTCGCAACCTTCCAAGGTTCTTTTGTTTCACTCTTTTGTCAAGAAGCAACTTTGTTTTACCTCTTCCTCTTCCGCTTCTCTCCGGTGCCATCCTTAGATCTCGGGGCGAGATCTCTTGTAAGTGGAGGAGTGTTGTGACACCCTGAGACCGGCGCTCCAGATGCCTTCCATGGATTTCGAGACTCACCGTGTGATTTATTTTTTGCTTGTTGCATTTTTCATCATTGCATCATTCGCATTGCATCATGTCATGATGCTTCATCTCATTAACTTTTGCTTCTCAAATAAATTGCATGGGTCTTGTATCCATTTAATTTGAGGGTATTCACAACGTGTAAGTGCTATTATTCATGGTGATTATTTTCCTGTTTTCTGCTGATTGAACACATCAATGATTTACATTACATTGTTGTAAGTAGGTGAAGGTCAATCTGGATAGTCATGACGAGCAAAGCTTGCCTGCGCTTTTCAAGGAAGGATTGCAACAATATCGATGTTACCTAAGGAAATCACACTTTGATGGCAAGTCTATAAACGAATTTCCGGTGAAGTCTCCTGTGCTAAATTTATAACACATTGAATGGAAAAACCTTGTTATGCACTGGTCTCGTTCCCAAGATGAGGTACTGTCTATGATATCACATGACAATTTGAAATTCTACTTTTCCGCATGTGCCTTACGGATCTTTTTTGCAGGAAATCTGCTCGAAGAAGAATTCCGGTTTGAAAAGGACGACAGGATATCGCAAATATGCTGCCCGCTGCTTTGCTCTTGTTAGTACCTGTTGTCCTGTATCACTGTACTTGCATACATACCTGGTTCATTATGTGACAGCTTGCTTATCAACTGTTCGCTCCAAATTATCTGATCTGTATGAATGGTTACATTAGTGTAGAATATATCCAATGCCAATGAAAAATTCTAGCTCTGCATTGTTCTTGTAAGTACCTGTTGTCCTTTATCAGTGTACTTACATTGACAGCTAGTTGTACATGTACCATCACTCTGCAGCTTATTTTTTTTGCCCTCCATTTTCTACACATCAAATCTATATTTACTCTTAGCATAAGGTTGGATAACACCGATGGTACTAAAGAAGTTTAGCTCTGCATTGCTCTTGGCTATACCTTTTGCCTGTATCGCTGTACTTACATTTATAGCTACTTGGTTATGTAGCATCACTCTTCATCTTATCTTAAATATTCTCCATTTTTTATTATATTATCACATCTATATTTACTCTTAACAAACTGTACAAAATGGAGGCAATGCTTATGAAGAAGATTTTGTGGTGAACTTCTTGAATTGCCCCACCATCAGCATGGACAAGGGCTTTATAGAGCATGTCTTCACCAATAATATAAGTTTGTTCTTCTCAAGCCTTCAAATTTTGTTGTGTATATTTGGTTAGGAATGACAACAACAGCTGTTTATTTCTGGTGTTTGCATCAAATTGCATGTTTAAAGTTTATTATGTAGGTCAGAAACAAAACTTTGTCCTTCTCAATTTAAGTTTTCAGTTGTACAACCAAGTTCCTTCTTCATACCATGTAAATTAAACTATACAGAGCAAGCGATCTTCTTTGGCACTGCATGTATGCTTCTGTTCTTGATCCGTAATCCAGTGGTGTCGTTAACCTACACACTACAGCACAATGTCATATTCTGCAATGTCTTAACTATGAAAAATGTCATATCATTCTACTATTATTTAAACCGTCTCTTTATTTGCCAATCTGAAATGGGATAAATTAACAACACACTAACCATTGATACTTATGAGTTCTTGATCTGTAATCCAGTGGTGTCGTGAAGCTGCCAACTCCTTCACAATGTCATTTCCAGCCATGTCTTGACCTGAACAATACTATATTGTGTTAATGCTATTTTAAACTGTGTCACTTTATTCGTCAGTAAGAAATGTGATGAATTATCAGCACTCATAATTATATGTGCAAAACCTGCCATCTGTCTGCTTGTTTATCTTTTAGAGTGAGGAGGATATAAGTGTTAAACAAGCGCAGTCTCATCAGCTTGCTCAGCTGCTTGCGCTGCAGCTCCCGAGCAGGGCTAACCTTTCTTGAACTCTATTGAAGTGCTGACGGTTTTATATTATTTTGTCGGCGTGTTTATGTAATATGTTGTCTGCTTGTGCTTTATTATCATAGTGGTGAACTTTGATGCCCAGTGGATGTAATATGCCGTAATTTCTTTATTGTATAGTCTAGGCTTTTTCTTATTCACGATGCTGCAGTTATTTTACTGTATATATATCATGTCTTCGCAGTAAACCGGCCAAACCGTAAAATTACGGTACATAATCGGGTCGTCATGCAAATCACTATGTATGATCCGCATCATGGGCCCAATCATCTTGGTCCGTTAGCAGGCCTAAATGTAAACTGGCCCACAAGTAGATTCGGGCCTTTAATAGGCCGAGTAAACTGCTGGCCCTATTTTCGCAAGAAAACTCAATGGGCTTTTAGGATGCCAAAAAGTAGGTTGGGCCTGAAACGTGCCGAACAGCTCACGGGCTGGCAGCAGGCCTAAATAGACCCCGGCTCATGATTGTGCCAATCACATCATGGGCCATTAACAGGCCAAAATTGTCTCGGTCCTTGTTTGGCCCAATCAGATTATCGGCTGTGAGCAGGCCGGAAGCAAACCGGGCCGTAGTTAGGCCCAACTATATGACGGGCTTTTAACAAGCCAAAATAAATATAAGGCCGAAATGTTAAACGGGCCTTTAACAGGCCGAAACTAATATCAGGCCGAATTACTAAATGGGCCTTTAGCAAGTGGGCCCAAAAGTATAGCGTCCAGTTCATGGGCCGAATCTGATATGGGCCATAATTTGGCCCAAAGCCTCTTAAAGGGCCGGATCTTACCCGGGCCGTAATTTGGCCCAGAACGTGGTAGGCTTTTAACGGGCCGGATCTCATATGGGCCTTTATTAGGCCCGGAACGTGGCAGGTTGTTAATGGACCGGATCAAATATGGGCCGGCATTTGGCCCAAGACATGGCAGCCTGTGAATGGGCCGGCCCACTAGTGTCCTCAAAATCGTGTGGGCCTTTAGCTGGGCCGGCCCATTATGGTCGGCAAAATCTTGTTGGCCTTTAGCTGGGCCGGCCCATTATGGTCCGCAAAATCTTGTGGGCCTTTAGATGGGCCAGCCCATTATGGTCCGCAAAAACTTGTGGGCCTTTATTTGGGCCGGCCCATTATGGTCCGCAAAATCTTGTGGGCCTTTAGTTGGGCTGGCCCATTTAACCTATATGGGCCTCTGTTGGGCCCTGCCACGTGTCGACGAATCATAGGCATGTCTCCTCCAATGGACGGGCGACATCTGGCCCGCCGAGGAGCAGACACGTGTTTCCTCCGGCCAATGAGAATTTTACACGTTGAAAATCACCATTGGTCCGGGATGTTAACGGGTTATCGGATCCAAAACCTGACCCGATGGCTTAACGACGAGCCGTTACGCTGGATGCCACGTGTCGGTCACCCTTGACGAAAGCACTTCTAGGACGTGCGATTTATCGTCATGGAAGTGGACACTTCCGTGATGATAATTTTGGTAATGTCATGGAACACTTCTACGACAGCACACGTATAACTATCTTGATTCTGTCATAAAATCTTCATGGATGTACATGCATGACAGAAAACGTGACCTACTATGACAAACACGTATCATCATGGAAGTGTATTTTTTTGTATTGTAGATCTGCAGGAGGGAGGTAGCCCTTCACCTGGAGCTTGGTCAGTTGGGCATGGGATACAGAGCAGCTCTCCCAATCACCTTTTTGAGGACTGTGGGGCGGGAAGAAGAACTAGGAGCGCCAGCCATGATTGCGCGGTGTCTTGAGGCAAAGTTCGAAGGTTTTTCGCCAGGTGTGAAACGACATCTAAGATATAATCTCCTTAAATAGGCACCTTCTGTACGTTGTCAAGAGATTGTCCATAAAAGTATTTGGCCCTTCATATTCATTGGCCACATGGAAGCTGAGGCGACGGAAGCGCAGAAGCCGAGGGGTGTGACGTTTAATGTAAAACAAAGCTGTTCGAAGAATTCACCTCGCCAAAACCGAAGCTGTAACGGCCGAATATAGCTTTTCAGTTCAGATGCTTTGAAGTATTCGGTGAAACCCGCCTTGCAATGCAAAAAACAATTTACGCGCCGGATACATCATCATTAAAGACTGGTTCGGGGGCTACTGAGGGAGGCCAGGATTACGGGGTCCTCGGGCATCCGGGCTATGTGACGTGGGCCGGACTGGTGGGCCGTGAAGATACAAGGGGGAAGACTTTCCCCCGTGTCCGGATGGGACTCTCCTTGGCATGGAAGGCAAGCTTGGCGTGCGAATATGAAGATTCCTTTCTCTGTAAACCGACTTTGTACAACCCTATCTCCCTCCGGTGTTTATATAAACCGGAGGGTTTACTCCGTAGAGGCAATCATAATCATACAGGCTAGACATCTAGGGTTTAGCCATTACGATCTCGTGGTAGATCAACTCTTGTAACCCCTATACTCATCAAAGTCAATCAAGCAGGAAGTAGGGAATTACCTCCATCAAGTGGGCCCGAACCTGGGTAAACATCGTGTCCCCTGCCTCTTGTTACCTTCCACGCACAGTTCGGGATGCCCTACCCGAGATCTGTCGGTTTTGACACCGACAACATGCTTAGCATGGAAGATGTTGATAACTAATGGTTGTGAAGTGAATGAGAAGGGTCTATGTCAATATCATTTATCTCTGTTTCAAAAATTGAGCTCTGGCACCTCTGCAAATCACTGCTTCCCTCTGCGAAGGGACCTTCTAAAACAAGCGCTAGAAACTGAGAGAGCACAGTTGTCATGATTTATGCATTGTGTATAGCTAATGTTGGGTGCATCATGACTGGATCCTTTCTACTATGAATTACAATGTTTAGACGCTGCTTGAACTTTGGAGGTGCTCTGCATTTATGTTTTGCGGTCTCAGAAAGGGCTAGCGAGATACCACTATTGTCATATTATATCATGGTTGTTTTGACAACGTGTTGCTGTTTGAGATATTTTATTATTGCTCGCTAGCTGATTCTGTCATTGATATGAGTTAATATAATCTTTAAGTGTTATTGTCGACATGGTTAGTTATAATGCTGGCTGAAATCCTCGTGTTGTTTAAGCCTATTTATGAAAACAAGAGCAAAAGAGTTCGTAAAAGTTTTTCTTTCTCACTTTCAGTTTATCAACTGAATTGCTTGAGGATAAGCAAAGGTTTAAGCTTGGGGGAGTTGATACGTCTCCAGCATATCTACTTTTCCTCACGCTTTTCCTCTTGTTTTGGACTCTAATTTGCATGATTTGAATGAAACTAACCCCGGACTGACGTTGTTTTCAGCAAAACTACCATGGTGTTGTTTTTGTGCAGAAATAAAAGTTCTCGGAATGAAACGAAACTTTGCAAGGAATTTTTATGGAATAAAGGAGGAGACCTACCGGAGAGGGGGCCCTGGGTGGGCACAACCCACCAGGGCGCGCCCCCCTCTCCTGGCGCGCCCAGGTCGGTTGTACCCACCTGGTGGCCCCGCAGACGAACCCCCTTATACTATAAAATCACATATTTCCAGAAAAAAACAGGGAGAAAGAATTACCACGTTCCACGAGACGGAGCCACCGTCACCTCCTGTTATTCATCGGGGGGCCAGATCTGGAGTCCGTTTGGGGCTCCGGAGAGGGGGATCTTCGTTCTTTGTCATCACCAACCCTTCTCCATCGCCAATTCCATGATGCTCCCCACCGGGAGTGAGTAATTCCTTCGTAGGCTCGCTGGTCGGTGAGGAGTTGGATGAGATTCATCATGTAATCGAGTTAGTTTTGTTAGGGCTTGATCCCTAGTATCCACTATGTTCTTAGATTGATGTTGCTATGACTTTGCTATGATTAATGCTTGTACCTTTGGGCCCGGGTGCCATGAACTCGGATCTGAACCGTTTATGAATTCATCTTTATATCCATGTTTTAGATCCGATCTAGCAAGTTATAGTCACCTACTACGTGTTATGATTCGGCAACCCCGGAGTGACAACAACCGGGCCCACTCCCGGTGATGACCGTAGTTTGAGGAGTTCATGTATTCACTATGTGTTAATGCTTTGTTCCGGTTCTCTATTAAAAGGAGGCCTTAATATCCCTTAGTTTCCAATATGGACCCCGCTGCCATAGGAGGGTAGGACAAAAGATGTCATGCAAGTTCTTTTAATAAAGCACGTATGACTATTTACGGAATACATGCCTACATTATATCGATGAAATGGAGCTAGTGCCGTATCGCCTTAGGTTATAACTGTCACACGATGAATATCATACAACAAGTCACCGATCCAATGCCTACGAATTTACCTTATATTGTTCTTGCTAAGTTCCTACTGCTATCGTTACTGGGTGGGCACAACCCACCGGAGAGGGGCCACTGGGTGGGCACAACCCACCAGGGCGCGCCCCCCTTTCCTGGCGCACCCAGGTGGGTTGTACCCACCTGGTGGGCCCGCAGACGATCCCCCTTATACTATAAAATCATATATCTCTAGAAAACAATCAGGGAGATTCATCATGTAATCAAGTTTGTTTTGTGTGGGCTTGATCCCTAGTATCCACTATGTTTTTAGATCGATGTTGCTATGACTTAGCTCTGCTTAATGCTTGTCCCTTTGGGCCCGGGTGCCATGAACTCGGATCTGAACCGTTTATGAATTCATCTTTATATCCATATTTTAGATCCAATCTTGCAAGTTATAGTCACCTACTACGTGTTATGATCCGGCAACCCCGGAGTGACAACAACCGGGCCCACTCCTGGTGATGACCGTAGCTTGAGGAGTTCATGTATTCACTATGCGTTAATGCTTTGTTCCGGTTCTCTATTAAAAGGAGGCCTTAATATCCCTTAGTTTCCAATATGGATCGCGCTGCCACGGGAGGGTAGGACAAAAGATGTAATGCAAGTTCTTTTAATAAAGCACATATGACTATTTACGAAATACATGCCTACATTATATCGATGAACTGGGGCTAGTGTTGTATCGCCTTAGGTTGTAACTGTCACATGATGAATATAATCCAACAAGTCACCGATCCAATGCCTACGAATTTATCTTATATTGTTCTTTCTAATTTACTACTGCTATCGTTACTGTTACACTTGCTACAAATTACTGCTATCATTGTTACTGTTACCGTTGCTGCTGTCACTATTATCAAAACTATCAAACTACCTTGCTACTGATCACTTTGCTGCAGATAATTAATCTCCAGGTGTGTTTGAATTGACAACTCAGCTGCTACTACCTTCAAATATTCTTTGGCTCCCCTTGTGTCGAATCTATAAATTTGGGTTGAATACTCTACCCTCGAAAACTGTTGTGATCCCCTATACTTGTGGGTTATCACACCACGTACCCGGTACCCACGCATGCAGCAATCGTGCAACTAGGATTTTAGGGTTTATTTTTTAACGGTGCCTTTACGTAACTCTCATGTCTGCGAGACAGCGAGAGACCGACTACGTGCGTGCGCCTCTTCTCTTCGTATATGTACTCCACCATTTGTCTGGTGTCCAAAAAATTATACAGTAGTAATAACTACTAGCAATGTGCCAATGCCTTGCCACACGATCAAAGTAGATTAATGCATATTCACCGATTTGATAGAAAAAAGAGTCTAGTTTTGAAATACGTATATCACTAAAAATATGTTATGTTTCACTCAAAATATATTCCTTTGGCGGTTTTGATGAGAGAAGGGAGGAATGTTGTTGGTTTCAAGATTCGAGAAGTGGTATATCTCTAATTTCTACTCTTACTACCAAGATGCCCGTGCGTTGCACGGAACATCACGATCTTGTGGGAGAAAAGGATGAACGAGGGAAGGCCTTATCTGCAAATGTGGAGAGGAGTGCGGGTAAATTGCCATAGTTTCCTTCCTATCCGTTAGATATAGATCGAACGACCTATATTGCAGGATGGTAGGCAGACCATCATGACCGAGTATGCTCTTTATAAGAGTAGAGATAAAAAACAGAGTTGGTGATGATGGTGTGCCTGCCATCCTGCAATATAGGCCGTCCGATTTATATCTGACGGATAGGAAGGAAGCTATGGCAATTTTGCATAAAGATACCCACACCCCTCTCCACATTTGCAAATAAGGCCTTCCCTCGTTCATCCTTTTCTCCCACAAGATAAACTACTCATACAAATGCATCTTGATGTTCCGTGCAATGCATGGTCATCTTGCTAGTTGATGCAAAAATCCCATGTGTGTGTGTGTTGTGTGTGTGAGAGAGAGCGGGAGAGGAGGAGGACGGAGTGCATGTGTGACAAAGACACAAAGAGTGTGTGTGCGAGAGGTAGCAGCTTAAAATGAGGCGATAGTGTGTGTGTGCATGATCGAGAGGGCGTGTCTCAAGAAGGGACGAAAAATCTACATAGATACAAGGAGCGCGAGAGAGACATGTACGCGATAGTGGAGGCTAGTCGATCAATGTTTGTGAGAGAAATACCAGTCGGGGGTGCGAAAGCGAGAGTTTTGTGTGTGTGAGAGAGAGACGGTAGTCCGGAAGGGGAGTGGAAGCAGGAGTTCTGTGTGTGTGAGAGAGAGAGGAGGCAGTTTGTCTGATAGGTAAACAAATGAATATGTCAGTTTTATAACTGGGATGGCGACGGAAAGGAGACCGCCACAAATGTTGTGTCTGCGGGAGAGAGTAATTTTAGTGGTATGAGTCATATCTACAGACATATAGGGTGTGTGAGAGAACCCCGTAGAGAGAAAGACAAAGTGAAAGACGAGTGAGACTGTGTGTGTGGCGGTGAAAAAGAAAGGTTAGGTACCTAGTGATACCAGAGAACAGTAGCGACGTGAGAGATAATGAAAACCGTGTAATGTCTAATGATAGGGAGAGTGTGACACTTCTCAAGGGAGACGTCGAGAGACCATGTTTGCGAAGATAGGAGAAACATGAAGTGAGCGTGCGGGTGAGCTGGAGAAAAGAGAGTGATAGCTACATGAAGGAGCATGCGAGAGAGATGGGCGTGAAAGGTGTCAACATAAAAGGGATTCAAATATTTGAATTCGAGATGATGATACACGTAATTCATACTCGAACCAAAATTGATCTATCAAACATGCGTACTCATATGAATTCACGCGCATCTATGTTATTTAATATGTAGATATTACTGATCCATACATTTTAGTAGAACATAATTTGATTTTGAGATCATTGTATTTGTAAATCATATTGTACATATAAAGGAGCAGAATTCTTTGTTGTGCTTTTGAAAGTATATATAAAAAATGATGTATATAGAATTTTATTCCAATCGAAAATGGATCCTGCCCGAACAAAAATAGAATACAAACTGGATTCGAATTGAGTTGGCACGGTAAACGTGCACTCTTGCTCTGCAAAATTTTGAACGAAGTGGGGAAAGTCGTAGTAACCACCCGAAACCAAAATCTGCAAGATGGAAATTACTTCCTATCCCTGACACGCAAAGCCTATCGGCTCGATTTCTATTGGTTATGGTCGACAAGTTCACAAAGTGGATAGAGGCCAAACCAGCTAAAACGGCGGAGGCCGGACCGGTGATAGACTTCATATCCAGCGTCGTACACCGTTATGGTGTCCCGCAAAGCATTATTACTGACAACGGCTCTAACTTTAAAGCCGACGAGGTGAAAACTTGGTGTGCCAGTTTGGGCATAAAGCTTGATTACGCCTCGGACAAACGGTCAGGTCGAACGGGCTAACGGCATGATAATGAGTGGCATAAAACCCAGACTAGTGCGATCTTTACAAGAATCGGACAAACACTGGGTCAAGGAACTCGATTATGTACTCTGGGGGCTGCGGACCACGCCCAATCGCACGACCGGATATACACCTTTTTTCATGGTGTACGATGCGGAGGCAGTCTTGCCTTGCCACATTATTCATGACTCACCTCGAGTGCGCATGTATGAAGACAGAGAAGCCGAGCTCAATTGGCAGGACGACTTGGACGGCCTAGAGGAAGAGTGCGATGTCACGAAGGCCCGTTCCACATTCTATCAACAACAGGCTCGGCGATACCAAAGCAGAGAAGTATGGGCAAAGACCTACAACGTCGGTGAAATCGTTTTACGCCTACCAGAAAAGAAAAAGCACAAGCTCAAGCCCAAATGGGAGGGTCCCTTCATTATAGACGAAGTACTCACTGGAGGAGCCTATCGTCTTCGCAATGCTTCGGATAGTCGCTTGGAGCCAAACCCATGGAATGTTGCAAGGCTCCAAAGATTCTACGCCTAAGTCCGCACATATACCTTTTTTCTCGTTCCTTCTTTTCTCTCTTTTACAGTCTTTCCTTTTTTTATTTCTACACGACTTCTAGCTCGTGTTCGGATAAACCGCACACCTGAGGGGTAGACATCCTCAAATGTACATACCCCGAAATACCTGGGGGCTTCTTTTCACAAGAAGCTTATTCTTATTATTATTTCTCGAGCATCAAGCTCACCGTATATATGTGTCATCTATCCATATATGTCTTAAGTTTTTGCCAAGCTGGGTTGCCTGGCTCCTGTGATTATGCCCTACGTTCCTGCTTGTTCGGCTAGGGCATAAAGGGAGCACCTCTGCGATTGCTAGAGCCGGGTCATCCGGACATGTACCTCAGACGGGTGAAGCCGAAAGCTAGCGTTCTTAAGGGAATGATTGGTCGGTGAGCAAAAGACGAACTGCCCTCGTGGCACTACAAGACCCCAGAGTATAAATGCATACTGTGATTTTTTAGCATCACAACTTCGATATGCACAAAGAACCCTATACCAGCCCAGGGAAAGGAACCCTTAATGGAACTATTCTCTCTGGAAGATGTTTCTTACAATCAAATGTAATATAACATAACTCCCCGAATACAACTTGTCTATTCAAGCAACGATGACCGGACTGCCTGGTTTTCGAACATACTTTGGTGTTTACCTACGATATAGTATTCAGAAACACTCCTAAACCTAGGGTTTTCGGAGATCGAAGCAGAAAGTCTCCCATGACAATCCTTTTACAATTCGGCTAGAGACAAGTTTGTGGATACAAGTATATTGCTACTCGGACTCAAAAACTTCTTCTTCCTCTAGACCTTCTAATAGGTTGTCTAGTCCACAATCTTGTTGGGAAAACTTGGCGGCCTCCTTCACTTGGTCGTACACCAGGCTGACCGGGATTTCTTGACCATCGGATCCTAGAGGTCCGACCCGCGCCATATGATTTGGATCAAGCCCGGTGTACCATGTTTTTACCATGGCCCACATATCTCGAGCACCTTCTCGGCATGCTGATATCTTCCACAGCCCAAAACAGCGTCGAGCTCCCTTCAATAAATTCATGAGATCCTCCATACTTCCTGGAGGAGAGTCAGTTGGCCATAAAGCCTTCACAATGCTTCTCATTGCCTTCCGCGCTTGCTCATGTAACTTGGATAGCTCTTGTAGCAGGTCGCCCTGAAATCCGGACACCTCTTCTTCGGGCCGCCCAGTCAACACACCTGCAGCAATAAACTTGTTAGAGTTTGCATCAGCGAACTGCATAACAGTAAGTTAAAAGTCATACTAAATATGCCGCCCCTCAGCTTTCTGTTTTCCTTTAGGGTGTCCGCCAGTTCGGCTCACATGTCTTTCAGCTCTTCGACAAGCTTGCTGTTGGCATCCTGCAGCTTGTTCTTCTCGTCCCTGGTAAGCGTCAGTACGCGTTGACCAGCAGCCTCTTGCCTTTCGGCATGTTCTTTGTCCGCTTGCGCGGCCTTTAGCTTCTCCCCCATCCGATCCGACGATCCTGCCATTATAACATGGAACAGTGTTTATTTGCATAAACACGACTGGCACATGATCATACTCTCCGGACAGTAGGAGACATTATGAGTCGGTGCCTCCTTGGACTTCTCCAGTTCGACGGTAACAACAGTTAGCTGAGTCCGGCACTATTCCAGCTCCCGGGATAGCATGCTGTTCTTCTCCGTAAGCACCTAATCATACATCGATCCTTCAACTATTTTCAAGTCTCGGGGGCTACTGGTCTATGGCTATTAAATCTATTCAAAATTATCTTACCCGCATATCCTTTGAAAGCTAGTAAGTGGCTCCAGCAAGCCCATCCCGAGCAGCTCGGATGTATGCATCCGCCGAACTGAAAGCATTGAATGCCTCTTCAGTAAAATTAGGATCGCGCATAGCTGCCCTCCGGCGCTGATGGTTCATGGCACTCTCCACTTCGGAGTTGGTGACGGATACGTTATCCGAATCGTTGGAGAAAGGACAATCCGGCATGGTACTTGTGTCAACTCTAGCCCTAGAGGCAGGGTTCGGGGTCAGAGCGGTAGACGTATGTCCGGTGAGGTCTCTGGATATAGTCCGGAGAATTCTCTTCCTGAAATATGGCACGGCAGCAAACGTCACAGTTTGGTATGTTTGCCGTAGGACGTATGAAAATCCGTAGCTTTTTGATAAAGGTCGGAGCTTGGAAGTATCGCCGTCCGCCTTTCTTTTCGAAGATCCGCCTGGTGTCGGCGTCCCCTTCTTAAGGGACGATCTCGGCGCGGCATGGTGAGACGAGTGCTGACCCTTTGAAGCACGAGACAGTGAAGTGGGTGAGACGCAATGGGAAAACCCTTTTGAAGGAGACGCTCCCTGGGCACTTACATGGGAAGAAGGAAGAAGGCCGGGGTAATCGGCTTTGATAGCTGAGGGAGTCCTGGATTAAGGGATCCTCGGGCGTCCGGGCTATGTACGTGGGCCGGACTAATGGGCTATGAAGATACAAGATAGAAGACTTCGTCCCGTGTCCAGAGGGGACTCTCCTTGGCATGGATGGCAAGCTTGGCGTTTGGATATGTAGATTCCTTTCTCTGTAACTGACTTTGTACAACCCTAGTCCCCTCCGGTGTCTATAAACCAGAGGGTTTAGTCCATAGGGACGATCATAATCACATAGGCTAGACTTCTAGGGTTTTAGCCATTATGATCTCGTGGTAGATCAACTCTTGTAATACTCATATTCATCAAGATCAATCGAGCAGGACGTAGGGTATTACCTCCATAGAGAGGGCCCGAACCTGGGTAAACATTGTGTCCCCCGTCTCCTGTTACCATCGACCTTAGATGAACAGTTCGGGACCCCCTACCCGAGATCCACCGGTTTTGACACCGACATTTGTGCTTTCATTGAGAGTTCCACTGTGTTGTCCTCAAAAGATTTGATGGCTCCTTCAATCATCCACAACAACGTTATCCCAGGAGAAGTCTTTCTCCCCGGACAGATCTTCGTATTCGGCGGATTCGCACTGCGGGCCAACTCGTTTGGCCATCTGGAGCAGATCGATAGCTACGCCCCTGGCCATCAGGCCAGGTTTGGAAGCCTCAACTACGTGGTTGATATCCGCGGAGACTTGATCTTCGCCGGATTCGAGCCCGCGGCAGCCACTCCCTGCCGCCACGATGAACATGACCTCAATCTGTCATCGGAACTTACTCAGGAGATAGCGCCTGTAACTACCCAGACCTTAGATCCGGAGCCGATTGCGTCATCCGAGGATGGGAGGCTCAACCCCACCGCGGAAACCACAGACTCAGCGGCGTTGGAGCCGCACACAGACCCAACCTTGAACAGGATCTGTGTTACCCGAACTTCGAACTCGTCTCCGGCTCCAGGTTCCGAACCAGGTGCATCTGCGGCCTTTGAGCCGGTTCAGATGCCCATTATCGAATTCAGCGCCGCAGATATTTTTCGGCATTCACTTATGGGTGATATGCTGAACTCATTAAAAACCCTCTCTTTGGCAGAGGACTCATAGTCGAACTATATCTGGTTCGAACTAGGGATAAATGACGGAGTATTTTGCTCCCCACCCACCACCCACTTCATAGCCTCTGTCCAAGATTTAACCCACATGCTCGATTACGGCTCCGAATACATCGACGGTATGGACGACGATGCCGACGAGGAGCATGGCCAAAACCCACATCTCACCGGACAGGGGACGGCCACTTCTTCGTACGATGCGTACATGGTGGATACACCTAAATAAACCAACGATGATGACAAAGAAGATCCCGTCGAGGATAAACCTATTGAGACATAGCCAAAATGCCGGCGTCAGCAGTGCCGCTCTAAGTCACGTCACGAAAAGGACAGCAATACCGGCACGGGAGAAAATAATACTCCGGACGATGCCGAAAACAATAAAGATCCCGTAGAGGCAACTTCCGGACAAGACAAACAGGAAGACGGCCAAGTCAACCCTGATGAATAGGCCACGCACGAAGACTCAGAGGACAGTAACTATCTTCTGCTCTCCGAGGACGAGGTGGCCTTGGCAACGAAGATTTTATCGTGCCTGAGGAACCTCTCGAACAGAAGTGCTTTAAGCGCCGGCTAATAGCCACTACAAGAAGCCTGAAAAAGAAACAGCAGCAGCTTCAAGCTGATCAAGATCTACTCAATGATAGATGGACCGACGTCCTGGCAGCCGAAGAATACGGCCTCCAGCACCCAAACAAAAGTTACCCGAAGCGCAAATTTCTACCTCAGCCCGATGATGAGGCGCCGGAGCCCGTACCATCATCGCACAATGCGGAGGACCGACCACCACCTGGTCGGGACAAACCGACAACTCAAGTCGGACACCACCCCGCCCCACCTCACCATCAAGGCAAACATAAAACAGTTCGGGGTTATACATATGACCTTCGGCAAGACCTGGACAATAGAGCAGAACATACCAGATCGATCTACAAATCGCAAGAACGTGCCTCGACACGCGGCGACGACTACCTATTCGGACGCGACAAGCCTAAACATGCCTGGGCCGAAGACCGCAAACGGACTCTATCCGAGCTACGTCGCGATATGGCCCTCCATAGAGGCACTGCACACCCTCTCTGCTTCACTGACGAAGTAATGGAGCACGAATTCCCAGAAGGGTTTGAACCCATGAATATCGAATCATACAATGGAACAACTGATTCCACGGTATGGATCGAGGATTTTCTCCTACATATCCATATGGCCCGTGGAGATAACCTTCACGCCATCAAATACCTCCCACTAAAACTCAAGGGGCCAGCTCGGTATTGGTTAAACAGTCTGCCTGAAAACTCTATTGGCAGCTGGGGGGATTTGGAGGACGCCTTCCGCGACAACTTCCAAGATATATATGTCCGGCCACCAGATGCCGATCACTTAAGTCACATCGTCCAACAGCCTGGAGAGTCAGCCAGGAAGCTCTAGACTAGGTTCTTAGCTGAAAAGAACCAAATCGTCGACTGTCCGGACGCGGAAGCCCTAGCAACCTTCAAACACAGCGTCCGGCACGAGTGGCTTGCCGCCACCTCGGTCAAGAAAACCAAAAATCTATGTCAGCCCTTACCACTCTGATAACCCGCTTTTGCGCAGGAGAAGACAGCTGGCTCGCTCATAGAAGAAACTGCGCCAACGATCCAGGCACTTCCGAACTCCAAGACGGCAACGGCAAACCACGACGCAGTCAACACAAATGTCGCAATAATAGTGAAGGAACGCACGACACAGCGATCAACGCCGGATTCAGTGGCCCCAAAACCGGGCAACGCAAAAAGCCACTCAAGGCAAGCAGAAATGAACCATCCAATTTAGACAAGATATTGGATCGGCCCTGCTAGATCCATGGCAACCCCGACAAACCAGCTAACCATACCAACAGAAGTTGTTGGGTCTTCAAATAGTCCGGCAAGCTCAATGCCACACAAGGGGAAGAGGCCGCCCGGCAACGGCAAGTCACCGACCAAGCACCGGGGGTCAGAAGCAATCTCCCCCCGAAGTAAAAACGGTAAACATGATATCTGTGACGCATATCCCTATAGGGGAGCACGAGCACATATCGCGAGGCGGCCAGGCCATCAAGCAGGTCGCCCCAAAATTTATCCGTCCCCAAGGTTCGGTAGTTCTGATCCTCCATCCACTCATTGATGGAGTCCATCTCACACGGGTCCTTCTGGGCGGTGGCAGTAGCCATAACTTGCATTATCAAGACACGGCTCGCAAAATGGGCATTGATCCTTCAAGGATCAGGCCCGCCACAATCACCTACACGGAGATAATACCCGATGAAGAAGCTCATTGTACGGGCTCCACCACACTGGAAGTCGTCTTCGGTTCGCCGGACTACTTCCGAAGTGAAGCTTTGATCTTCGACGTTGTTCCATTTTGCAGTGGATACCATGCATTGCTGGGGCGGACTGCTTTGACTCGTTTCAATGCAGTCCCATACTATGCCCACCTAAAGCTTACGATGGCCGGTCCATGCGGCGTCATAACAATCAATAGAAACACGGAACATCACCTCCGTTTCAGAGAACATACCACGGCCATTACAGCCAAAGTAAAAAGCGGCCTCGTTAAACCGCATACCTCATCGGCCATTAAGCCGCCGACCTCTACTGCACAGGACCAGTTAATTTAGGAGCTGGTTAGCAGCTCCACCTTCGCCCTCCACCTCTCATACCCGTGAAATTCGTATCGCACACGCATAATTATGCACTTCAAATACCTTGGCGATCGGCTAAGGCGCAATGCGGATGGGCCTACAATACGGTGAACAAAAGCTTGTTCATCCTATGGAATTACAAAGTACTCTTTCTGAGTCTGGTTTCGTACCAAAAATCACTCCTTCTTAAGGAATACTCTCCGCTGAGGCAAAGGCAGCGCAGACGTGCGGCAGGAGGTCCAAAAGATTCTTTGTGTGACACTTGTTTTGAAGCCTTTTTCTTTTCCTCGGCTTTTGACCCCTGGCATGTCAAATGTCCTGGGAGGTGGTGTTATAATCTGGACAGATTGCGTTTAATGTATCAATCAGATTCTACTAAACACAATCCGTCCTCGGTATTTACTCTTCCGCGTAAATCTGTCTTATGATTCTTCGATTGTTTCACGCACACACCTCGGCATCAATCGCCAGGGGCTCGATACGGCAACATATTTGTTGTCCACAAAGTCCGAAAAACTCTGTAGCATACTTTGGCATCACGAGTTTTGGCCTTATATGCATCAGCTCTGAATCATGTCTTTGGTCAATAGTTGGGTTGCCCGGCTCCTGTGCTTACTACCTTACATTCTGCTCTATCGGCTAGGGTAGTAAAGGGAGAACTACTGCGGTTGTGTCCCGGCTTGTTCCGGACGAGCACCTCAGTAGAGAAAGCCGAAAACTGACTGTCATGATGCGGCGAGAGCTGATCATCACTCGATGACTCACCGGAATCTTCGCGATTCCATCCGTATTAAACGAAGGACCATATTTCTTATCGCCTATGTAATGCACCGTGTTCGAAAAACCGCGTACATACTAGGGGCTATGTCGTAGACCCGCTGTCAAACTCCTATGGCTAAGTGAAGGTGTTAAAGCCCTATAGTCCGATTGCCTAGTTCACCGCACTGACACCTCCTTCACGGAACAAGACATTGGATCAAGCGTAGTCAGATGCTATTCCGAACACCCCCGCATTATGTGCGAGGGGGCTGAAGCCGACGACTGGCAAACTTTCAGATTATAAAAACGGCCGCACAGGAGGCAATAATATTTTAGGAAAAGGTATAACTATATCACAGCCTTAACGTATCAGAACATTTTTCTTACAATTTCGGTACATTTACTCGAACATAATATGCTTCGAGCATTGGCCCTCGATCAAATGAGCGTCTTCCAGGACATCCTCAAAGTAATGCTCCGGCTTGTGGTGGTCCTTACCCTCGGGCGGACCCTTCGTTGCAACATCGGTGGCCTTCATCTTTGCCCAGTATGTTTTTACACGGGCAAAGGCCATCAGTGCACCTTCAATACACGACGACCGCTTAACAGCGTCGATGCACGATACTGCGTCAGCAAGTCGCTGAACCAAACCGAAATAACTATTCGGAATAGGCTCAAACGGCCACAGCCGGATAACGACGTCCTTCATGACAGACCAAGACATCCGATGAAGCTCGGCCCATTGAGCCATCTGCTCGTTCAGCAACAATGGACGCTTTGACGTGCCAAATTGCGACCAGAAAAGCTTCTCCGTTGCACGTCCTTCTTGTGCTTGGAAAAACTGCGCCACATCGGAGACACTCTTCGGCAGATCCAAAAATACGTCTGGAGAACTGCACAATTGATTAAGCAGGGCATACTTTGGGTCACCGAACTTATTCTGTAAAAGAAAGGGCTTACCAGCCGCTATCTCTCCAGCTTGCCGGATCTCTTCCCGAGCTGCTCTGGATTCAGACCGTGCATCTCGAGCCTCTTGTAAGGCCTTGTCGAGTTTGGCCGCCTTGGCTTTATTCTCCTTTTCAAGTGATTTGCATTGGCCAGCGGCATTCTCTAACTCTCGCGCCATGGTAGATATTCTCTCCTCTCAATGACGTCGAATGGCCTATTCGGTCTTTAATTCAGCGGCTGCCTTCTCAGCAGCCGAATTGCTCACTCTGGCGTGCTCCATGACCCGGGCAAGTTCGACTCGCAGGTTCTCAACCGCGGCAGCGCCATCTGCAGTTACGCATGTCCAAGTACATAATTGTTAGCTTCATGCTATTATTATTATACATGCATAAACCGACTGCCCTAACACATACCTTGCGCCTCGTCGAGCCGCCTGTTAATAAAAGTGACATCCTCGTCGGCTAAATCAAGCTTATGCTTCCGATCTGCAATTTCCGCAGCAGGGGCAGTCGCCGTTGACATAACAGCCTGTTTTCAAAGATAACTATGTTACTTCCTGAGCGTATCTTTTTTTGATCCTCTGATCGCCACCCTGTGGAAGCTGACCAGAGTCTCAGGGGCTACTATCTATACACATGCGCATTTTTGCATACATCTTCGTATAGATAGAACGGTTCAGGTATAACATACCTCGAAACCTCTCAGCAGGCCTGTGAAGGCTTCATTCAGTCCGCTTGTTGCGGACAGTATTTTCCCGGCTATCGTACCCATTAAGGTACAATGTTTCTCTGAGATGGACGCTCCTTGTAATGTATCCATTAAAGTGTCCGGCATCTCCGGACTCTTGGGGGCCGCTGCCGAAGTACTGATTCCCTTAAAAGGGATACGCCCGCCCGACCCTAGAGTCGTCTCCGGTTGTGCGCCGGATTGTTCAGGGGCCTTGTTTTTGGTCCCCGCAGGGGCTGCGTCCTCCGGACCCTCGGCAGTTGCAATACCGTCCCCGGACACTGTCTTTGTCCTCTCCCGCACCACTTGAGGGTCACGAGAGATTCTCCGGGACGACTTCGAAATCGTCCGCCTTAAGGGACGAGGAAGCTGGTGGTGGCGTTTCGCTTTCCATCATCCCCGGAGACAGGTCCCCCGATGAGGAGGATTATTGAGACGGGTAGCGTGCCGAACTGCTAATATATAGTTTAAATGTTACCCTTGTAACTTGAAAGAACGAAGCATGCCTAGAGTAGCCTTGTTCACTTACGATTCTGCAGAAGGCTTGTGAAGGTGCTTTGCGGAGACGTCGGCTTCTCAATCCAAACGGTCTGACAGAGATATTTTCCCTCTTTTGTGTGCCTCCGCCTCCAAGTCTTCGGAGGTGGTCCTTTTCCTCCTATGGGAAGAAGGGTTGTTATCTTCTTCTCCCCCTTTATCCTTAGCAATGGGAGCCTCAATCTCCCCGGACAAAGTATCCAGTATACCCTTAGGGTGGAGGTCACCTTCGTCATCCTTGCTCTTGTCCTCCTTCGCGGATGCCTGATACGGCACCGAAGCCAGCATCCTTATTAGCACAGGATTAGCTGAGTCTTCAGGAAGTGGAGCCGAACATCTGATCCGTTCTTCCTTCTTTATCCAACCCTGGCCGAAGACAAATCTCTCAGTATATTGATGCGAGATAATCAACTAAGAATTGAGTGCTTACCGGGGTATCTGGATGATCGCGGTCAAGCCCGACGTCTTCGGATGTATTCGGTCGCCGCTCTTGCGACTTGAAGAACAATTTCCACATCCCTTCATGTGTTGTGCCGAAGAATTGCTGAAGAGCCCGCGGTCCTTCCGGATCGAACTCCCACATGCGGCGAGGTCGCCGCTAGCACGGGAGGATCCGGCGAACTAACATCACTTGAATCACATTGGTGAGGCTGGTGTCCTTCTCAAGGATGCTCCGGATACGGCTCTGCATTATCTGCACTTCGTCTGTTGACCCCCAGTCTAGCCCCTTATTAATCCACGATGCGAGCCCCAGTGGAGGGCCGGACCGGAATGCAGGCGCGGCTGCCCACCTTGTACCGAGAGGTTCAGTAACATAAAACCACTCCTGTTGTCATGAGTTGGAGGCCTCGTTAAAGGTGCCTCTTGGCCAGATGGTATTGGCAAGCTTGCTCACCATAGCGCCGCCACACTCCGCCTGCACTCCGTCGATTACCTTTGGAGTCACGCTGAAGGTTTTAAGCCATAGGGCGAAGTGTGGGGGGATTTGGAGAAAAGCCTCGCACACGAAAATGAATGCCGAGATCTGAAGAAAAGAGTCCGGAGCTAGATCGTGAAAATCTAGCCCGTAGTAGAACATGAGGCCGCGAACGAAGGGATGAAGTGCAAACCCTAGCCCGCGAAGGATGTGAGAGATGAATACGACCCTCTCGCCGGATTTTGGCGTAGGGATAACCCGCCCCTTTGCAGGTAGCCGATGGGGGATCTCCGCGGTTAGGTACCTCGCCTCCCGGAGCTTCACAATATCCTCCTCGGTGATCGAGGAAGCCACCCATCTACCTTGGGGGCCGGGTCCGGACATGGCTAGACGGCCTGGAGGCAATGGAAGAAATCGAATCCTAGGGCGCTGGAGCTTAAGGAGAAGAAGAAGGCGTGGGTGAAAGGGGTGAATCCTTATCTCATTATAAAGGGCAGTGAATATCAAGCGCCTCCCCACTCGCCTTAAAACTCGCCTGTTCCCAAGAGCTGTGCAAACAGCACGGTTGGATTACCTATGCTCCATATTGATGAGAATCCCGCGATAAGGGGACACGATCTCTGCTTCGACAAGACATGCCGATAAAACCGCATCTTGTGGAGCGGGAGGCCGGAAAACGGTTTAGAATAATAATCGGGCAGGGACGTGATGTCATGCTACAAAAAGTTGTCAGCGGATTCAGCTCGTGAAATATTATATTCTCTACGGTTGTGTGTGGTACTTTTTTTGCAGAGCCGGACACTTTTTCTTTGTTCGGGGACTACTTTGAAGTGTTCGGAGGAGGAACCCGCCTTGTAATGCCGAAGACAATCTGCGCGCCGGACACATCGTCATTGAACCCTGGTTCAGGGGCTACTGAGGGAGTCCTGGATTAAGGGGTCCTTGGGCGTCCGGGCTATGTACGTGGGCTGGACTAATCGGCTATGAAGATACAAGACAGAAGACTTCGTCCCGTGTCCGGAGGGGACTCTCCTTGGCGTGGATGGCAAGGTTGGCGTTTGTATATGTAGATTCCTTTCTCTGTAACTGACTTTGTACAACCCTAGTCCCCTCCCGTGTCTATATAAACTGGAGGATTTAGTCCATAGGGACGATCATAATCACATAGGCTAGACTTCTAGGGTTTTAGCCATTACGATCTCGTGGTAGATCAACTCTTGTAATACTCATACCCATCAAGATCAATCAATTAGGACGTTGGGTATTACCTCCATAGAGAGGGCCCGAACCTGGGTAAACATTGTGTCCCCCGTCTCCTGTTACCATTGACCTTAGACGCACAGTTCGGGACCCCCTACCCGAGATCCGCCGGTTTTGACACTGACAATAGCCACTTATGTACTGTCGTAGATCACATGATAGAAGAACCCCTCCTTGAAATCCACAAATATATCCGGATCCTCCGTGAATCCAGGATCGAGGTACCGAATATGGTCCTCCGGCTGAGGAGCGGGGCTATAAATCACCGCAGTGGCCTTCCTCCATTCCTGTTGAAAATGGTCGGGTTAAGTTTGACTGATTGCGACTCGGGAAGAAGATGAAGTGAGATTCCGGATTGAGAGCTTACCCAGCTAGGGGGGTTGTACATGGAAAATCCATCTCGGCACTTGAGGTGAGCGAATTCTTCTTTCTCCCCTTTGTAAAGATCAGCCAGCAAGGCGGCCAGGGCGGCGAAGTTGTCTTGGCCCTTGCGCCCGTAGCGAGATGTATCGTCCTCCCCATTGAAGTTCCACATGGGGAGTCCTCTGGATTGGAGTGGCTGAACACCTCACGTTATGGAAATCGCCATGACCTCGACTATAGACAGTCCAGATTGGGCGAGTATTTTTATCTTGTCCATCAGCATCTTAACTTCCGCACTGTCTACCTCCTCGAGGCTTCGGGGACGCCAGCTGTGGCGTTCATTAACAGAGCATTGGAAAATTCCGGTAGGCCACGCTGGATTGGGTCTGAGAGAACGACGTCTTCTATATAAAACCACTCTGAGGGCCACTCTTCGGATGCCTTCTTCGGAGTGCCGGATAAGTACCCCGTCTCGGCTATGCGCCATACTTCGGCGCCGCCCACCTCGAATATGGATCCCTTTTGGGAGCAAGGGACGAGGCAGACGAGCTTCCTCCATAGCTCGAAATGGGCCTCACAGCCTAGGAACAGCTTGCAAAGAGCGACAAAGCCCGCAATGTGCAGAATGGAGCCCGGCGTGAGATTGTGCAGTTGGAGGCCATAGTACTCCAGGAGACCTCGGAGGAAAGGATGGATTGGAAATCCAACGCCTCTTAAGATAAAGGAAAGAAGCACACCCACTCCCCTGCTAAAGGATTAGGGAAATTTTCTGCCAGGGCTTCGCCAGTAAAGGAGGTTAATCCCGCCCGAACAAGGACTAGATCCGCGGGGGGAGGTAGCCCTGCACCTGGAGCTTGGTCAATTGGGCATGGGATATAGAGCAACTCTCCCAATCACCTTTTGGAGGACCGTGGGGGCAGGAAGAAGAACTAGGAGCACTGGCCATGATTGCATGGTTTCTTGAGGAAAAGTTCAAAGGTTTTTCGCCACTTGTGGAACGGCATTTGAGATCTAATCTCCTTAAATAGGCACCTTCTATACGTTGTCAAGAGGTTATCCATAAAAGTATTTGGACCCTTCATATTCATTGGCCACATGGAAGCTGAGGCGACGGAAGCGCAGAAGCCGAGGGGTGTGACGTTTAATGTAAAACCGAGCTGTTCGAAGAATTCACCTCGCCAAAACCGAAGCTGTAAGGGTCAAATATAGCTTTTCAGTTCGGATGCTTTAAAGTATTCGGTGGAGAAGCCCGCCTTGCAATGCCGAAAACAATTTACGCACCGGATACATCGTCATTGAAGACTTGTTCGGGGGCTACTAAGGGAGTCCAGGATTACGGGGTCCTCGGGCATCTGGGCTATGTGACGTGGGTCGGATTGGTGGGCCGTGAACATACAAGGTGGAAGACTTTCCCCCGTGTCCGGATGGGACTCTCCTTGGCGTGGAAGGCAAGCTTGGCGTGCGAATATGAAGATTCCTTTCTCTGTAAACCGACTTTGTACAACCCTAGCTCCCTCCGGTGTTTATATAAACCGGAGGGTTTAGTCCGTAGAGGCAATCATAATCATACAGGCTAGACATCTAGGGTTTAGCCATTACGATCTCGTGGTAGATCAACTCTTGTAACCCCTATACTCATCAAAGTCAATCAAGCAGGAAGTAGGGTATTACCTCCACCAAGAGGGCCCGAACCGGGGTAAACATCGTGTCCCCTGCCTCCTATTACCTTCGATCCTCAGAAGCACAGTTCGGGACCCCCTACCCAAGATATGTCGGTTTTGACACCGACAGCTTGCTTAGCACGGAAGATGTTGATAAATGATGGTCGTGAAGTGAATGAGAAGGGTGCATGTCAATATCATTTATCTCTGTTTCAAAAATTGAGCTCTGGCACCTCTGCAAATCACTGCTTCCCTCTATGAAGGGACTTTCTATTTACTTTTATGTTGTGTCATCACCTTCTAAAACAAGCGCTAGAAACTGAGAGAGCACAGCTGTCATGATTTATGCATTGTGTATAGCTAATGTTGGGTGCATCATGACTGCATATTTTCTACTATGAATTACAATGTTTAGTCGCTGCTTGAACTTTGGAGGTTCTCTGCATTTATGTTTTGCGGTCTCAGAAAGGGCTAGCGAGATACCACTATTGTCATATTATATCATGGTTGTTTTGACAACTTGTTGCTGTTTGAGATATCTTATTATTGCTCGCTAGCTGATTATGTCATTGATATGAGTTAATATAATCTTTAAGTGTTTTTGTCGACAAGGTTAGTTATAATGTTGGCTAAAAATCTGGTGTTGTTTAAGCCTATTTATGAAAACAAGAGCAAAAGAGTTCGTAAAAGTTTTTCTTTCTCACTTTCAGTTTATCAACTAAATTGCTTGAGGACAAGCAAAGGTTTAAGCTTGGGGGAGTTGATACGTCTCAAACGTATCTACTTTTCCTCACGCTTTTCCTCTTGTTTTGGACTCTAATTTGCAAGATTTGAATGAAACTAACCCCGGACTAACGTTGTTTTCAACAGAAGTACCATGGTGTTGTTTTTGTGTAGACATAAAAGTTCTCGGAACGAAACGAAACTTTGCAAGGAATTTTTATTGAATAAAAGAGTATTTCTGGAGCCAAGACCTACCAGAGAGGGGCCACTGGGTGGGCACAACCCACCAGGGCGCGCCCCCCTCTCCTGGCGCACCCAGGTGGGTTGTACCCACCTGGTGGGCCCGCAGACGATCCCCCTTATACTATAAAATCATATATCTCTAGAAAACAATCAGGGAGATTCATCATGTAATCAAGTTTGTTTTGTGTGGGCTTGATCCCTAGTATCCACTATGTTTTTAGATCGATGTTGCTATGACTTAGCTCTGCTTAATGCTTGTCCCTTTGGGCCCAGGTGCCATGAACTCGGATCTGAACCGTTTATGAATTCATCTTTATATCCATATTTTAGATCCAATCTTGCAAGTTATAGTCACCTACTACGTGTTATGATCCGGCAACCCCGGAGTGACAACAACCGGGCCCACTCCCGGTGATGACCGTAGCTTGAGGAGTTCATGTATTCACTATGCGTTAATGCTTTGTTCTGGTTCTCTATTAAAAGGAGGCCTTAATATCCCTTAGTTTCCAATATGGACCCCGCTGCCACGGGAGGGTAGGACAAAAGATGTAATGCAAGTTCTTTTAATAAAGCATAGATGACTATTTACGGAATACATGCCTACATTATATTGATGAACTTGGGCTAGTGCTGTATCGCCTTAGGTTGTAACTGTCACATGATGAATATCATCCAACAAGGCACCGATCCAATGCCTATGAATTTATCTTATATTGTTCGTTCTAATTTAGTACTGCTATCGTTACTGTTACACTTGCTACAAATTACTGCTATCACTGTTACTGTTACCGTTGCTACTGCCACTATTATCAAAACTATCAAACTACCTTGCTACTGATCACTTTGCTACAGATAATTAATCTCCAGGTGTATTTGAATTGACAACTCAGCTGCTAATACCTTCAAATATTCTTTGGCTCCCCTTGTGTCGAATCTATAAATTTGGGTTGAATACTCTACCCTCAAAAACTGTTGTGATCCCCTATACTTGTGGGTTATCACACCACGTACCCAGTACCCATGCATGCAGCAATCGTGCAACTAGGATTTCAGGGTTTATTTGTTAACGGTGCCTTTACGTAACTCTCATGTCTGCGAGACAACAAGAGACCGACTGCGTGCGTGCGCCTCTTCTCTTCGTATATGTACTCCACCGTTTGTCTGGTGTCCAAAAAATTATACAGTAGTAACAACTACTAGCAATGTGCCAATGTGTTGCCACATGATCAAAGTAGATTAATGCATATTCACCAATTTGATAGAAAAAAGAGTCTAGTTTTGAAATACGTATATCACTAAAAATATGTTTTGTTTCACTCAAAATATATTCCTTTGGCGGTTTTGATGAGAGAAGGGAGGAATGTTGTTGGTTTCAAGATTCGAGAAGTGGTATATCTCTAATTTCTACTCTTACTAGCAAGATGCCCGTGCGTTGCACGGAACATCAAGATCTTGTGGGAGAAATGGATGAATGAGGGAAGGCCTTATCTGCAAATGTGGAGAGGAGTGTAGGTAAATTGCCATCGTTTCCTTCCTAACCGTAAGATATAGATCGGACGGCCTATATTGCAGGATGGCAGGCACACCGTCATCACCGACTATGCTCTTTATAAGAGTAGAGATAAAAAAGCAGAGTTGGTGATGATGGTGTGCCTGCCATCCTGCAATATAGGCCGTCCGATTTATATCTGACGGATAGGAAGGAAGCTATGGCAATTTTGCATAAAGATACCCACACCCCTCTCCACATTTGCAAATAAGGCCTTCCCTCGTTCATCCTTTTCTCCCACAAGATAAACTACTCATACAAATGCATCTTGATGTTCCGTGCAATGCATGGTCATCTTGCTAGTTGATGCAAAAATCCCATGTGTGTGTGTGTTGTGTGTGTGAGAGAGAGCGGGAGAGGAGGAGGACGGAGTGCATGTGTGACAAAGACACAAAGAGTGTGTGTGCGAGAGGTAGCAGCTTAAAATGAGGCGATAGTGTGTGTGTGCATGATCGAGAGGGCGTGTCTCAAGAAGGGACGAAAAATCTACATAGATACAAGGAGCGCGAGAGAGACATGTACGCGATAGTGGAGGCTAGTCGATCAATGTTTGTGAGAGAAATACCAGTCGGGGGTGCGAAAGCGAGAGTTTTGTGTGTGTGAGAGAGAGACGGTAGTCCGGAAGGGGAGTGGAAGCAGGAGTTCTGTGTGTGTGAGAGAGAGAGGAGGCAGTTTGTCTGATAGGTAAACAAATGAATATGTCAGTTTTATAACTGGGATGGCGACGGAAAGGAGACCGCCACAAATGTTGTGTCTGCGGGAGAGAGTAATTTTAGTGGTATGAGTCATATCTACAGACATATAGGGTGTGTGAGAGAACCCCGTAGAGAGAAAGACAAAGTGAAAGACGAGTGAGACTGTGTGTGTGGCGGTGAAAAAGAAAGGTTAGGTACCTAGTGATACCAGAGAACAGTAGCGACGTGAGAGATAATGAAAACCGTGTAATGTCTAATGATAGGGAGAGTGTGACACTTCTCAAGGGAGACGTCGAGAGACCATGTTTGCGAAGATAGGAGAAACATGAAGTGAGCGTGCGGGTCAGCTGGAGAAAAGAGAGTGATAGCTACATGAAGGAGCATGCGAGAAGATGGGCGTGAAAGGATTCAACATAAAAGGGATTCAAATATTTGAATTCGAGATGATGATACATGTAATTTATACTCGAACCAAAATTGATCTATCAAACAGGCATACTCATATGAATTCGCGCGCATCTGTGTTATTTAATATGTAGATATTACTGATCCATACATTTTAGTAGAACATAATTTGCTTTAAAAATTTTGAATTCAACCTTATGATTTTGAGATCATTGTATTTGTAAATCATATTATACATATAAAGGAGCAGAATTCTTTGTTGTTCTTTTGAAAGTATATATAAAAAATGATGTATATTGAATTTTATTCCAATCGAAAATGGATCCTGCCCGAACAAAAATAGAATACAAACTGGATTCGAATTGAGTTGGTACGGTAAATGTGCACTCTTGCTTTGCAGAAATTTGAACGAAGCGGGGAAAGTCGCAGTAACCACCCGAAACCAAAATCTGCGAGATGGAAATTACTGCCTATCCCTGACACGCAAAGCCTATCGGCTTGATTTCTATAGGTTTCGATAGGGGTAGGTTTGTAATTTCACTCAAACGTGACATAACTGCCTCTCACCCGGATTCATACACGGTGGGCGCCAAAACACAGTGTCTCCTCGGCCGAAGTCGACTCCCTCCCCGATTCATGCATGATGGGCGCCAAAAACAAACTCTCGTCGGCAAATATTCGGTGTATGCGAGATTACCGTCCTATCCCCAACCGACTAATATTGTTGTGATGTAGGAAATTTTAAACGGGGGCTAAGTTTATAAATTTCCTCGCATTTGAGACAAGCGCGCCCTAAAGACATGGTTCCCCCTTCCTCTCTCCCTCCATTTCCCCATTCGTACTCCGTGGGCGCCAAAACACCCTCTCCATCCGCCATCCTCCTCCACCATGCCGGAGCTGATACCCCGACGCCGTCGTCCATAACAAGAGATCGACCTCTCTCATCCACGGCTTCGGACCGGGATCCTTGCATCCCATCCTCTCGCTTCATCCCCGCCGTCGTCCACCTTGCCGGAGCCGCTCCTACGACCGTCTCGTCCACCGCGCCCTGCCGCCACCGTCTACCCTCCTAGATCTGCTTCCACGCCGCCGACAGCCATCGCTACCACAGCACCATCAAATTCTCAGTAGATGCATACACGGCGCCGCACCAGAGGCGGTACTCTTTCGTATCTGCTCAACTTATTTATCACAGCAAGAAAATAGATCGTCACTACTTTACTCTGATTTCTTGTCAATCACTTACTTGTTAGTTGAAAGCAAACATTGGTGCGAAGTTGCCTTTGTCCGGTTTGCACCTTCAGATCCGCCATGGCATGCTCAACACTATACTCGCAATGCTTATGGTTTTCCCCTTTTATATTCCACACTAGTTAAATGACAGTAGAATAAATTTCAAAATTGGGTCAGTCAATTTTTCAGAGCTCGCCGGAGTTCGCCGGTGCAAAGGAAGGGGCTCGGGTGCGGACGATGGTTGTGGGGGGCGGTGGTGGGGCCTCGCCGAACGAAGAAAACTCGATGCGGGTGGGGCAGGAGTGGGGGATGGGGGTGGCAGAGGAACACAAGCGGTGGGGGCGGTTCAGGGGAGGGCGGGGGGGTCGGGGCCGGTGGTTCGGCCAGCGGCCCGTGCGGTGTTCTGTATGGGAAGAATCAGAGACGAGGAAGAAGAAGGGTTAGGAGACATAGGATCTTCATCCAACTGCCTGAAATGGTCGACTGACCCAAATGAAAAAAGTCACGTGACTTGCATGCAGACATGCCTTTATATTCAGTACCATCATCGTAGCTGCTTAGCACTGCTCCTGAATCCATCAAGCTAAACAACGTGCCACTCGTAATTCCAAACTTTTTTCTCAAATACGAATCTGATATGATGCTGATATTACTAAAACAGATAATGTTTAATTGGTCCGCTAATGTTCCTACTTTACTTTCGAAAAGCACGTGCACACATATAGAGAGACAGCAGGGAGTTGCATTCTTAATGCGCACTGGTTCATCATGTGTGGGCACTGCACAATGAACATTTTATTATCCAAAATCTGCTTGCTCTTCTTTAGCATGTTCCTCTTCCATTCTTCTTTAATAAGTACTCTCTCCGTTCCTAAATACAAGTCTTTGTATAGATTCCACCATGGACTACATATGGAGCAAAATGAGTGAATCTACACTCTAAAATGTATTTGTATACATCTGTATGTGATCCATAGTGGAAATCTCTACAAAGACTTATATTTTGGAACGAAGGGAGTATGATAGTAGTACAGTATGTTCCTTGTAGTGAAGATGAGAAGGGACATTCACAGTGTAGAGGTCTATACGGTCGGCTGTGATGGATACTTTGAACTCTTCGGGCCTCTTTGATTCGTAGGATTTTGTAAACATACTAATAGGAATTGTAGTGGCCTGCCCACTTGAATCCTATAAGATTAGCAAGGAAATGCGGGGAGCTGTGTCGCCTTTGAGAGTTACACTGATATTAACAGTAGCGCACCTTCAGTTGAAGAGAGCTGGTATCTGAAGCCTTTCTAGTCGTACCGGCAATATTAGCACATATATTCCAGCAAGTTCCACTTTGCTGATTTTACTCCTGATGCATTCGGTTTTCCCATTATATCTACACTATGATATGTGTAGCTGCTTTGTGTTGCACTAGCAGCAGTCCGCTCTTGAAGCTAAACAACACACCAATCATAAGTCCAAAGCTTACTTCTTCAAATACGAATTGTGATATGATACTGATATTAGTTAATGACACACATTTAATTGGTCAGGTAATGCTCCCACTTGATTTTCCAAATGCATGTGGCCACAGATAGAGAGACAACATGGAATTCCATTTCTTTGGGCATTGTGATTCATCATGAGTGGGCAACCAACATTGTATGCAATGAAGCGGAACCTCAAGAATATGCTTCCTCTTCTGTTCTTTAACATGTTCCTCTTTTGTTATTATGTATTTAGTACGTACAGTATGTTCCTTGTTAGGAAGGGGAGCAGGGACATCTGCAGTCAACAGCTGATAGAGTTGGCCTGTACGTGATCGATAGGCTTTCAATTAGTAGCGGCAATACAACACCGTATTTTCCAGCCAGTTCCACTTTCCCGATTTATATATCATGGTTATAGTGTACCCCATTTATGTACACTATGATCTGCCTAGTTGTTGTGTGCTCTTGTTATCATGGTTTGGCAATAAACTCTCTAAACAGTATATTATGAACGTATCATCTGCCAACTATCCTTACTTCTGGAGCCTATTTTTTGTGTACTTGTGCCATATTATATTAATGCACGCACCATATTACAGCACACATGAGCTCTCTCATCAGAATCCAGTGATAACACACAAGGGTTTACAGGGGCGCCCCTATATTAGAATATCCTCTACATTACAAAGATAATCTCACTACTATTTATGTTTTCATGGTTCTTAGATATTATATGTAATTACAGTGAATATCAGAATCTGCGCATTAGAAGAATATTGTGGAACACTGCAACGACTTACAAAATTGGCACCAAGGCATTGAGTGCCATTCTGGATGCAATGAAACTCATACGCTCCCCACCTGTAGATTGAGTGCCATTCCGGTCTGTCCTGTTCACCCATCAAGGTGCCTGTTCTAATTTGGCAAGGTTTTATTGATTGCGCGTATCTTGCATATGTTTTCTTGCATTTCTTCTACTTTTTTGCACCGCCATATGCTTAGTTTACTCATCATATATGTCAAGATGCCATGCCCATCCATTATCAAGACATATTCCATCTGTCATCATACCATGTTTTTTCACTCAAATGTTATTCTTGTGCATCAGACATCAAAAAGGAAGAGGGTGATTGTCGAACCTGAAGGAGCACCAGCAAACTCCTTGAAAAACATGGTGGTGCCGGCGAAATCAGACAGCACCCCACTTATATTGGCTATACAACCAGTGACACAAAACGTAGGACTGACTCCAGCAGACTATACCCATACTTCACTGGCCCTACCACTAGCCCCACCACACAGGACCTGCACTCCAGCAAAAGGTATGCAGATTTCAGTTGCCATAGCACCAGCCATACCACAGAAAAATCCCACTCTAGCAAAAAGTACAGCAAGTGCACCGGCCGAAGACCTATCCCAACTGCAGAGATGGCCAATTCCTACAGATCTGAACCCCATTCCAGTTATTCCCAGTTTACAAGACAATGCTTTCAATGTTGTTAGGGACTACGTGCATATATTCCCATCATGGGAAGATTATAGTGAAGAAAAACACCATTTTCACATCTTCCTGTCCCACTTACGTGTAAGTGCTATTATTCATGGTGATTATTTTCCTGTTTTCTGCTGATTGAACACATCAATCATTTATATTATATTGTTGTAAGTAGGAGAGGGTCAATCTGGATAGTCATGATGAACAAAGCTTGCTTGCGCTTTTCAAGGAAGCATTGCAGCAGTATCAGTGTTACCTAAGGAAATCACACTTTGATGGCAAGTCTATAAATGAATTTCTGGTGAAGTCTCCTGTGCTAAATTTAGAAGACATTGAATGGAAAAACCTTATTATGCACTGGTCTCGTTCCCATGATGAGGTACTGTCTATGATATCACATGACAATTTGAACTTCTACTTTTTCGCATGTGCCTTACGGATCTTTTTTGCAGGAAATCTGCTCGAAGAAGAATTTCAATTTGAAAAGAACAACAGGATATCGCAAATATGTTGCCCGCTGCTTTGCTCTTGTTAGTACCTGTTGTCATGTATCACTGTACTTGCATTCATACCTGGTTCATTATGTGACAGCAGTATTCATGATAGCTTGCTTATCAATTGTTCGCTCGAAATTATCTTATCTGTATGAATGGTTACATTAGTGTAGAATATATCCAATGCCAATGAAATTTTTTAGCTTTGCATTGTTCTTGTAAGTACCTGTTGTCCTTTATCAGTGTACTTATATTGATAGGTAGTTTTTCATGTACCATCACTCTGCAGCTTATTTTCCTTTGCCCTCCATTTTCTACACATCAGATCTATATTTAGTCTTACCATAAGGTTGGATAACACCGATGGTACTGAAGAAGTTTAGCTCTGCAATCCTCTTGGATGTACCTTTTGCCTGTATCGCTGTACTTACATTTATAGCTACTTGGTTACGTAGCATCACTCTTCATCTTATCTTTAATATTCTCCATTTTTTCTTATATTATCACATCTATATTTACTATTAACAAAATGTAGAATAAAGGCAATGCTTATGAAGAAGATTATGTGGTAAACTTCTTGAATTGCCCCCCCCCCCCATCAGCATGGACAAGGGCTTTATAGAGCCTGTCCTCAACAATAATGTAAGTTTGTCCTTCTCAAGCCTTCAAAATTTGTTGTGTATATTTGGTTAGGCATGACTGCAATAGCTGTTTATTTTTGGTGTTTGCATCAAATTGCATGTTTAAAGTTTATTATGTACTTCATAAACAAAAGTTTGTCCTTCTCAATTTAAGTTTTCAGTTGTACAACCAAGTCCCTTCTTCGTACCATGTAAATTACACTATACAGAGCAAGTGATCTTGTTTTGCACTGCATGTATGCTTCTGTTCTTGATCCGTAATCCAGTGGTGTGGTGAACCCACCCACTACAGCACAATGTCATATTCTGCAATGTCTTAACTATGAACAATGTCATATCATTCTACTATTATTTAAACCGTCTCTTTATTTGCCAATCTGAAATGGGATAAATTGACAGCACACTAACCATTGATACTTATGAGTTCTTGATCTGTAATCCAGTGGTGTCGTGAAGCTGCCAACTCCTTCACAATGTCATTTCCTGCCATGTCTTAACCTGAACAATACCATATTGTGTTAATGCTATTTTAAACTGTGTCACTTTATTCGTCAGTAAGAAATGTGATGAATTGTCAGCACTGATACTTATATGTGCAAAACCTGTCATCTGTCTGATTGTTTATCTTTCAGAGTGAGGAGGTTATAAATGTCAAACAAGCGCAGTCTCATCAGCTTGCTCAACTGCTTGCACTGCAGCTCCCGAGCAGGGCTAACCTTTCTTGAACTCTATTGAAGTGCTGTCGGTTTTGTATATTATTTTGTCGACGTGTTTATTTGCACTGGTGGCGATCTTTGATGCCCAGTGTATGTAATCTGTTGTCTGCTTGTGCTTTATTATCATAGTGGTGAACTTTGATGCCCAGTGGATGTAATATGCCGTGATTTCTTTATTGTATATTCTAGGTTTTTTCTTATTCACGATGTTGCTGTTATTTTACTGTATATATATCATGTCTTCGCAGTAAACCGGCCAAACCGTAAAATACGGTACATAATCGGGCCGTCATGCAAATCACTATGCATGATCCGCATCATGGGCCCAGTCATCTTGGTCCGTTAACATGCCTAAATGTAAACTGGCCCACTAGTAGATTCGGGCCTTTAATAGGTCGAGTAAACCGCCGGCCCTATTTTCGGAAGAAAACTCAATGGGCTTTTAGGAGGCTGAAAAGTAGGTTGGGCCTGAAACTTGTCGAACAGCTCACGGGCCGGCAGCAGGCCGAAATAGACCCCGGACCATGATTGTGTCAATCACATCACGGGCCATTAACAGGCCAAAATTGTCTCGGTCTTTGTTTGGCCCAATCAAATTATCGGCTGTGAGCAGGCTAGATGCAAACCGGGTTGTAGTTAGGCCCAACTATATGACGGGCTTTTAACAGGCCGAAATAAATATAGGGACGAAATGTGAAACGGGCCTTTAACAAGCCGAAACTAATATCAGGCCAAATTACTAAATGGGCCTTTAGCAAGTGGGCCCAAAAGCATAGCGTCCAGTTGATGGGCCGAATCTAATATGAGCCATAATTTAGCCCAAAGCCTCTTAAAAGGCCGGATCTGATCTGGGCCGTAATTTGGCCCAGAACGTGGTAGGCTTTTAACTGGCCGGATCTCATATGAGCCTTTATTAGGCCCAGAATGTGGCAGGCTGTTAATGGACCAGATCAAATATGGGTCAGCATTTGGCCCAAAACATGGCAGCCTGTTAATGGGCCGGCCCACTAGTGTCCTCAAAATCTTGCGGGCCTTTAGCTGGGCCAGCCCATTATGGTCGGCGAAATCTTGTGGGCCTTTAGCTGGGCCGGCCCATTATGGTCCGCAAAATCTTGTGGGCCTTTATTTGGGCTGGCCCATTTAACCTATATGGGCCTCTATTGGGCCGTGCCACGTGTCGACGTATCATAGGCGCCTCCTGTCCAATGAATGGATGACATCTGTCCCAACAGTGAGCTGACACGTGTTTCCTCCGGCCAATGAGAACTTTACATGTGGAAAATCCTCATTGGTCCAAGCTGTTAGCAGGTTATCGGATCCAAAACTGGACCCGATAGCTTAACGGCGACCCGTTACGGTCGATACCACGTGTTGGTCACCCTTGATGAAAGCACTTCCATGACGCGGCATTTATCGTCATGGAAGTGGACACTTCCGTGATGATAATTTTGGCAATGTCATGGAACACTTCTACGACAACACAAGTATGACTATCCTGATTCTGTCATAAAATCGTCATGGATGTACATGCATGACAGAAAACGTGACCTACTGTGACAAACACGTATCATCACGGAAGTGTATTTTTTGTAGTGTCGGTTAGTTGCAAAAGTGAGATCTGATAGAGATAGATAAACAAAAGGTAAAATATTTTGGGGTTTTTGGTTTATAGATTGGAGAGTAAAAGATTGCAAAATAGTAGATCGGAAACTAATATGATGAAAAATAGCCCCGAGGGCCATAGGTTTGACTAGAGGCTTCTCTCCAGATAGCAAATATTACAGTGGGTGAACAAATTACTGTCGAGCAATTGATACAAAAGCGCAAAGTAATGAAGATATCTAAGCAATGAGTATGTAATATAGGCATCATGTCCATGTCAAGTAGACCGACTCATGCCTGCATCTACTACTATTACTCCACACATCGACCTACTCCTGCCTGCATCTAGAGTATTAAGTTCATGAGGAACAGAGTAACGCTTTAAGTAAGATGACATGATGTAGTGGAATTAACTCAAGCAATATTATGAAAATCCCGTCTTATTATCTTTGATGGCAACAATACAACACGTGCCTCGCTACCCCTTCTGTCACTGGGTAAGATCACCGCAAATTGAACCCAAACCAGAGCACTTCTCCCATTGCAAGAAAAACCAATCTAGTTGGCCAAACCAAACCGATAATTCGAAGAGAATTACTACGATATCAAATCATGCATATAAGAATTTAGAGAAGATTCAAATAATATTCATAGATAAGCTGATCATAAATCCACAATTCATCGGATCTCGAAAAAACACCGCAAAAGAAGATTACATCGGATAGATCTCCAAGAACATCGAGGAGAACATGGTATTGAGAATCAAAGAGAGAGAAGAAGCCATCTAGCTACTAGCTATGGACCCGTAGGTCTGTGGTAAACTACTCACGCTTCATCGTAAGGGCAATGGTGTTGATGTAGATGCCCTTCATGGTGGAATCCACCTCGGGCAGAGTACCGGAAAAGGCCTCCAGATGGGATCTCATGGATACAGAAGGTTATGACGGTGGAAAAGTGGTTTCGGTGCCCATCTAGGGTTTCTGGAATATATGTGGATTTATAGGCGAAAGAGGTCGGTGGGAGGAGCTGCGAGGGGCTCACAAGTGTGGGGGGTGCGCCCATCCCCCCTAGGGCGCGCCCTCCCCCTTGTTGATGCATCGTGGCTCCTCTGACTTGGTTCTCAAGTCTACGGGGTGTCTTCGGCTCCAAGAAAAATCATCACGGAGGTTTCATTCCATTTGGACTCCGTTTGATATTACCTTTTCTGCGAAACTCAAAAACAAGGAAAAAACAGAAACTGGCACTGGGCTCTAGGTTAATAAGTTAGTCCCAAAAATAGTATAAAATAGCATATTAATGCATATAAAACATCCAAAATAGAAAATATAATAGCATGGGACAATCTAAAAATTATAGATACATTGGAGACGTATCAAGCATCCCCACAAGCTTAATTATTGCTCAACCTCGAGTAGGTAAATGATAAAAACTGAATTTTTTATGTGGAACGTGACGCGTCTCGAAGCTACGTCGGTATTTCCCAAAGAGGAAGGGATGATGCAGCACAGCAGCGGTAGGTATTTCCCTCAGATATGAAACCAAGGTTATCGAACCAGTAGGAGAACCAAGCAACACATCGTAAACAGCCCCTGCACACAGATAACAAATCCTCGCAACCCGACGTGTTAAAGGGGTTGTCAATCCCTTTCGGGTAATGGCGCCTCAAGATAGGCAAACGGAAGTGACATAAAATTATAGTAGATTGATAGATCGTATGCCAAATAAAATAAATAAGAATAAAACGCAGCAAGGTATTTTTGTATTTTTAGTTTAGTAGATCTGAAAATAAAAGGCAAATAAAATAGATCGTGAAGGCAAATAATATGAGAAAGAGACCCGGGGGTCGTAGGTTTCACTAGTGGCTTCTCTTGAGAAAAATAGCAAACGATGGGTAAACAAATTACTATTGGGAAATTGATAGAACTTCAAATAATCATGACAATATCCAAGCAATGATCATTATATAGGCATCACGTCCAAGATTAGTAGACCGACTCATGCCTTCATCTACTACTATTACTCCACACATCAACCGCTATCCAGCATGCATCTAGTGTATTAAGTTCATGGAGAAACAGAGTAATGTAATAAGAACGATGACATGATGTAGACAAGATCCATCTATGTAGAGATAGGCCCCATCGTTTTATCCTTAGTAGCAACAATACATACGTGTCGGTTCCCCTTCTATCACTGGTATCAAGCACCGTAAGATCCGACCCACTACAAAGCACCTCTTCCCATTGCGAGATAAATAGATCAAGTTGGGCAAACAAAACCCAAATATAGGAGATGAAATACGATGCTATAAGCAATCATGCATAAAAGAGATCAACGAAACTCAAATACTTCCATTGATATAAAAAGATAGATCTGATCATAAACTCAAAGTTCATCCAACCCCAACAAACACACCGCAAAAAGAGTTACATCATATGGATCTCCAAGAGACCATTGTATTGAGAATTTAGCGAGAGAGAGGAAGCCATCTAGCTACTAACTACGGACCATAGCATGAAACATATGGATCCAAATCATCCCCTTACGAAGCAGTGCATAAACTAGGGTTTAAGCTTCTGTCACTCTAGCAACCCATCATCTACTTATTACTTCACAATGCCTTCCCCTAGGCCCAAACAATGGTGAAGTGTCATGTAGCCGACGTTCACATAACACCACTAGAGGATAGATAACATACATCTCATCAAAATATCGAACGAATACCAAATTCACATGACTACTTATAGCAAGACTTCTCCCTTGTCCTCAGGAACAAACGTAACTACTCAAAAATCATATTCATGTTCATAATCAGAGGGGTATTAATATGCATAAAGGATTGGAACATATGATCTTCCACCGAATAAACCAACTAGCATCAACTACAAGGAGTAATCAACACTACAAGCAATCCACAGGTACCAATCTGAGGTTTTGAGACAAAGATCGGATACAAGAGATGAACTAGGGTTTGAGAGGAGATGGTGCTGGTGAAGATGTTCATGGAGATTGACCCCCTCCCGATAAGAGGATCGATGGTGATGACGATGGTGATGATTTCCCCCTCCCGGAGGGATGTTTCCCCGGCAGAACAGCTCTGCCGGAGCCCTAGATTAGTTCCGCCAAGGTTCCGCCTCGTGGCGGCGGTGCTTCGTCCTGAAAGCTTCTCACCTATTTTTTTCCAGGGCGAAAGACTTCATATAGCCAAAGATGGGCACCGGAGGCCTGCCAAGGGGCCCACGAGGCAGGGGGCACGCCTAGGGGGTAGGGCGCGCCCCCTACCCTCGTGGACAGGGTGTGGCCCCCCACTGGTGCTTTCTTCGCCCAATATTTTTAATATATTCCAAAACTGACTTTCGTGGAGTTTCAGGACTTTTGGAGTTGTGTAGAATAGGTCTCTAATATTTGCTCCTTTTCCAGCCCAGAATTCCAGCTGTCGGCATTCTCCCTCTTCGTGTAAACCTTGTAAAATGAGAGAGAAAAGGCATAAGTATTGTGACATAATGTGTAATAACAGCCCATAATGCAATAAATATTGATATAAAATCATGATGCAAAATGGACGTATCAACTCCCCCAAGCTTAGACCTCGCTTGTCCTCAAGCGGAAGCCGATGTCGAAAAGTATGTCCACATGTTTAGAGATAGAGGTGTCGATAAAATAAAATACGGACATGAGAGCATCATTATCATTCTTATAACTGCAACATATATATATTGTCATTTGATTTCTTATGCTAAAGTAACAATCTATTCACAATGTCAAGTATGAATCAGAAACTTCATTGAAAACTAACAAACTATGATCTCGGTCATTGAAGCAATTGCAATTTATCATAACATTGGAAAGAGTCAATATAAGAGCTTTTCAGCAAGTCCACATACTCAACTATCATTTAGTCTTCCACAATTGCTAACACTCATGCAATACTTATGGGTATGGATTTTTAATCGGACACAGAGAAAGATAGGGGCTTATAGTGTTACCTCCCAACCTTTTACCTCAAGGGTAATGTCAACAATAATAATTTATGATAACTTACATCCAATTGGATATATATATATATATCAGGATCTTTCCAACACATTGTGCTTGACAAAGGATAAAATGTAAAAAGGAAAGGTGAAGATCACCATGACTCTTGTATAAGGTATAAGACAAGAATAAAAGATGGGACCTTCGTAGAGGGAAGCAGAGGTTGTCATGTGCTTTTATGGTTGGATGCACAAAATCTTAATGCGAAAGAACATCACTTTATATTGACACTTGTGATATGGACCTTTATTATGCAGTCTATCGCTTTTATTTCTTCCATATCATAAGCTCGTATAAAGCTTATTTTCTCCACACTAATAAATCATACATATTTAGAGAGCAATTTTTATTGCATGCAACAATGACAACTTACTTGAAGGATCTTACTCAATCCATAGGTAGATATGGTGGACTCTCACGGCAAAACCGGGTTTAAGGATATTCGAAAGCACAAGTAGTATCTCTACTTGGTGCAAAGAATTTGGCTAGCATGAGGGGGAAAGGCAAGCTCAACATGTTGGATGATCCATGAAAATATACTTTATTTCGGATATAAGAAAACATAACCCATTACGTTGTCTTCGTTGTCCAACATCAACTTTTAGCATGTCATATTTTAATGAGTGCTCACAATCATAAAAGATGTCCAAGAGAGTATATTTATATGTGAAAACCTCTCTTTCTTTAATACTTCCTATTAATTGCCCCGATGACCAAAACTATGTTTGTCAACTCTCAACAACTTTTATTCATCATACTCTTTTGTATATGAAGTCATTACTCTCCATAAGATCAATATGATCTCTTTAATTCCTTTTTCATTCTTTCTCTTCTCTTTTATTTTAATTCCCTCAAGATCATAGCAAGATAACCAAGCCCTCGACTCAAGACTAATCTTTATTATATATAGCTCACGGACTCGATTACATAGAAGGATCATAGAGCAAAACTCAAAACTAGATCATACTAAAACTTTATTCTACTAGATCAAGATATAACCAAAAGAATCGAACTAAGAAAAACAGTAAAGATAGAAGTGTGATGATGATGATACGATATCGAGGCACCTCCCCCAAGCTTGGCAGTTCCCAAGGGGAGTGCCCATACCCAATACTCAGTTCTCCTTTGGTGGTGATGAAGGGATTGTTGATGACGTAGGCTTGTCGTCCAACATCGAGCGTAGGAGGTACTCCAACTTATGAATAATGCCCTTAAGTGCGGTGACATGCTCTTGCAACAGAATATTTTCACGAGTTAGATACTTGTTCTGCACCCGAAATATTTCAATCATCTTGAAAGCTTCAATTTCAGTAGGGGTAAGAAGATTGTAATGAGGTTGAAGGATGTCTTCCTCTTCTGCTGCCGGAGCTTGATCCTCCGTGGCCTTCTCGATCCTATCATCCTTGTTGATCTCCTCGGGTTCTTCTCTCTTTAGCTCTATCTTCATTATCCAAGCATGGTCGCCCTCATTTTGGAGGAGGGGGATGACATGATGCCTGGCCTTGACAACTCTGGCAGAAAATAGCTCGAAACAAAAATAGAGCATATTTCCGTGGTACGGTGGTCAAAACCATCGGGAGATTATATAATGAATTTTTACCGACCAAAAGAAGTATCGTGCAAGAAAACAGAGTATGGAGGGCACACGAGGTGCCCACGAGGCAGGGGGCGCGCTCAGGGGGGTAGGGCACGCCCTCCACCCTCATGGATGCCTCGTGTCCCTTTCGGACTACTTCTTATTTTCCTATTTTCTAAAATATTCCAAAACGGAGAAAGATTGCCATTAGAACTGTTTTGGAGTCGGTTTACTTACCGTGCCACATACCTATTCCTTTTCGGAGTTTGAAACGCTCTGGAAAGTGTCTCTTATATATTCCTCCGGCATTACGGTTTCAATAACATTGGTTTCAACATTTATGGGATTACCTGAGATATAATGTTTGATTCTTTGACCGTTCACCACCTTTGGATTTGTGCCTTTGAAGTTGTTGATTTTTATGGCACCGGATCGGTAGACCTCCTCGATAACGTAAGGACCTTCCCATTTAGAGAGGAGTTTTCCTGCAAAAAATCTTAACCGAGAGTTGTATAGCAAAGCATAATCACCTACATTAAACGCACGCTTTTGTAATCTTTTGTCATGCCATCTTTTAACTTTTTCTTTAAACAGTTTGGCATTCTCATAGGCTTGGGTTCTCCACTCATCAAGTGAGCTAATGTCAAATAACCTCTTCTCACCGGCAAGTTTGAAATCATAATTGAGCTCTTTAATGGCCCAATATGCCTTATGTTCTAGTTCGAGAGGTAAGTGACATGCTTTTCCATAAACCATTTTATACGAAGACATACCCATAGGATTTTTATATGTAGTTCTATAGGCCCATAATGCATCATCAAGTTTCTTGGACCAATTCTTTCTAGATCTATTAGCAGTCTTTTTCAAAATCAATTTAATCTCCCTATTACTCAGTTCTACTTGACCACTAGATTGTGGATGATATGGAGATGCAATTCTATGATTAACGTCATACTTTGCAAGCATTTTACGAAAAGTACCATGAATAAAATGTGAACCACCATCAGTCATTAAGTATCTGGGGACTCCAAACCTCGGAAAAATAACTTCTTTAAGCATATTAATAGAGGTGTTATGATCAGCACTACTAGTTGGAATAGCTTCTACCCACTTAGTAACGTAATCAACAGCAGCTAAAATATGTGTATACCCATTAGAGGAAGGAAATGGTCCCGCATAATCAAAGCCCCAAACATCAAATGGTTCAATAACAAGTGAATAGTTCATAGGCATTTCTTGACGTTTACTAATATTACCAATTCTTTGACATTCATCACAAGACAAGACAAACTTACGGGCATCTTTAAAAAGAGTAGGCCAATAAAAACCGGATTGCAATACCTTATGCGCAGTTCTATCTCCAGTGTGGTGTCCTCCATAAGCCTCGGAGTGACACTTGCGTAGGATATGTTCATGTTCATGCTCAGGTACACAACGTCTAATAACACCATCTACTCCCTCTTTATAAAGGTGTGGGTCATCCCAGAAGTAATGTCTTAAATCATAGAAAAACTTTTCTTTTGCTGGTATGTGAAACTAGGTGGTATAAATTTAGCAACAATGTAATTAGCATAATCAGCATACCATGGAGCAGTACGAGAAGCATTTATGATAGCTAATTGTTCATCAGGAAAGCTATCATCAATAGGTAGTGGGTCATCAAGAACATTCTCTAACCTAGATAAGTGGTCTGCAACGGGGTTCTTAGCTCCCTTTCTATCAATAATATGCAAATCAAATTCTTGCAGCAAGAGAACCCATCTAATAAGTCTAGGTTTAGTATCTTTCTTTTCCATAAGATATTTAATAGCAGCATGATCAGTGTGAACAGTTACTTTAGAATCAACAATATAAGGTCTGAACTTATCACATGCAAATACAACTGCTAAAAATTCTTTTTCAGTAGTAGCATAATTTCTCTGGGCACTGTCTAGAGTTTTACTAGCATATTGAATAACATTTAATTTCTTATCAACCCTTTGTCCTAGAACAGCACCTACAGCATAATCACTAGCATCACACATAATTTCAAAGGGTAAATTCCAATCAGGTGGCTGAACAATAGGTGCAGAAATCAAGGCTTTCTTAAGTATTTCCAATGCTTCTACACAATCATCATCAAAGACAAAAGGAACATCTTTTTGTAAGAGATTAGTCAGAGGCCTAGAAATTTTTGAGAAGTCTTTAATGAATCTCCTTAGGACACGGCATCTTTTCAGTAGCATCAACTTTAGCTTTATCAACTTCAATACCTCTTTCAGAAATTTTATGCCCCAAGACAATACCTTCATTAACCATAAAGTGGCTCTTCTCCCAATTCAAGAAAAGATTAGTTTCTTCACATCTCTGCAAAACTCGATCAAGCTTGCTCAAGCAATCATCAAAACAAGTTCCATACATGGAAAAGTCATCCATGAAAACCTCAACAATGTTTTCACAAAAGTCAGAGAATATAGCAGTCATACATATTTGAAAGGTAGCAGGTGCATTACATAAACCAAAAGGCATACATCTATAAGCAAAGGTACCGAAAGGGCAAGTAAAAGTGGTCTTTTCCTGATCCTCTTTTGACACGGGTATTTGAGAGAAACCAGAATAACCGTCTAGCAAGTAAAAATGTGTATGTGTAGATAATCTTTCTAGCATTTGATCAATAAAAGGTAAAGGGTAATGATCCTTTTTAGTAGCTTTGTTTAATTTGCAGAAATCAATTACCATTCTATAACCTGTAACAATTCTTTGTGGGATCAATTCATCTTTATCATTAGGAACAACAGTAATACCTCCCCTTTTAGGGACGCAGTGGACAGGACTTACCCACTGACTATCAGCAACGGGATAAATTATACATGCCTCCAGGATCTTTAGTATTTCCTTCCTTACCACTTCTTTCATCTTAGGATTTAACCGTTGTTGGTGATCAACAACCGGTTTAGCGTCTTTCTCCAATTTTATTTTGTGTTGGCATAGAGAGGGACTAACGCCCTTAAGATCATCAAGAGTATATCCAATAGCAGCACGATGCTTCTTCAGAGTTTTCAATAATTTCTCTTCTTCCTGCTCTGAAAGGTTAGCACTAATAATAACAGGATATATCTTCTTTTCATCAAGATAAGCATATTTAAGAGTATCAGGTAATGGTTTAAGCTAAAACACGGGATCACCCTTGGGTGGAGGAGGATCCCCTAGAATTTCAACAGGCAAGTTGTGTTTCAAAATAGGTCCCTGTTTGAATAATACTTCATCTATTTCCCTTCTTTCATTCATAAACATATCATTTTCATGGTCTAGCAAATATTGTTCTAAAGGATCATTAGGAGGCACGACTATAGAAGCAAGACCAGTAATTTCATCTTTACTAGGCAATTCTTTATCATGGGGTTGTCTACAAAATTTAGCAAAACTAAAATCATGAGACATATCCCCTAAACCAATAGTGAAAACATCCTTTTTGCAATATATCTTAGCATTAACAGTATTCAAGAAGGGTCTACCAAATATAATGGGACAAAAGTCATCTTGTGGGGAACCCAGAACAAGAAAATCAGTAGGATATTTAACTTTCCCACATAAGACTTCAACATCTCTAACAATCCCAACTGGTGAAATAGTATCTCTATTGGCAAGCTTAATTGTAACATCAATACCTTCTAACTCAGCAGGTGTAATATCATGCATAATTTCTTCGTATAAATAATGAGGTATTGCACTCGCACTAGCACCCATATCACATAAGCCATGATAGCAATGATCTCCTATTTTAACAGAAATAACAGGCATGCCTACAACAGGTCTATGTTTGTTTTTAGTATCAGGTCTATCAATTCTAGCAGCTTCATCACAGAAGTAAATAACATGCCCATCAATATTATCGACCAAGAGATCTTTAACCATAGTAGTACTAGGTTCAACTTTAATTTGCTTAGGGGGTGTAGGTGTTCTAGTATTACTCATATGAACCACAGTTGAAGCTTTAGCATGATCCTTTATTCTAGCAGGGAAAGGTGGTTTCTCAATATAAGCGGTAGGAACAATAGGATCAACATTATAAGTGATAGTCTTTTCTTCAACTTTAATGGGTTCAACTACTTTTACTTCAATGGGAGGATGATATTTAAACCACTTTTCCTTAGGGGGATCAACATGAGTAGGAAATGATTCACAGAAAGAAGCTACTATCTCAGAGCCAAGTCCATATTTAGTGCTAAATTCACGGAAAACATCGGTATGGATAAAAGATTTAACACAATCAAACTTAGGTGTTATACCTGGCTCCTTACCTTCGTCGGGTTCCCAATCTTCAGAGTTGTGTTTAATTTTTTCTAATAAATCCCATCTAAATTCAATAGTCTTCATCATAAAAGAACCAGTACAAGAAATATCGAGCATGGAGCGATTATTGAGAGAAAGCCGAGCATAAAAATTTTGAATAATAATTTCTCTTGAGAGCTCATGATTGGGGCATGAATATAACATTGACTTAAGCCTCCCCCAAGCTTGAGCGATACTTTCTACTTCACGAGGCCAAATATTATATATATAATTACGATCAAGATGAACCAGATGCATAGGATAAAACTTCTGATGAAATTCCATTTTCAATCGGTTGAAGTTCCATGATCCAATATCATCACATAGCCTAAACCATGTCAATGCCTTTCCCTTCAAAGATAAAGGGAAGACCTTCTTCTTGATAACATCCTCGGGCATACCTGCAAGCTTAAATAATCTACAAACTTCATCCACATAGATTAGGTGCAAATCGGGATGCAATGTTCCATCTCCTGTAAAAGGATTAGCTAGTAGTTTATCTATCATAACCGAAGGAATTTCAAAGTAAACATTTTCAGTAGATTCAGTAGGTTGAGGGGCAACTCTTTGCTCTACTGGTCGGGGTGAAGATACCCCGAACAAGCCCCTCAAAGGATTATGTTCCATAGTAACAAGTGACAGTAAATTTCAGCACATTATATAAATTTTTCCTTACCAATTTCCACTTACCAAAGGCGCTTCACTCCCCGGCAACAAATGACAAGCAGTTTTCAGTAAGGTATTCTCTGCAAGCACTGAAATTATCGGTAACAGATAGTTTTGTGATAAGGTAATTCATAAGGGGTAACAAGTAACAAAAGTAAACAACATGAAGCAAGGTGGCCCAATCCTTTTTGTAGCAAAGGACAAGCCTGGACAAACTCTTATATAAAGGAAAGCGCTCCCGAGGACACATGGGAATTATCGTCAAGCTAGTTTTCATCACGCTCATATGATTCGCGTTCGTTACTTTGATAATTTGATATGTGGGTGGACCGGTGCTTGGGTACTGCCCTTCCTTGGACAAGCATCCCACTTATGATTAACCCCTCTTGCAAGCATCCGCAACTACAAAAGAAGTATTAAGGTAAACCTAACCATAGCATGAAACATATGGATCCAAATCAGCCCCTTACGAAGCAACGCATAAACTATGGTTTAAGCTTCTGTCACTCTAGCAACCCATCATCTACTTATTACTTCCCAGTGCCTTCCCCGAGGCCCAAACAATGTTGAAGTGTCATGTAGTCGACGTTCACATAACACCACTAGAGGAAAGACAACATACATCTCATCAAAATATCGAACGAATACCAAATTCACATGACTACTTATAGCAAGACTTCTCCCATGTCCTCGGGAACAAACATAACTACTCACAAATCATATTCATGTTCATAATCAGAGGGGTATTAATATGCATAAAGGATCTGAACATATGATCTTCCACCGAATAAACCAACTAGCATCAAGTACAAGGAGTAATCAACACTACTAGCAACCCACAGGTACCAATCTGAGATTTTGAGACAAAGATCGGATACAAGAGATGAACTAGGGTTTGAGAGGAGATGGTGTTGGTGAAGATGTTGATGGAGATTGACCCCCTCCCGATGAGAGGATCGATGGTGATGATTTCCCCCTCCCGGAGGGATGTTTCCCCGGCAGAACAGCTCTGCCGGAGCCCTAGATTGGTTCCGCCAAGGTTCCGCCTCGTGGCGGCGGCGCTTCGTCCCGAAAGCTTCTCTCCTATTTTTTCCAGAGCAAAAGACTTCATATAGCCAAAGATGGGCACCGGAGGCCTGCCAGGGGGCCCACGAGGCAGGGGGGCCCCAGGGGGGTAGGGCGCGCACCCCACCCTCATGGACGGGGTGTGGCCCCCCTCTGGTGCTTTCTTCGCCCAATATTTTTAATATATTCCAAAAGTGACTTTCTGGAGTTTCAGGACTTTTGGAGTTGTGCAGAATAGGTCTCTAATATTTGCTCAATTACGAGCCCAGAATTCCAGCTGCCGGCATTCTCCCTCTTCGTGTAAACCTTGTAAATTGAGAGAGAAAAGGCATAAGTATTGTGACATAATGTGTAATAACATCCCATAATGCAATACATATCGATATAAAAGCATGATGCAAAATGGACGTATCAACATGGTATTGAGAATCAAAGAGAGAGAAGAAGCCATCTAGCTACTAGCTATGGACCCGTAGGTCTGTGGTAAACTACTCACGCTTCATCGGAAGAGCAATGGTGTTGATGTAGATGCCCTTCATGGTGGAATCCACTTCTGGCAGAGTACCGGAAAAGGCCTCTAGATGGGATCTCGCGGATACAGAAGGTTATGGCAGTGGAAAAGTGGTTTCGGTGCCCCCTCTAGGGTTTCTGGTATATATGTGAATTTATAGGCGAAAGAGGTCGGTGGGGCGAGCTGCGAGGGGCCCACAAGTGTGGGGGGCGCGCCCTCCCCATTGTCGCTGCATCGTGGCTCCTCTGACTTGGTTCTCAAGTCTACGGGGTGTCTTCGGGTCCAAGAAAAATCATCGCGGAGGTTTCATTCCGTTTGGACTCCGTTTGATATTTCCTTTTCTGTGAAACTCAAAAACAAGGAAAAAACAGAAACTGGCACTGGGCTCTAGGTTAATAAGTTAGTACCAAAAATAATATAAAATAGCATATTAATGCATATAAAACATCCAAAACAAATAATATAATAGCATGGCACAATAACAAAATTATAGATAAGTTGGAGACGTATCAAGCATCCCCACAAGCTTAATTCCTGCTCCTCCTTGAGTAGGTAAATGATAAAAACATAATTTTTTATGTGGAACGTGATGCGGCTCGAAGCTACGTCGGTATTTCCCCAAAGAGGAACGGATGATGCAGCACAGCAGCAGTAGGTATTTCCCTCAGATATGAAACCAAGGTTATCGAAACAGTAGGAGAACCAAGCAACACAACGTGAACAACCCCTGCACACAGATAACAAATCCTCGCAACCTGACGTGTTAAAGGGGTTGCCAATCCCTTTCGGGTAACGGCGCCTCAAGAGAGGCAAACGGACGTGAGATAAAATTGTAGTAGATTGATAGATCGAACGCCAAATAAAATAAATAAGAATAAAAAGCAACAAGGTATTTTTGTATTTTTATTTTTGTAGATCTGAAAATAAAAGGCAAATAAAATAGATCGCAAAGGCAAATAATATGAGAAAGAGACCCGGGGGCCGTAGGTTTCACTAGTGGCTTCTCTCGAGAAAAATAGCAAACGGTGGGTAAACAAATTACTGTTGGGCAATTGATAGAACTTCAAATAATCATGACGATATCCAGGCAATGATCATTATATAGGCATCACGGCCAAGATTAGTAGACGACTCCTTCCTGCATCTACTACTATTACTCCACACATCGACCGCTATCCAGCATGCATCTAGTGTATTAAGTTCTTGGAGAAATGGAGTAATGCAAAAGAACGATGCCATGATGTAGACAAGATCTATCTATGTAGAGATAGACCCCGTCATTTTATCCTTAGTAGCAACGATACATACGTGTCGGTTCCCCTTCTGTCACTAGGATCAAGCACCATAAGATCGAACCCACTACAAAGCACCTCTTCCCATTGCAAGATAAATAGATCAAGTTGTCCAAACAAACCCAAATATCGGAGAAGAAATACGAGGCTATAAGAAATCATGCATAAAAGAGATCAAAGAAACTCAAATACTTTCATAGATATAAAAAGATAGATCTGATCATAAACTCAAAGTTCATCTGATCCCAACAAACACACTACAAAAAGAGTTACATCATATGGATCTCCAAGAGATCATTGTACTGAGAATTCAGCGAGAGAGAGGAAGCCATCTAGCTACTAACTACGGACCCGAAGGTCTACAAAGAACTACTCACGCATCATCAGAGAGCGCACAATGGAGGTGGTGAACCCCATCCGTGATGGTGTCTAGATTGGATCTGGTGGTTCTGGACTCTGCGGCGGCTAGAATTGATTTTCGTCGAATCCCCTAGGGTTTTTGGAATATTGGGGTATTTATAGAGCAAAGAGGCGGTCCGGGGGCACCCGAGGTGGGCACAACCTACCAGGGCGCGCCCTGGTGGGTTGTGCTCCCTCGGAGCACCCCCAGGCGCAGCCTTGGCCCATTAGGTGTCTTCTGGTCCATAAAAAATCTCCGTAAAGTTTCTTTGCATTTGGACTATGTTTGGTATAGATTTCCTGCGATGTAAAAAACATGCAGAAAACATCAACTGGCACTTGGCACTATGCCAATAGATTAGTACCAAAAAATGATATAAAATGACTATAAAATGATTATATAACGTCCAAGATTGATAATATAACAGCATGGAACAATCAAAAATTATAGATACGTTGGAGACATCAGAACGCTACCTAACATATTTATCAATGTAATTCTTCTTTATTGTGGCATGAATGTTCAGATCCATAAGACTCAAAATAAAAGTTTACCAATATCAAAACAGTAATACTTCAAGCATACCAAAAGCAATCTACGAAGTTTCAGAAAATAACATGGCTAAAGAAAGTTATCCGTACAAAATCATATAGTCTTTTATGCTCCCTATTCTTAAAACAAAGTACCCCTCATGCCCATCACGTTGTCAGTCCAGAAATTGTTTTCATACTTTACTTTTTCAAATCTTTTCAACTCTTCACGCAATACATGAGCGTGAGCCATGGACATAGCACTATGGGTGGAATAGAAGGTGGTGAGACTAGGCAAATTAATGGACTATGGAGATGTCCACCAATTAATATCAATGTGAGTGAGTAGGGATTGCCATGTAACGGATGCACTAGAGCTATAAGTGTATGAAAGCTCAAAAGAAAACTAAGTGGGTGTGCATCCAACTTGCTTGCTCATGAAGACCTAGGGCATTTGAGGAAGCCCGTCGTTGGAATATACAAGCCAAGTTCTATAATGAAAATTCCCACTAGTATATGAAAGTGATAAATTTGGAGACTCTCTATCATGAAGATCATGGTGCTATTCCGAAGCACAAGTGTGGAAAAACATAGTAACATTGTCCCTTCTCTCATTTTCTCTCATTTTTTTTATTTGGGATCTTTGGCCTCTTTTTTTGTGGGCTTCTTTGGCCTCTTTTATTTATAATCTCACATGGGACAATGCTCTAATAATGATGATCATCACACTTTTATTTACTTACAACTCGATACTAGAAAAAAAATATGACTCTATATGAATGCCTCCGGCGGTGTACCAGGATGTGCAATGATCTACCATAGCGATGACATCAAAAAACGGACAAGCCATGAAAACATCATGCTAGCTGTCTTATGATCATGCAAAGCAATATCAGAATGATGGTGCGTGTCATAACAACCGGAATGGTGGAGTTACATGGCAATATATCTCGGAATGGCTATGAAAATGCCATAATAGGTAGGTATGGTGGCTTTTTTTAGGAATGGTATAAGGTGGTTTGATGCACCGGCGAAAGTTGCGAGGCACTAGAGTGGCTAGCAAGGTGGAAGGGTGAGAGTGCGTATAATCCATGGACTCAACATTAGTAATTAAAAACTCACATAATTATTGCGAAAAATCTATTAGCCCTCGAAGCAAAATACTATGACGTATGCTCCGAGGGGGTGGTTAGTAGGAGTTAACCATCGCGCGCCCCCGGCCTCCACACAAAGATAAACAATCAAGATACAATGCGCGCCAATTTGGTTACATAGTTAGGAGACCATACGTGCATGCTACGGGAATCACAAACCTTAACACAATTATTTATTTAACCTCACAAAGTACCACTAGCATGACTCTAATATTACCATCTCAAAACAATTATAAGGAATCAAACTTTTCATAGTATTCAATGCTCTATATATGAAAGTTTTTACTATATCTCCCTTGGATGTCTATCATATTAGGACTAGATTCATAACCCAAGCAAATTACCATGCTGTTTTCAAAGACTCTCAAAATAATATAAGTGAAGCAAGAGAGTTCAACAATTTCTATAAAATAAAACCACCGCCGTGCTCTAAAAATATATAAGTGAAGCACTAGAGCGAAATTGCCTAGCTCAAAAGATATAAGTGAAGCACATAGAGTATTCTAAGAAATCACGATTCAATCGTGTCCCTCTTAAAAGGTGTGTATAGAAAGGATGATTGTGGCAAACTAAAAAGTAAAGACTCATATCATACAAGACGCTCTAAGCAAAACACATATTATGTGGTGAATAAAAATATAGCCTCAAGTAAAGTTAACGATAGACGAAGTCGAAAGAGGGGATGCCTTCCCGGGGCATCCCCAAGCTTAGGCTCTTGGTTGTCCTTGAATATTACCTTGGGTGCCTTGGGCATCCCCAAGCTTAGGCTCTTGCCACTCCTTATTCCATAGTCCATCAAATCCTTACCCAAAACTTGAAAAGTTCACAACACAAAACTCAACAGAAAACTCGTTAGTGAAACAAAGCAAATAACCACTCAAGGTACTGTTGTGATCTCATTCTTATTTTATATTGGTGTAATACATACCCCCCCCCCCCCCGATACTAGCCACAGATTCATCAAAATAAGCAAACAACACATAGAAAACAGAATCTGTCAAAAACAGAACAGTCAGTAGCAATCTGAAAACTTCGCAAACTTCTGAAACTCTAAAATTTCTGAAATATTAGGACGACGTGGGGAACTTGTATATAAATTTTTTTTAAAAGTGTTAGAAGGTTTTCACGTTCCAGCGAATTATTGAATTTTCTGCTATGGGCGCAAAAGTTTCTGTTTTTCAGCAAAATCAAATCAACGATCACCCTAAGTCATCCCAAAAGTCTTACTTGGCCCAAACACTAATTAAAACACCAAAACACAATTACTACCGAGGTAATAATGTGTATTTACACAAAACCAGAAAATAAAAATATTGGGTTGTCTCCCAACAAGCACTTTTCTTTAAAGCCTTTTAGCTAGGTGTGGATACTTTTAATGATGCTCACATGAAAGACAAGACTTGAAGCACAAGAAGAGCACCATATAACATGTGAAAATAACATCTAAGTCTAACATACTTCCTATGCATATGCATTTCATAGGAAAACAAATTATCAAAGTAAGAAAAAACTAGCATAGGCATGGAAGAAAACTTTAACAATCTAAGCATCAAGAGAGGTAATTTAGTAACACAAAGATTTCTACAACCATATTTTCCTCTCTCATAATAATTGCATGTTGGATCATATCAAATTCAACAATAAAGCTTTCACATAAATTATTCTCTATATGATCCACATGCATGCAAAATTGACACTCTTCCAAAATAGTGGGATTATCATTAACTGAAGTCATGACCTTTCCAAACCCACTTTCATCAAAAAATTGATAAGATTGAACATTCTCCAAATATGTGGGATCTAAATTTGACACTCTTCCAAACCCACTTTCAATATTATTGCAAGCATTATTATCAATCTCATATTCATCATGGGGCTTAAATAAATAACCAAGATCATAAGAAGAATTACCCCAATCATGATCATTGCAACAAGTAGTGGACATAGCAAAATTAGCGTCCCCAAGCTTAGGGTTTTGCATATCATTAACACAATTGACATTAATAGAATTTATAGTTACATCATTGCAATCATGTTTTTTATTCAAAGAGCTATCATCAATCACTTCATAAATTTCTTCTTTCAACACTTCATCACCAATTTTAGATTCACGAATTTCAAGCAAAACCTCATAAAGATAATCTAGTGCACTCAACTCACTAGCATTTGGTTCAACATAATTGGATCTTTTAAAAAGATTAGCAAGTGGATGATGATCCATAGATCCCTTTGCTTCTATATTCCAATAAACACAATTATGCCAGGCAAACGAGCAAACAAACCAAGTAAGACATAAGGGCAAACGAAAAGAAAGCAAATAAAAGGGCAAAAAAATTGTATTTTTCTGAAAAAACATTTTAGAAGTGGGGGAGAGGAAAACGAGAGGCGAATGGCAAATAATGTAATGCAATAGATGAGAGTTTTATGATGGGTACTTGGTGTGTCTTGATTTGGTGTAGATCTCCCAGCAACGGCGCCCGAAATTCTTCCTGCTACTTCTTGAGCTTGTGTTGGTTTTCCCTTGAAGAGGAAAGGGTGATGCAGCAAAGTAGAGATAAGTATTTCCCTCATTTTGAGAACAAAGGTATCAATCCAGTAGGAGACAATGCACAAATCACCAATACCTGCACAAACAATCAAACAACTTGCACCAAACGCGATAAAGGGGTTATCAATCCCTTCACGGTTACTTGCAAAAGTGAGATATGATAGAGATAGATAAATAAAAGGTAAAATATTTTGGGGTTTTTGGTTTATAGATTGGCAAGTAAAATATTGCAAAATAGTAGATCGGAAACTAATATGATGGAAAATAGACCCGGGGCCCATAGGTTTCACTAGAGGCTTCTCTCTTGATAGCAAATATTACGGTGGGTGAACAAATTACTGTCGAGCAATTGATAGAAAAGCGCAAAGTTATGAAGATATCTAAGGCAATGATTATGTAATATAGGCATCACGTCCGTGTCAAGTAGACCGACTCCTGCCTGCATCTACTACTATTACTCCACACATCGACCGACTCCTGCCTGCATCTTGAGTATTAAGTTCATGAAGAACAGAGTAACACTTTAAGTAAGATGACATGATGTAGCGAAATTAACTCAAGCAATATGATGAAAACCCCATCTTGTTATCCTCGATGGCAACAATACAATACGTGCCTCGCTACCCCTTCTGTCACTGGGTGAGATCACCGCAAGATTGAACCCAAAGCAGAGCACTTCTCCCATTGCAATAAAAACCAATCTAGTTGGCCATACCAAATCGATAATTCGAAGAGAATTACTAAGATATCAAATCATGCATAGAAGAATTCAGAGAAGATTCAAATAATATTCATAGATAAGATGATCATAAATCCACAATTCATGGGATCTCGAGAAACACACCGCAAAAGAAGATTACATTGGATAGATCTCCAAGAACATCGAGGAGAACATGGTACTGAGAATGAAAGAGAGAGAAGAAGCCATCTAGCTACTAGCTATGGACCCGTAGGTCTGTGGTAAACTACTCACCCTTCATCGAAAGGGCAATGGTGTTGATGTAGATGCCCTCCATGGTGGAATCCCCCTCCGGCAGAGTACCGGAAAAGGCCTCCAGATGGAATCTCGTGGATATTGAAGGTTATAGCAGTGGAAAAGTGGTTTCGGTGCCCCCTCTAGGGTTTCTGGAATATATGTGAATTTATAGGCGAAAGAGGTCGGTGGGAGGAGCTGCGAGGTGCCCACAAGGGTGGGGGGCACGCCCTCCCCCCTTGTCGCTGCCTCGTGGCTCCTATGACTTGGTTCTCAAGTCTACGGGGTGTCTTCGGGTCAAAGAAAAATCATCGCGAAGGTTTCATTCCGTTTGGACTCCGTTTGATATTCCTTCTCTGCGAAACTCAAAACAAGGAAAAAAACAGAAACAGGCACTGGGCTCTAGGTTAATAAGTTAGTCCCAAAAATAATATAAAAAACATATTAATGCATATAAAACATCCAAAACAGGTAATATAATAGCATGGAACAATCAAAAATTATAGATACGTTGGAGACGTATCACTGCCTCCCCCTCCCCATGGGAGAAAGGAAAGGGGCGTGATGGAAATATGCCCTAGAGGCAATAATAAAATGGTTATTTTTATATTTCCTTAATCATGATAAAGGTTTATTATTCATGCTAGAATTGTATTGACCGGAAACCTAAATACATGTGTGAATACATAAACAAATACCGTGTCCCTAGTAAGGCTCTACTAGACTAGCTCGTTAATCAAAGATGGTTAAGGTTTCCTAACCATGGACATGAGTTGTCATTTGATAAGGGGATCACATCATTATGAGAATGATGTGATGGACAAGACCCATCCGTTAGCTTAGCATTTGATCATACAGTTTATTTCTACTGCTTTCATATATGTCAAATACACATTCCTTTGACTATGAGATCATGTAACTCCCGGAAACCGGAGGAATACCTTGTGTGCTATCAAACGTCACAACGTAACTGGGTGATTATAAAGATGATCTACAGGTATCTCCAAAGGTGTTTTGTTGGGTTGGCGTGAATCGAGATTAGGATTTGTCACTCCGAGTATCGGAGAGGTATCTCTGGGCACTCTCGGTAATACACATCATAATAAGCCTTGCAAGCAAATGACTAATGAGTTAGTCACGGGATGATGTATTATGGAACGAGTAAAGAGACTTGCCGGTAATGAGATTGAACTAGGCATAGAGATACCGACGATCGAATCTCGGGCAAGTAACATACCGACGGACAAAGGGAATTGTGTATGTTGTCATAACGGTTCGACCGATAAAGATCTTCGTAGAATATGTAGGAGCCAATATGGGCATCCAGGTTCCGCTATTGGTTATTGACTGGGGAGGTGTCTCAGTCATGTCTACATAGTTCTCGAACCCGTAGGGTCCGCATGTTTAATGTTCGATGTTGATTTGGTATTATATGAGTTAGGTGGTTTATTGACTGAATGTTGTTCGGAGTCCTGGATGAGATCACATACATGACGAGGAGTCTCGAAATGGTTGAGAGATAAAGATTGATATATAGGACGATAGTATTCAGACTCCGGAATGGTTTCATAATGCATCGGAAGTTATCGGGTCATCGGAAGGGTTCCGGAAGCGCCGGGGGATGTCCTTGGGCTTAATGGACCATAGGAAGGGAGCAAACCAGCCCACAGGGGGCTGGTGCGCCCCCCCCCCCTCTAGTCCGCAGCACAAGGAGAAGGAAGGGAGAGGACTCCTTCCTTTTCTTCTCACAAGGAGAAGGAAAGAGAGGGGGCGCCTCCCCCCTTTCCTCCCCCCCCCCCACGCATAGATATGGAAAGGGGGCGCACCTAGTTGGACTCGACCAGCCTTTTGGGGGCGCCCAAGGCTGCCTCCTCCCCTCCCACTCCTATATATATGTCGGAGGGGTGCCACACAAAGGCATAGGTTTCCAGGCCGTGTGTCGGCACCCCTCCGCCTCTTGTTTACTCCTCCGTTCTAGATCATCGTAGTGCTTAGGCGAAGCCCTGCAGGATTGCATCACCACCGCCGCCACCATGCTGTTATGCAGACGGAACTCATCTACTACCTCGCCCCGCTTGCTGGATCAAGATGGCGAGGACGACACCGAGTTGAACGTGTGCAGAGCACAGAGGTGTCGTGCGTTCGGTACTTGATCGGTTGAAGCGCGAAGAAGTTCGACTACATCAACCACGTTGTCAAACGCTTCCGCTTTCGGTCTACGAGGCCACGTAGACACACTCTCCCCCTCTCCACTAGTAGAAAACAGGGCTATGGTCCAGTCCTGAGAAGGGCATTAATCCCGGTTCCCCAATGAACCGGGACCAATGGGGGCATCAATCCTGGTTCGTTAGACCAGGGCGCCGGCCGGGCCTCGGGGGCCATTGGTCCTGGTTCGTCTGACCCCTTTGGTCCCGGTTCCAGACAAGAACCGGGACCAATGGGCCTCGCTCCTGGCCCACAACTTTTAGTACCGGTTCGTGGCTAGAACCGGGACCAAATGTGGTCCTTTAGTCCTGGTTTTAGCCATGAACCGGGACTAAAGAGTGGCCTATATATACCCCCGTCCCTTCCCGCGAGCAGAGCCACTGCTCTTTTATTTTGGCCGGCCGTGGGAGAGCTTTGTGGTGCTCTAGCTCACCTCCTATGCACATGAGGTGTTTGATGAAATGCCAGAGCCACACTTAAGCTTTCTCCTCTCGAAGCTCCTTGTCCAAGCTCCATTTTCCTCCAGATTTGTCTAGGTTTGGCGGTACGTCCTGTCCCGTCCCCATCCTCACCACCGTTCATCACCCGCGCCGATCTTGTCGCCGGCACCACCGTGGTCAGCCTCTTGTTCTTATCTTCTTTATAAAAGAAAAAAGTTCTTACTTGTATGATTTAGATAGATACTTGTGTAATTTTCTTACTTTTATTATTATCTGTTATTATATAGTGCGATGGTTTTGGTATCCGCCTCTGTCGGCCCTCGTCCTGTCTATGATTCGGATGTGGTATATATTATCTTTTATAACTATTTAGTTCATAGTGTTTATGACAATTATGCCGACCAACATGACATAGATGTTTTTATCTAGGAGGTATGTGAACCGGAAATTCCAACCGACCCTATTGTCGAGAGGTTAAATTTAGTTGAAGAAGAAAACAATTACCTAAAGAAAAAATTGAAAAGAATTGAGGAGGAGAAGATGAGATTGGAGTTGCATGTTGCGGATGTCGTCAATGATCACAAGATCAAGATGGATGTAATGCGCTTGAAGATTAGAAAGATTAGAAAATATGCCATTCATACCGAGGCTTGGTATCATTATGCCGTTGGATCAATTGTTACCTTAGTTGCGATTATGATCGCATTTGTTGTTGCATTGAAATGTTTTACATAGTTTCAATGTATGGTTTAATTAGATGCTCCAGAGAGCTATATATATGTTGTTCAATGAGAACTACATATGTATGAACTTTATGTATTTATTTTTTCAGTAATAACATTTGATCACTAATGTACTTTGGTTTTAATGTGATGATGAACTTCTATTAATTTGGTCACTTCTGTATTCATGATGTTCTGTAATGGTTTTTGACACACTTAATTATATATAATGCATGCAGATGAACCGGCAATGGATGTACGGTGACAGACGCACCTCCGAGTACATTAAGGGCGTGCATAATGTTCTCGAAGTGGCTGACGCAAACAAGCAGAATGGTTTTATGGGTTGTCCATGCCCTATATGTGGGAATACGAAGTCTTACTCTGACGGGAAAATCCTTCAGACCCACCTGCTTATGAAGGATTTCATGCCCCACTATATTTTTTGGACCAAGCACGGAGAAAGAGGGGTCATGATGGAAGCCAACGAAGAAGAAGAGGATGATGACAACTATGTGCCCCCTGAATATGGTGATGCTGCAAGGAGGGAAGCTGGAGATCAAGAGGAACCAGACGATGTGCCCAATGATGATCTTCGCCGGGTCATTGTTGATGCAAAGAGACAATGCGAAAGTGAAAAGGAGAAGTTGAAGTTCGATCGCATGTTAGAGGATCACAAAAAAGGGTTGTACCCAAATTGCAAAGATGGCAACACAAAGCTTGGTACCACACTGGAATTGCTGAAGTGGAAGGCAGACAATGGTGTATCTGACAACAGATTTGAGAAGCTACTGAAAATATTGAACAAGAAGCCTCCAAAGGATAACACCCGATAGTACGTACGGAGCAAAGAAGGTTCTATGCCCTCTAGGATTGGAGGTGAAGAAGATACATGCATGCCCTAATGACTGCATCCTCTACCGCGGTGCGTACGAGGATTTTAACGCATGCCCGGTATAAGATCAGACGAGATGACCCTGGTGATGTTGAGGGCGAGCGGCCCGGGAAGAGGGTTCCTGCCAAGGTGATGTGGTATGCTCCTATAATACCACGGTTGAAACATCTGTTCAGAAACAAAGAGCATGCCAAGTTGATGTGATGGCACAAAGAGTACCGTAAGAAAGACGGGAAGTTGAGAGCACCCGCTGATGGGTCGCAGTGGAGAAAAATCGAGAGAAAGTGGGGGGGACTTTGCAGGTGATCCAAGGAACGTATGGTTTGGTTTAAGCGCGGATGGCATTAATCCTTTTGGGGAGCAGAGCAGCAATCATAGCACCTGGCCTGTGAATCTATGTATCTATAACCTTCCTCCTTGGTTGTGCATGAAGCGGAAGTTCATTATGATGCCAGTTCTCATCCAAGGCCCTAAGCAACCCGGCAACGACATTGATGTGTACCTAAGGCCATTAGTTGAAGAACTTTTACAGCTATGGAATGGAAAAGGTGTACGTGTGTGGGATAAGCAAGACCAGCAAGAATTTGACCTACATGTGTTGCTATTTGTAACCATCAATGACTGGCCTGCTCTTAGTAACTTTTCAGGATAGACAAACAAGGGATTCCACGCATTCACGCACTTTTTAGATGACACCAAAAGTATATATTTGAAAAAATGCAGGAAGAATGTGTACCTGGGGCATCGTCGATTTCTTCCGACCAACCATCAATGTCGAAAGAAAGGCAAGCGTTTCAAAGGTGAGGCAGATCACCGGAAGAATCCCGCCGTCCGTACTGGTGATCACATACTTGCTATGGTCAATGATTTACAAGTAATCTTTGGAAAGGGTCCCAACGGACTATCTGTTCCAAATGACGCTGAGGGACGCGCACCCATGTGGAAGAAGAAATCTATATTTTGGGATCTACCCTATTAGAAAGACCTAGAGGTCCGCTCTGCAATCGACGTGATGCACGTGACGAAGAATCTTTGCGTGAACCTTCTAGGCTTCTTGGGCATGTATGGGAAGACAAAAGATACACCGGAGGCACGGGAGGACCAGCAACGTGTGCACGAAAAAGACGGCATGCCTCCAAAGCAGTATGAAGGTCCTGCCAGCTACGCTCTTACCAAAGAAGAGAAGGAAACCTTCTTTGAATGACTGTTCGGTATGAAGGTCCCCTCTGGCTTCTCGTCCAATATAAAGGGAACAATAAATATGGCAGAGAAAAAGTTCCAAAACCTAAAGTCTCATGACTGCCACGTGATTATGACGAAACTACTTCCGGTTGCATTGAGGGGGCTTCTACCGGAAAACGTTTGACTAGCCATTGTGAGCTATGTGCATTCCTCAATGCAATCTTTCAGGTGATCGATCCAGAAATCCTACCAAGGTTAAGGAGTGAGTTGGCGCAATGTCTTGTCAGTTTCGAGCTGGTGTTCCCATCATCCTTCTTCAATATCATGACGCATGTCCTAGTTCATCTAGTCGACGAGATTTCCATTCTAAGCCCTGTATTTCTACACAATATGTTCCCCTTTGAGAGGTTCATGGGAGTCTTAAAGAAATATGTTCGTAACCGTGCTAGGCCAGAAGGAAGCATCTCCACGGGCCATCAAACAGAGGAGGTCATTGGGTTTTGTGTTGACTTCATTCCTGACCTTAAGAAGATTGGTCTCCCTCAATCGCAGTATGAGGGGAGACTAACTGGAAAAGGCACGCTAGGAGCGGATTCAATAATATATAGGGACGGGCATTCTTGGTCTCAACCACACTACACAGTTCTACGGAATTCTACCTTGGTGACCCCGTATGTCAATGAACACAAGAATATTCTATGCTCCAAACACCCCGAGCAGTGTGACGACTAGATTACATGGGAACACATCAGGACTTCCGGCAGTTGGTTGCAAACACGTCTCATGGGTGACAACACTGTTTCTGATGAGCTGTACTCGTTGGCCAGGGGACCATCTTCGACTGTATTGACTTACAAAGGGTACAAGATAAATGGGAATACATTTTACATGATCGCCCAAGATCAAAAGAGCACCAACCAAAACAGTGGTGTTCGCTTTGATGCAGCAACCAAGAGGGGAAAGGACACATATTATGGTTACATGGTGGACATATGGGAACTTGACTATGGACATGTTAAAGGTCCCTTTGTTTCAGTGCAAATGGGTCAATCTGTCAGGAGGCGTGGTACAGGTAGACCCACAGTACGGAATGACAACAGCGGATCTGAACAATCTTGGGTACACAAACGAACCATTCGTCCTAGCCAATGATGTGGCGCGGGTTTTCTATGTGAAGTACATGTCTACCAAACCGAGAAAAAGAAAAGATAAGGAAGCGAATACATCATACGATGAGCCAAAGCGCCAGATAGTTCTTTCAGAAAAAAGAGACATCGTGGGAGTGGAGGACAACACAGACATGTCTGAAGATTATGAAAAGTTTCATGAAATTCCTCCCTTCAAAGTCAAGGCTGACCCGAGCACCCTGTTAAACGATGAAGATTATCCATGGTTACAGCGCAATAAGCAAAGGACAAAAGAGAATAAAAAGTGAAGACTTTCTCTCGACAACTATTATGATGACGCCTTTGATCTAGGATATCACTAGAGTTACATGTGAAGAAATGAAATGCCTTTTGTAACATATGAGTTTTCGTATGAAACCCTGATACTTCGAAAGAGATTGTCCGTTTTGTACACGAAGTGCATCCAGTTTTTGTCGTAACGCTCTCAACTTTTTAGCAAATTCTATGTGGGTGAAATGATGATACATTGCCAACTTTGAACCAGTTCAGAGTTCATTTGAAGTGCTTTTCAATTCCAGGGTCATTTAGCTCAAAAAAATCAGTAAATGCATGAAAAATACCAAATGAAGTCGGAAAGGGTTGAAAATTGATGATGTGGCTTTGAATGGTGCATTTTGAACACACAAAAAGTATGGAGTTCAAATAAGTTCAAAAAATGAAATCCCTTTGTAACAGATGAGTTTTCGTCCGAAACCCTGATACTTCAAAAGAGATTGTCCATTTTGTACATGAAGTGCATCCAGTTTTTGCCGTAACCCTCTCAACGCTTTAGCACATGCTATGTGGGTGAACTGATGATACCACACCAACGTTCAACCTTTTCAGAGTTCTTTTGAAGTGCTTTTGAATTTCAGGGTCATTTAGCTTTAAAAATCATTAAATGCATGAAAAATACCAAATGAAGTTAGAAAGGGTTGAAAATTGATGACGTGGCTTTGAATGGTGCATTTTGAACACACAAAAAGTCTGGAGTTCAAATAAGTTCAAAAAAATGAAATCCCTTTCTAGCAGAGGCATTTTTGTCTGAAACCCTGATACTTCAAAAGCGTCTCTCCATTTTGTACATGAAGTGCATCTAGATTATGCCGTAACCCTCTCAACTTTTTAGCACATGCTATGTGGGTGAAATGATGATACCATGCCAACTTTCAACCTTTTCAGAGTTCTTTTGAAGTGCTTTTGAATTTCAGGGTCATTTAGCTTAAAAATCATTAAATGCATGAAAAATACCAAATGAAGTCACAAAGGGTTGAAAATTGATGATGTGGCTTCGAATGGTGCATTTTGAACACACAAAAAGTCTGGAGTTCAAATAAGTTGAAAAAAATGAAATCCCTTTGTAACAGATGCATTTTTGTCCGAAACCCTGATACTTCGAAAGCGTCCCTCCATTTTGTACACGAAGTGCATCCAGTTTTTGTCGTAACCCTCTCAACTTTTTAGAACATGCTATATGGGTGAAATTATGATCCCATGCCAACTTTCAACCTCTTCAGAGTTCATTTGAAGTGCTTTTGAATTTCAGGGTCATTTAGCTCAAAGAATGAACTAATAGCAAAAAGAATGAACTAGAAAACTCTTATGAAACTCTAATAGCAAAAAGAATAAACTAAAATAATGAACTAGAAAATTTTAATGAAACTATAATAGCAAAAAGAATGAACTAGAAAATTTTAATGAAACTCTAATAGCAAAAGGAATCAACTGAAAAGATTTTATAAACCTCTAGTATTTTTTAAACTAAATTATATAAAATTTATGCAACTAAAATTATCAAAGTATTTTTTCTTCAAAACTTTAATAGCAAAACGAATTTTCATAAATAATTTTTTTGTTAGAAACTTTAATAGCAAACTAAAATAACAAAATCTGTTTTTGAATAGAACAGACATTTAAAATAACCTAAAAATTATCAAATTGAATATAATGATAAAACATAGTAATATTAAATAGCAATAAAAATAATCACTCCAAAATCTTTTTTATAGTAAAGTTATTCACAAACTAGTGATTCACACTAATTTCAAAGAATTCAAATTTAAACTATTCAAATTTGAAATCTAATGGCACTAACAGAAAGTTTATAATTTTTGTGACCTAAAAGCAAAAAGAATCACTAAAAACTGTAAGTATTTAGGTGTAAGTGGAAACAAAAGAAAATAAATAAAGAAAAAATAAAAACAGGAAAAAAATAAAAAAAATGCCGCCTACTGGGCCACCACGGCCTCAATACGACTAGAAACCCAACTAGCTTGTTGGGCCAGGATTCAGGCCCGCAGAAGGCCCAGTAGGCCCACAGGCAGAGAGACAAGTTTAGCCCAGCAGGCCTGCAGTTGAGAGGAGCTCGAAGTGGCTGGCACTACGACGCTTACAAACCACTCTGATCCCCTCTGAGCTAGCGAGGTGGGACTAAACTTTTGGCCCCGGGCAGCACCAATCTTTAGTCCCGGTTGGTGGCACCAACCAGGACCAATGCTAGCCTTTGGTCCCGGTTCGCGCCACCAACCGGGACCAAAGGTCTCTGCTTCCCGCCCTTTGGTGTGACGAAAACAGACCTTTGGTCCCGGTTGGTGGCACGAACGGAGACCAAAGGGTAGCATTGGTCCCGGTTGGTGCCATCAACGGAGACCAAAGGGGTCGGTATATAAGCCCACACTTAGAAAATTTCACAGTTTCATTGCCACTTCCCCCAACGACGCCGACCTCCTCGACGCCGCCAGGCAACCCCGACGCCGTCCGCCGCCCACGCCGTCGACGTTGCCACTGCCCTGCCCCGCCCCCGAGCCCATGCCGTCCGCCGCCCACACCCACGCCCACGCCGACGCCGTCCGCCTCCCCCGAGCGTGCCCGACCGCGCCCCTTCCCCGGCCCGCCCCCATCGTCGCCCTCGCCGGCACCCTCGCTGAGGGAGTCCTGGATTAAGGGGTCCTCGGGCGTCCGGTCTATGTGATATGGGCCGGACTGATGGGCTGTGAAGATACAAGACCGAAGACTTCGTCCCGTGTCCGGATGGGACTCTCCTTTGCGTGGATGGAAAGCTTGGCGTTCGGATATGTAGATTCCTTTCTCTATAACCGACTTTGTACAAACCTAGTCCCCTCCGGTGTCTATATAAACCGGAGGGTTTAGTCCATAGGGACAATCATAGTCATACAGGCTAGACTCCTAGGGTTTTAGCCATTACGATCTCGTGGTAGATCAACTCTTGTAATACTCATATTCATCAAGATCAATCAAGTAGGAAGTAGGGTATTACCTCCATAGAGAGGGCCCAAACCTGGGTAAACATCGTGTCCCCTGCCTCCTGTTACCATTGACCTTAGACGCACAGTTCGGGACCCCCTACCCGAGATCCGCCGATTTTGACACTGACATTGGTGCTTTCATTGAGAGTTCCACTGTGCCGTCCTCAAAAGGTTTGATGGCCCCTGCAATCATCCACAACAACGTCGTCCCAGGAGAAGTCTTTCTCCCCGGACAGATCTTCGTATTCGGCGGCTTCGCACTGCGGGCCAACTCATTTGGCCATCTGGAGCAGATCGATAGCTACGCCCCTGGCCATCAGGTCAGGTTTGGAAGCCTCAACTACGTGGTTGATATCCGCGGAGACTTGATCTTCACCGGATTTGAGCCCGCGGCAGCCATTCCCTGCTGCCACGATGAACATGACCTCAATCTATCATCGGAACTTACTCAGGAGATAGCGCCTGTAACTCCCCTGACCTTAGATCTGGAGAAGATCGCATCATCCGAGGATGGGAGGCTCAACCCCACCGCGGAAACTGCAGACTCAGCGGCGTTGGAGCCGCACACATACCCAACCTTGAACAGGATCTGTATTACCGGAACTTCGGACTCATCTCCGGCTCCAGGTTAAGGACCAGGTGCATCTACGTCCCTTGAGCCGGATCAGATGCCCATCACCGAATTCAGCGCCGTAGATATTTTCCGGCACTCACCTATGGGTGATATGCTGAACTCATTAAAAGTCCTCTCTTTGGCAGAGGACTCACAGCCGAACTATATCTGGTTCGAACTGGAGGTCAATGACGGTTTCACTCCCCACCCACCACCCACTTCATAGCCTCTGTCGAAGACTTAACCAACATGCTCGATTACGGTTCTGAAGAAATCGACGGTATGGACGACGATGCCGGAGAAGAGAAGGCCCAAAACCCACCATTCACTGGAAACTGGAGGGACACCTCTTCGTATGACATGTATATGGTGGACACACCCAAGGAGGGTGAAGATGATAGCAAGAAAGATTCAGGCAAGGATAAACCTCCTGAGAAACAGACAAAGCGCCGGCGTCAGCGGTGCCGCTCTAAATCACGCCGTGGAAACAACAGTGATACCAGCACGGGAGACAACAACACCCCGGATAATGCCGAAGACCAAGAAGATCCCAGCGAACCAACTGCCGAACAGGGTAACCAGGAAGATGAGCAAGCTAGCCCTGATAAACATACAATAGATGAAGACTCGAAGGACAGCACCTATCTCCCACTCTCCGAGGATGAGGCGAGACTCGGCGACGACAACTTCATCGTGCCTGAGGCACCCCTTAAGCAGGAACGCTTCAAGCGCCAGCTAATAGCCACTGCAAGAGGCCTGAAAAAAAAGCAGCAGCAACTTCAAGCTGATCAGGATCTGCTCAACGATAGGTGGACTGATGTCCTAGCAGCCGAGGAATACGGCCTCGGGCACCAAACCAAAAGTTACCCGAAGCGCAAACTGCTACCTCAATTCGATGACGAGGCACTCGAGCCCATTCCTTCAGCGCATAATGCGGCTGAACGACCACCACGTGGTCGGGACAGAACGGCCACTCAAGCCGAACACCAGCCCGCTCTACCTCGCCGTCAAGGCAGAGACACAACAGTTTGGGAATACACATATGACCTGCGGCAGAAATTGGAAAATAGAGCAGGGCAGTCGAGATCAATATACGGATCACCGGGGCGCACCCCGGCGTGCGACAACGGCTACCTCACCGGACGGGACAGGTATAACCACGTCCGAGCCGAAAACCGCAGACGGTCTCCATCCGAAATACGTCGCTAACTCAGTTCGATGATGAGGCGCCGGACCCCGTACCATCATCGCACAATGTGGCGGACCAACCACCACGTGGTCGGGACAAAGCGGCAACTCAAGCCGAACACCACCCCGCCCCACCTCACCGTAAAGGCAGACATAAAACAGCTCGGGGTTATAAATATGACCTTCAGCAAGACCTGGACAGTAGAGCAGGACATACCAGATCGATCTATGGATCGAAAGGACATGCCCCAACACGCGGCAACGACTACCTATTCGGACGTGACAAGCCTAATCACGCTCGGGCCGAAAACCGCAGACGGACTCCATCTGAGCTACGTCACGATGTGGCTCGCCATAGAGGTGCCGCACACCCTCTCTGCTTCACTGCCGAAGTAATGGAGCATGAATTCCCAGAAGGGTTTAAACCCGTGAATATCGAATCATATGATGGAACAACTGATCCCGCGATATGGATCGAGGATTTTCTTCTCCATATCCATATGGCCCGTGGAGATGACCTTCACGCCATCAAATACCTCCCACTAAAACTCAAGGGGCCAGCTCGGTATTGGTTAAACAGTCTGCCTAAAAACTCTATTGGCAGATGGGAGGATTTGTAGGACGCCTTCCGCGACAACTTCCAAGCTACATATGTCCGGCCACCAGATGCTGATGACTTAAGTCACATCGTCCAGCAGCCCGGAGAGTTAGCCAGGAAGCTCTGGACTAGGTTCTTAGTTCAAAAGAACCAAATCGTCGACTGTCCTGACCTGAAAGCCCTAGCAGCCTTCAAACACAGCGTCCGGGGTGAGTGGCTTGCCCGCCACCTCGGTCAAGAAAAACCAAAATCCATGTCAGCCCTTACCACTCTGATGACCCGCTTTTGCGCGGGAGAAGACACCTGGCTCGCTCGTAGAAGCAACTACGCCAGCGATCCGGGCACTTCCAAAGTCCGAGACGGCAACGGCAAACCATGACACAGTGAACACAAACGCCGCAATAATAATGAAGGAACGCACGACACAGCGGTCAACGCCGGATTCAGCGGCCCCAAACCCAGGCAACGGAAAAAGCCACTCAAGGCAAACAGAGACGGACCATCCAATTTAGACAAGATATTGGATCGGCCCTGCCAGATTCATGGCAACCCGATAAACTAGCTAACCACACCAACAGAAGCTGTTGGGTCTTCAAACCGTCCGGCAAGCTCAATGCCGAACACAAGGGGAAGAGGCCGCCCGATGACAGCGACGACGAAGAAACTCACCGACCAAACACCAGGGGTAAGAAGCAATTTCCCCCCAAAGTAAAAACGGTAAATATGATATCTGTGACGCATATCCCTATAGGGGAGCGCACGCACACACCGCGAGGCAGCCAGGCCATCAAGCAGGTCGCACCAAAATTTAACCCGTGGGTCGTCCGTCCGTTCACTACCGATCGAAATGACCACCCAATAGGTATCCGTCACCAAGGTTCGGCAGCTTTGGTCCTCGACCCACTCATTGATGGATTCCATCTCACACGAGTCCTTTTGGACGGCGGCAGTAGCCGTAACTTGCTTTATCAAGACACTGCTCGCAAAATGGGCATCAATCCTTCAAGGACCAGGCCCGCCACAATTACCTACAAGGAGGCAATACCCGATGAAGGAGCTCACTGTACGGGCTCCACCACACTGGAAGTCGTCTTCTGTTCGCTGGACAACTTTCGAAGCGGAGCTTTGATTTTCGATATTGTTTCGTTCTGCTGTGGATACCATGCATCGCTGGGGCGGACCGCTTTGACTCGTTTCAATGCGATCCCACACTACGCCCACCTAAAGCTTAAGATGCCCGGTCCATGCGGTGTCATAACAATCAATGGAAACACGGAACACCACCTCCGTTTTGGAGAGTACACCACGGCCATCACAGCCGAAGTAAAAACTGGCCTCGCTAAACCGCATACCTCCTCGGCCATTAAGCCGCCGGCCTCTACTACACGGGACCGGTCAATTCAGAAGCTGGATTAGCAGCTCCACCTGCGCCCTCCACTTCTCATACCCGCGAAATTCGTATCGCGCATGCATAATTATGCACTTCAAATACCTCGGTGATCGGTGGAGGCGCAATACGGATGGGCCTACAATACGGTTCATCCAAACTATAGTATTTTTCCTTTTTTTCTAACTATTTTATTATTTGTTTGCCATAGGTGAACCAAAGCTTGTTCGTCCCATGGAATTACAAGTACTCTTCTTGAGTCCGGTTTCATACCGAAAATCACTCCTTCTCAAGGAATACTTTTTGCTGAGGCAAAGGTAGTGCAGACGTGCGACAGGAGGTCCAAAAGATTCTTTGTGTGACACTTGTTTCAAGCCTTTTTCTTTTCCTCAGCTTTTGACCCCTGGCATGTCAAATGTCCTGGGAGGTGGTGTTATAATCTGTAAAGATTGTGTTTAACGTATCAATCAGATTCTAGTGAACACAATCCATCCTTGGTATTTGTTTTTCTGCATAAATCTGTCTTATGATTCTTCGGTTGTTTCACATACACACCTCGGCATTAATCGCCAGGGGCTCGATACGGCAACATATTAGTTGCCCACAGAGTCCGAACAGCTCTATAGCATACTTAGGCGTCAAGATTTTGGCCTTATATGCATCATCTCCGAATCATGTCTTTGCTCAATAGTTGGGTTGCCCGGCTCCTGTTCTTACTACCTTACGTTCCGCTCTATCGGCTAAGGTAGTAAAGGGAGAACTACTGCGATTGTGTCCTGGCTTGTACGGATGAGCACCTCAGTAGAGAAAGCCGAAAACTGACTGTCATGATGCGACGAGAGCTGGTCAACCACTCGATGACTGACCGGAATCTTCGCGATTCCATCTGTATTACATGAAGGACCGCCTTTATGGTCACCTATGTAACGCACCGTATTCGGAAAACCGCGTACATACTAGGGGCTATGTCGTAGACCCGCTGTCAAACTCCTATGGCTAAGTGAAGGTGTTAAAGCCCTATAGTACGATTGCCTAGTTCACCGCACTGACACCTCCTTCACGGGCCAAGACTTTGGGTCAAGTATAGTCAGTTGCTATTACGAACACCCCCGCATTATATGCAAGGGGGCTGAAACCGACGACTGGTAAACTTTCAGATTATAAAAACGGCCGCACAAGAGGCAATAAAATTTCAGGCAAGGTATAAATATATCACATCCTTAATGTATCAGAATATTATCCTTACAATTTCGGCACATTCACTCGAACATAATATTCTTCGAGCATTGACCCTCGATCAAACGAGCGCCTTCCAGGACATCATCAAAGTAATGCTCCGGCTTGTGGTGGTCCTTACCCTCGGGTGGACTCTTCGTTGCAACATCGGTGGCCTTCATCCTTGCCCAGTATGTTTTCACACGAGCAAAGGCCATCCGTGCACCTTCAATACACGACGACCGCTTAACGGCGTCGATACGCGGCACCGCGTCAGTAAGTCGCTGAACCAAACCGAAATAACTATTCGGAATAGGCTCAGATGGCCACAGCCGGACCACGACGTCCTTCATGGCAGACCCAGACATCCAGTGAAGCTCGGCCCACTGAGCCATCTGCTCGTTCAGCAACAACGGACGCTTTGACGTGTCGAATTGCGACCGGAAAAGCTTCTCTGTTGCACATCCTTCTTGTGCTTGGAAAAACTGCGCCGCATCGGAGACACTCTTCGGCAGGTCCAAGAATGCATCTGGAGAACTCCACAATTGATTAAGCAGGGCATACTTCGGTTCACCGAACTTATTCTGTAATAGAAAGGGCTTACTAGCTGCTATCTCTCCAGCTTGCCGGATCTCCTCCCGAGCCGCTCTGGATTCGGACCGTGCCTCTCGAGCCTCTTGTAAGGCCTTGTCGAGTTCGTCCGCCTTGGCTTTATTCTCCTTTTCAAGTGATTTGCATTGGCCTGCGGCATTCTCTAACTCTCGCGCCATGGTAGATATTCTCTCCTCGCACTGGCGCCGAGCGGCCTGTTCGGCCTTTAATTCAGCAGCCGCCTTTTCGGCAGCCGCATTGCTCACTCTGGCGCGCTCATTAGCTTGGGCAAGTTGAGCCCGCAGGTTCTCAACCGCGGCAGCACCATCTGCAGTTATGCATGTCAAAGTGTATAATTGTTAGCTTCACGCTCATATTATTATACATGCATAAGTTGACTATCCCAACTCACACCTGGTGCCTCGTCGAGCCGCCTGTAAATAAAAGTGATGTTCTCATCAGCTAAATCAAGCTTATGTTTCAGATCTGCAACTTCCACAGCGGGGGCAGTCGCCGTTGACATGACAGCCTGTTTTCAAAGATAACTATGTTACTTCCTGAGCATATCCTTTTTGATCCTCTGATCGCTTCCTTGTGGAAGCCGACCAGAGTCTCAGGGGCTACTATCTATACATAGGCGCATTTTCGATACAAAGAATGGTTCAGGCACTACATACCTCTAAACCTCTCAGTAGACAAGCGAAGGCTTCATTCAATCCGCTTCTCGCGGACAGAATCTTCCCGGCTACCGTACCCATTAAGCCACGATGTTCCTCTGAGATGGACACACTTTGTAATGTGCCCATTAGAGTGTCCGACACCTCCGGATTCCGGGGGACCGCGGCTGATGCACTAACTCCCTTCGAAGGGATACGCCTACTCGACCCTAGAGTTGTCTTCGGCTGTACGCCGGGACTGTTTGGGGCCCATATTTTTGGTCCCCACGGGGGCTGCGCCCCCTAGACCCTCACCGATTGCAATACCATCCTCGGACACTGTCTTTGTTCTCTCCCGCACCACTTGAGGGTCAGGAGAGATTCTTCGGGACGACACCTCGAAATCGTCCACCTTAAGGGGCGAGGAAGCTGGTGGAGGCGTTTCACTTTCCATCATCCCTGGAGACAAGTCCCCCGATGAGGAGGATTGTTGAGACGGGCAACAGGCCGAACTGCAAATATATAGTTCAAATGTTACCCTTGTAACTTGAAAGAACAAAGCATGCCTAGAGTAACCTTGTTCACTTACGATCCCGCAGGAGGCTTGTGAAGGTGCTTCGCAGAGGCGTCGGCTTCTGAATCCGAACTGTCTGGCAGGGATATTTTCCCTCTTTTGCGTGCCTCCGCCTTCAAGTCTTCGGAGGCGGTCCTTTTCTTCCTGTGGGAAGAAGGGTTGTTGTCTTCTTTTCCCCCTTTATCCTCAACAAAGGGAGCCTCAATCTCCCCGGACGAAGCGTCCAGTATACCCTTAGGGTGGAGGTCACCTCTGTCCTCCTTGCTCTTGTCGTCCTTCGCGGACACCTGATACGGCGCCGGAGCCAGCATCCTTGTTAGCACAGGATTAGCTGAGTCTTCGGGAAGTGGAGCCGAACATCGGATCTGTTCTGCCTTCTTTATCCAGCCCTGGCTGAACACAAGTCTCTCAGTATATTGATACGAAATAATCAACTAAGAGTTGAGTGCTTACCGGTGTATCTGGATGATTGCGGTCAAGCCCCATGTCTTCGGATGTATCCGGCCACTGCTCTCGTGACTTGAAGAACAATTTCCACATCCCTTCGTGCGTTGTGCCGAAGAATTGCCGAAGAGTCCGCGGTCCTTCTGGATTGAACTCCCACATGCGAAGAGGTCGCCGCTGGCACGGGAGGATCCGGCGGACTAACATCACCTGAATCACATTGGTGAGGCTGGTGTTCTTTTCAAGGATGCTCCGGATACGACTCTGCAGTATCTGCACTTCGTCCGTTGACCCCCAGTCTAGCCCCTTATTGATCCACGATGTGAGCCGCAGTGGAGGGCCGGACCGGAACGCTGGCGCGGCTGACCACTTTGTACCACGAGCTTCGGTAACATAGAACCACTCCTGTTGCCATGAGCTGGACGCTTCCGTGAAGGCGCCTTTTGGCCAGATGGTATTGGCAAGCTTGCTCACCATAGCACCACCACACTCCGCCTGCACCCCGTCGATTACCTTTGGAGTCACTTTGAAAGTTTTGAGCCATAGGCCAAAGTGTGGGGGGATTCGGAGAAAAGCCTCACACACGACAATGAACGCCGAGATGTGAAGAAAAGAGTCTGGAGGTAGATCTGAAAATCTAGCCCATAGTAGAACATGAGGCCGCGAACGAAGGGGTGAAGTGCAAACCCTAGCCCGCGGAGGAAGTGAGAGATGAATACAACCCTCTCGCCGGCTTTTGGCTTAGGGATAATCTGCCCCTTAGCAAGGAGCCGATGGGGGATCACCGTGGTCAGGTATCTCGCCTCCCGGAGTTTCATGATATCTTCGTCGGTGACCGAAGAGGCCATCCATCTACCTTGGGAGCTGGATCCGGACATGGTTAGAGGGCCTGGGGCAATGGAAGAAGTCTAATCCTAGGCGCTGGAGCTTGAGGAAGAAGAAGGCGTGGATGAAAGGGGTGAATCCTTATCTCTTTATAAAAGGCAATGAATATCAAGCGCATCCCCACTCGCCTTAAAAATCGCCTAATCCCAAGAGCTGTGCAAACGGCTCGGTTGGATTACCCACGCCCGTATTGATGAGAATCCCGCAATAAAGGGGACACGATCTCTACTTCGACAAGATGTGACGATAAAACCACGTCTTGAAGCGTGGAGCGGGAGGCCAAAAAACGGTTCGAAATAATAACCGGGCAGGGACATGATGTCATGCTACAAAAATTTGTCAGCAGATTGGACTCGTGAAATATTATATTCTCTGTAGTTGTGTGTGGTACTTGTTTTGTAGAGCCGGACACTTTTTCTGTGTTCTGGGACTACTTTGAAGTGTTCGGAGGAGGAACGCGCCTTGCAATGCCGAAGACAATCTACGCGCCGGACACATCGTCATTGAAGCCTGGTTCAGGGGCTACTGAGGGAGTCCTGGATTAAGGGGTCCTCACGCGTCCGGTCTATGTGATATGGGCCGGACTGATGGGCTGTGAAGATACAAGACCGAAGACTTCGTCCCGTGTCCGGATGGGACTCTCCTTTGCATGGATGGCAAACTTGGCGTTCGGATATGTAGATTCCTTTCTCTGTAACTGACTTTGTACAACCCTAGTCCCCTCCGGTGTCTATATAAACCAGAGGGTTTAGTCCATAGGGACAATCATAGTCATACAGGCTAGACTCTTAGGGTTTTAGCCATTACGATCTCGTGGTAGATCAACTCTTGTAATACTCATATTCATCAAGATCAATCAAGCAGGAAGTAGGGTATTACCTCCATAGAGAGGGTCCGAACCTGTGTAAACATCGTGTCCCCTGCCTCCTATTACCATCGACCTTAGACGCACAGTTCGGGACCCCATACCCGAGATCCGCCGGTTTTGACACCAACACTCGCCGCCCCCGCCGTCGCCCTCGCCGGCCGCCCCCGCGTGTGCATAGTTTATATATATATATATATATGTTGATTTTTTTATATGATGAATTTTTTTTCATATATAATGTATATATGTATGGATGGATGGATGGATGTATATGTATTTTTTTGTTCATAGCATTTTTCATATATATGTTTTTTCATATATGTGGCTATATGTATTTTTTTGTGCATAGCATTTTTTCCAAGTATGTATGTGGCTATGTATGTATGGATGGATAGAATTTTTTTGCATGTATATATGTATGTATGGATGTCGTTGTCGATCTGGCGTACACCTGGGCCCTAGACCCCACCGTGACGACATTGGAGACGACCAAGCGCCGGCTCCGCCGCCTCGGCGGGGAGATGGCCAGGTATGGTGAGGAATGGTCCCTCGCCGAGATCGCCGCCGCCTAGGACGGCGCCTCCGACGACTGCCGTCCTCTCCCCCAGCCCATGTCATCGGTGGTCGCGGCTGCACTGTGCACGGCGCAGGAGAAGGCGGAGAGGATCATTCGCAAGCGCCAGGCAGCCGCCGGGAAGCCCTGCTGAGGCCCCACCAGCTTCCGCCACCCCAAGCCCGATGACGACGACTCCGATGACGGGTCGGGCAACAATGACGGAGGAGGAGCAGCCAGCCAGCCCGACATGGCCTACGAGATCACCGTGAAGTATAGGATAGTTTAGGTTTTTAGTTCACTGGACGAAATATCGTCCGAATTGTACAAATTATCATACTTTCAATGAAATGCCCCGTGTTTATATCAAAATTTGTCATGTTTGATTGAATTTTGTCCGGTTGATTTGAGTTGTTATGAAATTGTATGCGGCTAGCGTTGGTGTCAACTTCCCGCCTCCGTGTCCGTGGACTAGTCGCCCTGTCTGCGGACCGATTATGAGGTATTTTAGGGTAGTTATTAATAGGCTCTATAGTTTTTGGACGCTGATAACTGCCACACGTGTGGCATCTAGTGGGGGTGTGCCGCACGCCCTGTGTGGCACGGAGACAACCCCGCCCACATGACGGCGTCCGGGCGCAGGCAGCCATAGCCCGCACGTCCGGTGTGTGGAACAATCGCCCACACGTCCGGGTGATCGACCGCACTGCCCGCACGACCTAACGCGCCCCCTCATCCCGACCCGCCTTCCAACCCCAGTCCGACCTGCCGTCGTCGTCTCCTACCTCTCGATCCCCGTACCTCCACCGCCTTCCTTCTCTAGTTGCCATGGCAACCAGAGCAGATCCCTAGCGCCTCCCAACCGCTACTCACCCCTCCCCCCCCCCAAACCCGCCCTCCCGAGACGATGAGCTAACAGGTGGATCTCCGATCTACTTCTGTTTCTCGTCCTTCTTCTATCCAGAAAATTGAAATTGCAGATTGCCCAGGAAGATGGCGACTAGATCCACGCTGTCATGGCAAACACACCACGGATTTTCTGTGTATTCACATTTGCCCACCAACATACGCCAGATCTGCCATATTCTATCCTAGAGTTGAGCTAAGCTTATGGGTTGGCTTGGTGCGAGTAGTTGCTACAGAAGGATGCGTAGGAATCACTAAAAATAGGGGAAGATAGAAGGAATTTGGCATAGGGAGGGAGGAAAAATATTGCCAGTTGTATCTGATGTTAGTTGCCACCTATCTTTGTCGTCAGCTGCCACAAATATTATGTTGTTACTTGCCATCATATTATGTTGGCTGTTGCCATCGGTTCAAAATGATAGTTGGCATCCAGATTTTAGAAAAGAGAATGAGTGTGCATGTCCTACTTGCCATGATGTGTTGGTTGTCTACGCAAGAAATGTGATAAGATTGCCGTGTTATATTGTATGTGCAAACAGCAAGAATGCATTTTGCGGATATTGATGCGTTCTTGTTCATGCAGTGACTGAAAACACAGTGGGAGAAAAAGCGGAAAAATGAATCATGAAGACGGCACTGATCCTTGGTTTTCTCAAAGGCCGGAAACGCCCCCTTGGGATGTAGCAGAGTACAATCAAGTCATTTCTGCAGGGCCGTTGCTGCCACTACTAGAGCAGTACGCGAGCATCAGTACGATGCATGATAAAAAAAGGGACATTTGCCATGTTTGTGACGAGGAAGATGGCATTCTACTTATGTCCTACAATGTCATTTTTCGCAGGTTCTTATGACCCAACCACACACACGGGGATACGATGGCAAGTTCAGGCACAGGGCACTAACGCTGACAGATGTACGGGCGACCAACTTCAAGTAGCCAATATGGCAAATCAAGGTAACGCATACGGGAAAGAAACATACTGGTGTGGCCATGAAATTAAACTTGCAAGGATGGCAAAGACTTACGAGTTATATGGGAAAATGTAGGACCTTCATGCAGCACGTGGCAACAGGCGGCAACCATGTACCTGCCATCAACGTCGTACACAGGTGAGTCTATGAAGTGAAGTTTTGGACAGTGAATTAGGAGAAGGAACATAGGTGACATTGGGTTTTCATGTTGACTTGACAGATGTAGTTGCCATGCCTGGACAGATGCAGTTGACATGCCTGGACAACTGAAGTTGCCATGTATAGTCTAATGTGATTGTAATGTCTAAACAACTGTGGATGACAAGTGTGAACAAATCTATGTGGCATGGTTGGACCACTACATCTGCCATGTTGTACAAACTAAAGTTGCCATGCATTGACCAACTACTAAATGATCATAGGTTGTTATGGTGGAACCACATCGGCAAACGTCTCATGGCAAGCTTCATAGTTGCAGGCCAACGCTATTGCAGATAGAGCACATCAAATTGGAATGACAAACCAGATACGATCAGTACATGCGGCACAACAAGGTAAAAAAATGTGAACTAGAAAAACAGTAGTGCATTTGCTTTTGTGGAAAAAGAATGGGGGAAAAAGTGGATTTGTCACGGTGGTGGCGGAAAAAGCAACAAAAATGCTACCAAGTGGACGTGTGCAAATAGTCATCTATTGTCTTCAGGATTTGTCAATTGTTGTATGCCTGTGTGCAACATTCGTGATTGATTCCATTTGCCTAGTGAGCTCGTACATAGAATCCAAGTTTTGATGCTAAAGATGCTGGTTGCCATGCCTTGGCAACAGTAACTGCCATGTCTGTTGGACTGTAGCTGCCATGACTGAAAAACTATAGTTGCCATGCATTGCCACATGCAGATGCCATGACTTGCTCTATGAATGATGTCAAGCCAAATTAGGTGCAGTTGCTATATTCGTTACGATAAACCTGCCATTGAAGCAATGCTTACACACGCACATGTTTTTTTGCAGGACCTTCAACTACAATCAACAGCGGCGCAGGGACATCTACTGCGGGAACCTCTGAGCACACGGAAGAAGCGTTCCACCAGCCAGTCAACAATCCTGCCACAAACTATGCAGAATTAGTGTCGGAAATGGCAGTCGTTCCATCAATGCCGACAAGCACACCTTTGCACACCAGCACAAGCAACACTCAAGCAGATGAAACAGCCGCCGATACTGAAGTGAATGATGAAACTGATGACGAAGCACAAGGGGATGAAGAAGATGGGCAGTCAGAAATCATGGTACCTCAGCCACCATATGTTGGGCAGAGATTTGATTCGTTTGAAGATGCCAAGGAATTCTACCAGAGATATGCAATGTTCCATGGGTTTGCGGTCAACAGCGAATACCATAGGAAAATTAAAAAAACTAACGTGTACAGTAGAGGTGAGATGAGGTGCTACAAGGCACGAAGGAACAAGAAGGGTAAAGGTGTTGCGCTTGTCGTGCCGGAACGAAAGAGAGGTATCATTGTCAAGACGGAATGCCCTGTCCGGTGTAAGCTAAACATAGATGGAGCACGGTGGGTGATCACTGAATATTTTGACGAGCACAACCACGAACTCATAAAGAAGTTTGACCTGGTAAAATTTCTGAGCGCCCACAGAGGATTCAGCCCCCTCGAGAAGAAATGCATAAAGCTGCTACATGATTGTAACGTCGGTCCATCAAGAATGGTCCAAATACTGTCCCTCATCCATAGGGAGATGGTAGACTGAGTAGCATGCCCTACATACCAGCAGACGTCACAAACCTAAAGGCAAAGTACGGTAGAGAGAGCAGGTTGGCTGGCATAGAAGACACGATAGCCTACTTCAACGAGAAAGCAAAAGCAGATCCTGATTTCTTCTATAGGATAAGATTGGACGATGGGGACCATGTCAAGAACATGTATTGGGTGGATGGTGCTTCAAGAAGAGCCTACAAACATTTCTGAGATTGCATTTCGTTCGACGCGACATATCTCACTAATATGTACAAGATGCCATGCGCTCCATTCATAGCAATAAATAACCACAATTAGTCATTGCAGTTCGGTTGCGGGCTCGTTCGGAACGAAGATACGGATGGGTACACTTGGCTGTTCAAAACCTTCTTCGAGTGCATGGGAGGACTTGCTCCGATGAACATAATAACAGACCAGGATTTTAGCATGCGTGCAGGCATAGAGGAGGTCTTTCCATTGGCAGTGCACAGGCACTGCAGGTGGCATATTATAAAGAAGGCTGAGGAGACGCTAGGACCGTTCTTTGCTGACCGTCCAGAGCTGTACAAGGCATTCAAGTTGTGCGTGGACCACAGCTTGACGGTGGAGGAGTTTGAACGGAGCTGGAAAGCTATGATTGAAACATATCAAGTCCAAGACAACGAGACGCTTGCTAGCCTGTGGGAGAAGCAAATTTACTGGGTGCCGGCCTACTTCATGCAGTGCTTCTTCCCATTTCTGCAGACTACGCAGCGCAGCGAGGGGTTCAATGCTGTTTTGAAGCGGTACGTGAGCCCTGGCAACTCATTGCTGCAGTTTGCCAAGCAATACACAGCTTTGCAACAGAAAATACTAGGGTCTGAGCTACAGCAAGAAGCAAACACCACACTCAAGCAGCCTAAATTGCTAACATATTTACCAATGGAGAGGCAGATGAGCAAGACATATACCAACAAGATTTTTAACAACTAAGTCAATTGTGTTACCGTCTTATTTGCACAGGCATGAAGGTAGTAGGTGCCATATAGAATGTAATGCAGTTGCCAGCTTTTTTGAATTGCTAATATATTGAAAAGTAGCCATTGAGTACAGTGTAATCATGATCTATAGTTGCCATGTGAAATCAACTATAGTTGCCACGTGGGTTGAACTGTAGTTGCCATGTGAAAATGATATGCAGTTGACATGTGACCCAAAACTGCATTTGCCATGTTTTATGAACTGCATTTGCCATGTTAAATGAAATGCACTTGCCAATTAAAATGTTATGCATTTGCCATGTGAAAATATCATACAGTTGCCATGTGGAAACAAACAATACAAGAACAGATGTGGGGGAAAATCAGGATTTCCATGCCATCATTCATTTTAGATGCCTTTGCTACATTACGGCCTACATCAACATAAGGTGCTACAAACATCATATAAGATTTTAACAAACCACAAAAAACATGCAGATTTCAGGAAGAAATAAAGCGCGCCAGCATGTACACGGCTTACCAGGTGGACGAACATACGTTCAAGGTGTGTTCTCTCTTGGGCATGTCGGATTCAGAACCTGAAGACCCAGACAAAGGAAGGAACTACTTTGTGAAGGCCTCGATAAACGAAGGCGAATACTACTACCAATGCTGCAAAGTCGAACGGGACAGGATTGTGTGTTGTCACATACTAAAAGTAATGGACATGAACGCGATCACGCGAATGCCCTACCATTTCATATGGCGGCGATGGACTTGGGACGCTGACGACGCGTTGGGGCCACAAACATCAAATGCAGTTTTGGCTGTGCATGATGAGAGACCAGAGGCAACCATGGAAGCCGTGAGGCACGTTGTGTTGACCAAGAACTCTGCTGAACTAATAGATGAAGCATGCAAGAGTGATGAGACAGCGAGGGTGGCAGAAAAACACAGGAAGGCCCTGAAAAGAGAGCTTGATGAGATCAAAAAGAGGAAAGCTGAAGAAGCCTTACACAGGGTCCCCCGCACCTCAAGTGTGCCTTCATCCACGGGGCCATCATCTGAAAACTCGGAGGTAGGGTCTGGAACAGCAAGCACACAAACCCAGGTCAGGAACCCGCCCCGTTCCATCACAAAAGGGCGTCCAAAAGAGGTGAGATACAAATCGGGGTTGGAGATTCAAGCAAAACACAAGAAAACAAAGAAAGGGACGGGCAATCCGTAAGCAACATTGGAGGACGGTAACTTGGTTGTTGGTCACATTTTTGTAAGGTAGATGTTCTAAATTTTAAAAAATGGGAGAATGACTGTTGATGGGCATCAGAATTTGAAAGAAAATGCCAAGAATGAATGACTACAATTGCCCTGTGTGTGGTACTGAATCTGCCATGTTATTTCTATTGAATCTGCCTTGTTATTTCTACTGAATCTGCCATGTTATTTATACTAAATCTGCCATCGCGTAGATTTCTGTTTTCAGTCAACGCATTTTATTACACACATATTGTATTGTGTGCATACTATGAAAAACTAGTTGAAACGATCGCGTGCAAAAAACGCAAGGTAACGGCTCCTTATGAACTACCATGCTAACCGATACAGTTAGCAATGCAAAAAACCCAAAAAGCCAAACGAAAAGAACGATTACTTTCACTAACCGTGTCTGATCAACTACATTTGCCATGTTTTTACGCATCATAGACGCATTCAAAACACCCAACTGGTACTACCAACCACGAACACAAAATAATACTGAAACATAAACGTAGCTGCTATCACACCTAAGTAGGTTCACATCCACACATATATTACAAATATTCAATGTTACTCACACGCCACCACTATATACTAGGCTACGGGGAGATGCAGTCATAACATAGTACACGGACATAGTTTTAAAAGAACAAGTTGATACCTTCCTCAGCCACAGAATGTAAGGTAGGCGTTCGGTATAGAGCACCACGTGATCACTTGTACTTCTTGTTGGCTTTCTTGACAGCTTCCTCTATGAACTCTCGTGCGTTGGCCCGCGTGTTGAAATCTTCATTCATCAACTAGTTCCATGTGTATATTTTGCGGAGCTCGATGACCATTGCAGTTGTGATGACAGGGACCCGTCAACCTTCTTTGTTTGCAAGGTATTCCAACGTGTGAAAGCCATAGTCGTGCCTATAAAAGAAAAGAATCAGGTGAACTCAAGAGAACAGAAAAAATCGTAAACTTCAATGCAGAGGTGTCAAAAGGTTTAGGATTGGTGTAGAGGACACATGAAAAAAAGATAGTAATTACCGGTTTCCTTGCTTCGTAGTCGCGACGTACTCGATTGGAAAATGTCTGATCTGGACCTTTGAGTTTTCGTAGTGACGGCTCCATGTCTCTTTGAGGTTGTTGATGAAGTATTCAGCATGCGTAGTAAGGTCTTCATCCGCTTCTGAACGCATTGAATCAAGCACCTCAAATCGTTGGTTCTTCGGGTCAAGGAAAATCGCGTAGTGGTGACCACACTTGTCATCTGGGTTGTCTTCGTCCGCTTCTGAACACTTGTCATCAAAAACAGAAATGATGTAGTTGGAAAAATGATGTGTAAAGATATCGCCGGATGCACTAAGAGGTACATGAATGACAAAAGCAGCAAGTGTCCAAAAGTACACCCGCAGAGAATGTTTAGTTGCCATGTGTAATTAAAAGAAGTTCCCATCCATGTATGAACAAAGTTGCCCAGTATTTTACTTAAAGTTGCCACATAAGTTGCATTAAAAAAGCAGTCAAACTCATTTTACATGGCAGTTGTTGCCACATGAAACATCTGTCACAAAACAGTGTGTAGCCCACATGTGAAGCATAGCTACTGACAAAACATAGCATGGGAGGAAAATGTGCAAAAAGGAAGGAACACTCACACATTTCTTCATTGTGAGCTTGAATTCACCATGCGCCGCAAAATGATTCCTCAGGATTTTATGGTGGAAGTCACCATCCCATATTTTGCAGGTCACACTGTACTGCATGATCGTTTTGTCAGGACAGATATCCACATGCCTATGGATGAAGCCAATCCCACACGCAACTACATTCTTCGACATTTTACCGAGTGGCCTCACAGACTCGGCAAGATCACCCAGGTCAACGTACGTCGCATCACATTGTATGATCTTGGTTCTGTTCAAACATGAGCTGTATGAAAATGATATAACATGAAAGAATCATGTCTACTAAGTAAAATAGAAATAAAACATAAACAAAGCATGGCTAGAATAGCAAAAGGAAACAAATAAGAGAAAAGCAAGTGAGGGGTTATGTGGTGTGGACATTACGCTTTCAGCTCCTTCATGTGCGTGTTGTTGGACCTCGCATTTCCAAAACACTTGACAATATCGTACAGCTGGTTCTACTCCTTTGTGGCCTTGACTTCGGGCTCATAGTCATCTGCGGGTGGTGCATGAACTATCCTATGCTGCCTCGTAGAACCAGGGGTGGCACTTCTAACGGTATCCTCGGATACCGACTCAGCAGGCATGTTAGAACTTGATTGCCCCTGACCTCGTGAGGACCTCCTCTGCAATGCTGCCTCCTCAATCCTGTGGCAAACTTCATCAAGTGACGGCGTAATCTCCTCAGGGGTGGCTGCAAGGATGAAACAGTGGGTTAGGATACCTGGAAACAAAACAAGTTTATTGTGAAAGAAAGGGTGCAGAATATGAAATGTAGGTGCAGAAAAATAGTGAGTTGCCATGTGGAGGCAACTCCAGTTGCCATGTGTAGTGCACTGTAGTTGCCATGTGGCAACAACTACAGTTGCCAAGTACATTGAACTGAATTTGCCATGTTGCAGCGACTCCAGTTGCCATGTGCTTGGCGAATGGAATTGCAACATGGCAACAAACTGTAGGTGACATGGTGCAGCAACTCCAGTTGCCATGTGCATCAGATGAGATTTGCCATCACCAGTGAGAAACCAAAAAAATCTTGTGAAAAACATCAAACTAAAAAAATGTCGAAAACAAAATGATAAACACACAAAAAATGTACCTTGCACTATCGGCTCTGCAAACTTCACAGCCTTCCTGCCATCAGCCATTGGCTGCGCCATCATTGGGGCCATGCCTGCCGGGAAAGCAAAGGCAACTGGCATAGGATCTTGCACCACTGGTTCGTCTTGACTGCGATCGATGCCAAGGCTATAGTTCGGTGGGGTGAAGGCCATTGGGTGCCTCTCCTCCCTACCAGACGGATCGCGAGGAAGTTGCTTCGCAGAATCCAGGGGTGACAGATCAACAAACATTTCTGCCTCATTTGATGCAGTATCATCAGGCTTATTAGTAGGGCGGGGCGTGCTGCCAGCGGTATCAATCGCAACTTTCTTGCCAATCTTCTTGTTTGGGCTGTATGGGACACCAATGTTGAGTGGGAGCTTAGAAGTGCGCAGATTTAAGCTGGGGTTCTCCACGGCGGGTAAAGACGCAGTCTGCTCCGGACGTTCACCTCCGTCAGTCGTGCCCGGCTTGCCACCTGCGTCAGTTGTACTCCGGACTTCCGTTTTCTCCATAACATTGCTTTTGGCAGGTGGTGGGAACAGTGTGGACGCGGGCACATAACCAGAGTCATCTCTGCTACTCCTAGCTACAGCTGGAGCATTGGGTATGTCTGCAGATTGCTTGCGGGGGCTACGCCGCCTAGGTGGAAGACCAGCTCATGAAACGGTCGCCGTAGCAATCCCTGGACCACCAGAAGATGGAGTTGTTGTGCCAAGAGTCTCACCTGTGGATGGCATCTCATTCTGAATTGTCGCCGCAGCACCTTCTTTTGTGGACGCAGAAGTGCCACCAGCCACACGCTTGGAATCCTTATCAGATGAGCGGGAATATTCCTTGCTTAGGTTGATATCGGGATCGTCCACTTCAACACTTGTTGATCGGGTGGCATGGGGCACAGCATCATCCCTCATTGCCAGCAGAGTGGGCAATATCTCAGCAGTCCTGGCAGATACTCACTACTAGGAAAAGGCCTGCTAGTGGCGCACCTGTTTTGCCTACTAATGGCGCACTATAGGTGCGCCACTAGCATCACGCCATTAGAATTTTTTACTAATGACGCACCAGGCAGTGCGCCATTAGTACATCACACGGTGCGCCATTACTATCTGACTTAGTAATGGCGCACCACATAGAAGTGCGCCATTACTAACATTTTTTTTTTAATTCAGAAATATTTTTTTCAAATTTTTTTTCGTTTTTTTCTTAATCTCGGGTCACTATGACTTAATCTCGGGTCAATATGCTTAACCTCAAGTCAAATCGCACTCCATGGTCAAACTTCCCAAAAGGTCACCCATCCTCACACTACTCCAGCCCAAGCACGCTTAACTTCAGAGTTCTATCCAACCCCAGCACCAGCTCACTTAACAGGCACTTGTTGATATATCTAGCATATCAATCCTATTAAACCTTGTTGATGTCTAGGACTTTGTTCATGTTCATGAGTGTGATGAAATTTTGAAAAAATATTTCAAACTTCTGTTCATATTGCGTATCATATTTTGAACATTTTTTCCAAAAGAAAATTTTGAAACTATTTCTTTTTCTGTTACTAGTGGCGCACCTAGCAAATGGTGCGCCACTAGTAAGTTTGAAATTTTTTCCATTTTTCCCCCTCGAGATCTTAAAAGTCCCGTATCTTTTTTTCTGTTAGGTTTTTGGGGATTCTAAAAATGTTCAACAGGGTTTCCCCGGTTGAATTCGGATGTATCTTTTCGAGTAGATGATTTTTCATATAAAAAACTTTTTAATCCGAGTTCGTATGCAAAAGTTATGCCCATTTTACAAATTCCAGAGAGATTTTGCAAATAAAGTCGAAATTCATATTTGTAAATTTTCCCAACAACTAGACCACATATCACATGGGAAACTTATTTTATATTATTTTTTGACATTTCCATCATTTTCTTTTATTTTTTCTAAAACTGAAAAGGCGGTCCACGAGGGGTGGGTGCATTCGGTGAAATTTTTGGGCAAAGTTAGTAATGGCGCACCGTGGGTGTGGTGCGCCATTACTAGTTTAACTAGTAATGGCGCACCACACCACGGTGCGCCATTACTAACATTGAAAAAAAATTGTTAGTAGTGGCGGACCGTGGATGTGGTGCGCCATTAGTATTTGGACACTAATGGCGTACCAACACATGGTGCGCCATTAGTATATAGTAGTGGCGCACCACATGTGTGGTGCGCCATTAGTGTCCATATTATCTATAGCCCTTTTCCTAGTAGTGACTGACTCATCACTCCCAGATGTACGGATGCCTATTGTTGTAGCCTGCACATCTGCAACCGGCGCTAATGGTCGGCCGCTTGCATCAAAGCTAGTGGGAACAGTGGACGGTGCAGCAGCAGTTTTGTCGACTGGCGCCTCATGAACATCTGAGTTGCCACCTGTCGACAGCTTTGAATGAATGTGTTCAAGTGGGTCTCTAGGGTTCTGCTTGGTCACGCGTGTGGTAGTCTTCTTCACCCTGCAAGAAAAGTACATGAAGAGTGTAAAAATTCGAACAAAATAGTTGCCATGGTAGCCATCTTAAAAATGAAAAAACTGTGTGATGTGCCAGAGCTGCCATTTGAGAACTAGGTATGGATGAGCACACAAGACAATGTAGGGGGGTGGAAGCCAGTGGAAAGCTGGTAGTTGCCATATAAGTGGAATAAGAACTGCCATGTGGCCTAGTTAGCAATTGCCATGCAGAACAAGCAGGAGTTGCCATGCAGCAAAAAAATAGATCATGAGAAAACAACAGTTGTCATGTGGGACTGATGGCAGTAGCCCATGTGGCAAGCTGGACATCTGCATTGAAAAGCAGACGGGTAGTTGCCGCATAAATGTATAAACTAAAAAGGTTGTATAGATCTAGAATGCATCAAGCAAAAATGTACCACTATGACAATGAAAAAACAGGGATAACCTACTTCTTGACTGTCTTCCTCAAGTCTTCCAACACGACAGGATCCCCGGTGTTGGACATCGACGTACGAGGAGACGACCTAATGGAAGGGGTGTCACCAGCAATGGGAGCACCCTTGTTCAATCGGGCAGAAACACGGGTTGGCATTGGTGCTTGTTTCTTCGTAACTGCTCGTCCACTAGCTGTCACCTCACTGCATGTAGAAAAAATGGCAAAAAAAGGGTACCAAGTGTGAGACACAAAAATCATGCCACGCTTAGCAAACAATGAAAAAAAGGGTCGGTCTGTTAAAAAGGAGAGACAAACAAAACACTAAAATAGATGTTGAACCTCCTCCTAGCAGCTACGGGATCGGTCCTAGACCTCTTGCCAACAGAGCCTGCCCAACATCCTCTGGAGCCCTGCCCCTCTTTGAGGGCGACACCCCCTTGTCTCTCGCAACTGTCTGTTCAATGACTTTCTCCGGTGGGGGGACATCTGGTGCAGCCTTGTCCTTCTTACCACCTGCACGAACTTCAACATGTTCATCGCCGTCGGTTTCATGTTGCACATTCTCCATGTCATCATCATCGTCCTTGTCGAGACCAGCATCTCCATCTAGTTCATCTTGCGTGTCAGGAAGCTCCTAGGAGCTGTTGTAGTCGTACCGGCCACAGCAACCAGTTGGCCAATGTGTCCGTTCTGCAACAAATGGTGTGAACTGCCTCGCAACTGCGTCGCTGTCAGAGCCATTAAGTGTCGTCCAACCCTCAACCAACTTCCCGAGCAAGCTGGTCATGCCGGAAGCAAACTGGCCAACTAGATGCTCAACAGGTGCCCTCTCCTGTGCACGAAACAAAAAGCAACAGTAACCAACCATATTAGAGTCACGTGCACAAGAACAAATAAACCAAAACAACCATAGAGATATATCAAAAAATAAGAGAAAAACAATTTCAAAAAACAAAATAAACATCCTTGATTACCTCAGCAGGACAAGATGGAGCTGAATGCACATCCATCCACTTGCCAAAGTTTTGAGGCCCACCAAACACGCTGTAGTCTATAGCATGCTTGGCCATCAGCTGGAAATCATCAAAAACAACTAAGATGTAAGAGAGAAAAATAAGGAACAGTGACTAACAATTCATGTATTGCAAAAAAAAGAGGGAGAAATAAGAAGTTTCATCACGGATGGCGGAGTTGTCGTGTGGGATCAGACATGGGTGCCATGCGCAGACAGCCATGGCTAACAAGGTATTCATCTCTTGTTAGCCACAGGTGGTTGCTGTATGGGGTTTTTTTCATATGTTATGCAGCATCGAAATTGAACAATGTTGTGCAAGAAAGGAGGCAGAACTAACCTGCAGTTTCCCATATTTCGTCTCAGTTATCCTATCTGCGGCAAGCACAGCCTTGACAGCATCGTACGTCCATGCAGAGACAACAAACTTATGTGGAGGCGACGGGCCTCCTATCCCAGTAAAGTCGACGGTGGACAGATCAAGACGATCAACGTACATGAGCTGGTATACACAATTAAAAAGAAAATATGTCAGTTGCCATCATGCTATGTTGAAAAAAGAAGCTAATGTAGAGTCCTTGAGTCATCAAGTTGAAGGGGAATGAAGGCAAAAGACTTGCCATCTATCTGTGTTAGTTGCCATCATGCTGTTCTGGCAGTTGCCATCTTGTTATGCTGATAGTTGCCACAAGCTCAACATCATGGTTGCCATGCAGATTGTATAAACAGAGAGTGGATGTATGAAATGAACACTTTTTTGTGTTGTTGAAAAATTATATTGCCTTGTAGGCAGCAACCACAGATGCCATAGATCAAACAGAGGTCACTTTCACATGTAAACAATTCACATAAACAATGAAAACAAAAGGGTTGCCATGCATGATCTTGTACGGTTCACACTTATAAACAGCTAACATGTTGATTTGGGAAAACATTCAACCGTGGTAAGAGTATTTGCAAAAGAGTAGGGGAAAATACCATTAAGTGCAGGAAGTCCGCGATGAATTTACACCAATTCATGTTCTTCACGTCTTTCAGCTTCGCCTACATGACACAAATTTCAGGACAAAAAGTTGCCGCATCAGCATTCAAAATGAAAGCATCAAAAAACTGGCAGTGACTAGCTTCCAGATGACATCAGAATCAAAAGATTGAAGGAAGAAAGAAGTAGAGAGAGAGCATTCACCAGGATGGGGAAGCACTTGTTGCTTGGGCGAAGAGATGTGGTAGGCACAAAAACAGCTGAGATCAGGTACATGAGGAGCTTCATCTTAAAAACCTCGCCATGGGTTTTCATGCCCTCCAGCGAAGTTGCCAGCACAGTCGTATTCGGCATGGATGCCATCCCAGGAAACAAACGGGCGAACAAGGCTTCCTCGATCTTATTATTCACCTCATAGGGGACTTTGATTTCTCCACGGGGCACACCCAAAGTGCAGAACACGGATTCCTCGTCCAAAGGCAATCTTCCACGTCCGAAATCACAAATTCCCTGGAGGCAGGATCATAAATCTCACCGAGCCAGTCGCATACAGGGTTCACTAGGTTCTTGCACCGAACATCCATCAGAGCCTGCATCCCCATCTCACCAGCAGCTCCCTTCTGCTCGTCAGTAAATCCCTCGGTCAATATAGTCAGGCGTTCTTGCGAAGCCCTATTGCGATAACGTTTCTTCTTCTGCATAACAGATAAAGGATCATTTGTTGCCATGTTTCAATGTCGTGAAAATTTGGTTTCTAACGGAAGATTACAAACTCAATGTGACATTAAAACATATGGGGGTGGAAAGTGACCTCGTCGCCATCTTTTGTCCGACCAGTTGCGCGATTCTATTGCGGTAACTCCATGAAGTCATCATCGTCGTCTTGATGGGGTGGTCGGAGCGTACACCGTGGGGGGAGGGCCTGAGGAAGACGGTGGAGTGGTACGTACGCCAGCAATGCTGGTTACTGGGGAAACGTTGGCGGTGCCTCTCCACCAGCTGATGAAGCAGACAAGGAGCCTAGCACGAAAAGCACAAGATCAAAGGGCAGGACAAGGTTGTAAACTTTGCACCCATGCATCCATTCCATTGGCAGGCAAACAAAAAATTCAAATCTCAAACCCAATTGAGTTTCCTGAGCTACTACAGTCTGCGGTACTACTCCATTAATTGTAGTCTTTTGAGTCCACAGAGCTGCAATTGCACAGGTTCTGCACTAGGTTTCAGTTGATTTTAATTTAGGGGTCATTCGATTTCTTGAGTAAATTGCATATTTTTGGGAGAGCCTTACTGCATGGAGAAATCTGAAGCCGTGTCCACGCGCTGCCCCCACGGCAGCTCTGCCTCAGCCTATGTCATGCATTAGAGCATCTCCGGCCGCACCCTCAATAGGCCCCCCCAGGCGACTTTTTACGCGCCGGCGCCGAAAAAACGCCTCAGTCGCGCCCCCAAGACGCCGAAATCCGCCGGCTCGGCCCGTTTTTGGGCCCGGCGATCGCAGGACAAACCCGGCGCACTGGGGGCGCTCGGGGGCTCTGGCGCAAGGGAAAAACATGCCTGGCCACAACATCAGGCGAAAAGTCAAGCCAATCGTCCAGATTCGCCACCCCCCCCCCCCCGCGCGCGCCCGCTTGGCCGCCACCCTGCCGATCCCGGCGCCGCCCACCACCGGTAGATAAGCCATTCCCCGCCGGAAAAAGAGAAGAGGTTTCGCCGCGGGCAGCCTCTCCACCACCGTCCGGGCGATTTTTCCGGCGTTCCGGCCGCGCAGGGGCAATGTACCGACGGGTGTGCGCCCAACATGCCCGCAAGGTGTTCGGCGATTTGCCTGCTCGGCAATGGACTCGGACGATGAGGAGGCGCTCGCCGAGCTGCTGGAGGAGGAAGCCGATGCCGACGTCCAGGAAGAGGAACATCTCATGGTCCTCGCTGCCCTCGTCGGCCTGCACACGAGCAATGAAAAGCCGCGGCGAGGTGGCTCAGCGCCAGGGTGGATGAAAACAAAGAACTGGCATCGTCTGGAAGGCTACTGCATGCTCTACTCCGACTACTTCGCCGACACTCCACAGCACGGCGACAAAGTATTTCGGCACCATTATCGGATGAGCCAAAAGCTTTTCCTCAGGATTGTGAATTCTATCCGGGAGTTTGACAGCTACTTCAAGTGCAAGAAGGATTGCACCGGCAAACTTGGATTCACCTCAATCCAGAAGTGCACGACAACGATGAGGATGCTTGCATACGGAGCTCCCGGTGATTCACTCGACGACTATGGGCGCATGGCCGAGTCCACCACCATTGAGTGTTTCTACAAGTTCTGCAGGGCAGTGGTGGCAGTGTTTGGACCGCAATACTTGCGAACACCCAATGCGGAAGACACTGCTCGGATCCTAGCACGGAATGCAGCAAGAGGATTTCCTGGGATGCTTGGAAGCATCGACTGCATGCATTGGAAATGGAAGAACTGCCCATTTTCTTGGCAGGGGATGTACAAAGGCGCCAAAGGCGGTTGTAGTGTGGTACTTGAGGCGGTGGCCACACAGGACCTCTGGATTTAGCACTCCTTCTTTGGTATGCCAGGAACTCACAGTGACATCATCGTGGTGCAGTGCTCCCCTATCTTTGCCAAGCTTGTTGAAGGTCATTCTCCTCTGGTGAACTTCGAGGTCAATGGGCGGCACTACAACAAAGGGTACTACCTACCTGATGGCATCTATCCGAGATGGTCGACATTTATGAAGACTATCTCAAACGCTGTGCCAGGAGGCAAGAAGTCCCACTTTGCCAAGGTTCAGGAGGCTTGCAGGAAGGATGTCGAGCAGGCATTTGGTGTGCTCCAATCTCGATTTGCTGTTGTCCAGTACCCTGCTCAGACCTGGTCGAAAGATCAAATATGGGAGATCATGACTTGCTGTGTCATCTTCCACAATATGATCATTGAGAGCGAGCAGGAAGAGCCAGTGTTTGACACTGAACCATACTACAGGCTGGGTCCTCTTGCCAAACTTGATCACTAGCTACCGGCAACCTGGACTGCCTACCTCAATATGCGTCAGGAGATCCGAGACCCACAGGTGCATCAACAACTGCAGCAGGATCTGGTGGAGCATCTATGGAGGATCAAGGGCGACGCCTAGCTCGACGTGTGATGAAATATGAGTTTTTATTTGTTGAACTATATAATTTGTATTGAACTATTTGTTGTTGCACTATTTGTTGAGCTATTTGATTTCTATTGATTTTCTGTGATGAACTATGTGATAAAAAAATATTTATGTTGAGAATTCACGCCGAACCACGCCGAATATGGGCCGGTCCTCGCCGATATCGCGCCATTTTTCGCCGATAGTGGGCCGAAAACTGGGCCGACATCGGCGCCTGGGGGCGACGGCTGAGTGACCAACCGCCCCCAGAGCCGATTATACCACAGGCTCGCCCCGAGGCGGCGAATTTTATGCCTCCTGTGGGGGCCAACGGCTGGAGATGCTCTTATGTGCTGATGAATTACCTAATGCATGACCTTCCCTCCGTACTGATGCATTACGCCCCATTAATTGGACACTAGTTTCACTCTAGTATACAATCAGTATTAGTCATCTCCAAAATTAATTATCAGTCATTCATGATGGGAGCTTCTTAATCGAGTTGCATACTTGTAGATTTGGAAGAAAACTCCAGATGCAATAGATTGGGGGAAGGGTTGTGATGCGGCGGTCAATGAAACCATTGGTCTCTCTTGGTGATGACCTTGGAAGTTCGAACATATAATCCAAGAACCCTGGTAAATTTAGAAACCAGAGCTCGGTGATATTGTCGATGATTTATTTCAGTCCTTTTGTGTTCTTTTTTTTTGTGAATGAGTCCTTTTGAGTTCTTTGGAATACGATCAGTTCAAACATTGGAGTTAAATAAGGCTGGCCAGAGCTATCGGTGTCAACACTTCTGCGGTTCTGTTATTCCCCAACAATGTGCTAATTAAAGTCAAATACTCGAGTTTGAGATTTGAGAAATTTGAAAGGACTGCAGTGAGATAAATCTAGATGGATCATCTCTTTCAAAAGCTAGGTCAACTCTTTCAGCCAAGATTCCCCATGTTTTCAATGTCATGTGATACGATTTTTCAAGCTACATTTGTTTGTACAAGCTTGTTCTGACATAATTTGTGATATATTCAGTAATTGCATTTAAAGTGAAGAATATACCAAGGGAGCGAAGGCAGGCCCATGGCTATTGAAGATTATTTAACATTTCTTTTCCAAGGAAACCTTCGAGGGCATGTTTGGTTCACAGGATTCTAAAAACGTCGAAATAGGAAAAACACAAGAGGATTAGAAAACACAATAAATTTTGTAGACCTGCGTTGATGGTTCACAGAAATAGAATAAACACAGACACCAACTGAATAACGTCAAATCAAAGTCAAACACATGAAAAAGTAGCCAGTTTAATTACAACTGATAGAGTACTTATTATTACGCTACGATGTAATCGTTCGGTGGAAGTATGGCTATGTGTGTTTGTTTTCCTCCCGTATTTTTGATAGGCTGAATAATATAAATTCATATGACCAAGTCAGGGGCATATATAAAAGGACTTCTATATATCTCTAGTCTTTGTTAACTCTTCTGAGCATGGGATATGTGTTTACCAGTCATTTGGAAATGTTTATCATGTGTTTTTTATTATGTGACTAGACTGCATAATTCACACTAAAAGAACGATGGGAAGTTCTGAATGTGCAAGTACTTAGAGTATCTTCAGCCGTTCGGCCTCCGAGGACGCCGAAAAAGCGCCGTCTAAGACCGAACCGGCGTTGGCGTGGGGGCGAACGTGTTCTCAGTCGCCGCCCCCAGGTTGCCCTCAAATCGACACAAACACGACACAAACTCGGCGATTTCATTCAAATTTGTACAAAAAATTAAATTCATGATTTAAAAACAATTACGCCTAGCCCTAGTACGCCGCTGCCGCCGCCCGTCTTCTACATGCCGAGGAGCCTGTAGAACCGGGTGTAGTCGCCGTCGTTGTCGTCATCATCGTCGTTGCCACCCTGCGTCCCGCCGGCGCCACCACCGTCCCTACTGCACCCCTGACCAGGGTCGCCGACGCGCGGGGGTTTGGACGGCCCGGGTGCGTCCTCGTCATCGATGTCGAGGACGACGACGCCGCCCTCGTCGCGTCTGCGGCGCCGAGCTTTGATCTCCTCGTAGGCCCGGCGCTGGCGCTCCAGCTGCTCGCGGACGTAATCCGCCTTCGCCCACTTGAGGGCGGTCTCGTCGGCGGCGGTCATGTCCTCGTGCTCCTTCTTCACAGGGAGCAACCCCGGCTCGGTCTTCGGCCGGACGAGGTGGAAGGAATGAGGGGAGGGGCGGCCGCCCTCGTTGATGACGAGGGCGCCGCTGCGGGTGCAGCGCCCAAGCGGCGTCTCCTGCGGCTCCGGCTTAACGGGGCGGAGCGTCGGCGACCCGGAGGAAAGCGAACCGGAGCCCGACGACGAGGAGGTCGACGTCTCCATTCGCCGCGGTGTCCAAGAACTACTGCGGCGGCGAGAGAAGGACGGGGGCGCCGGGTACTCGAGGCGCGGCGTGTTGCCCCACCATTCACGCTGCCCGTCGGAGTTGAGGCGGCCGCGGGGCACGACGCCGTTTGGGAGGAGGCGACGTGGTCGACGTGGTGGCGGTCAAGTACATCGTCCACAGCGTGTGGCTGTCGGTGGCGTACCTCGGCTCGTTCCGCTGCGCCTCCAACAGCGACGAACGGATGCGCGCTATCTCGGCGCGCCGTTCAGCACCGCTAGGCATCGGGACGCCGCCGGCGCTCAGCCTCCACGAGCCCGGCACCCGCATGTCCGGGGCGCCGGGTAGTCGGCCTCGTAGAGGAGGCGCGCCTCGTCCTCACGCGGATGGCGTCAGCCGAAGCCGTTCGCCGCAGCGGTGTCGCCTGGGTAACGCTCGGCCATTGCTCGTCGGCGGGGGAAGAGTGGGAGAGAGGGGCTACGGTGACGAGAGGGGGCGAGTTGTGGCGAGAATGGCGACTGTGGCATTCACCGGTGGGGAGGTCGGCTTTTATAGCCGAAGATGGGCGGCGAGAACCGTGAGGCATCAATGGAAGGCTGACCGGCGTGGCAGCGCGGCAGCCTTGGCATTGATTCCCGCAGGAACCAAGGCGATGAGGACGACGAAGGCGGTGAGTCGCTGACTCGGCGGGCCCATTTCCGTTCGCGCCAAAATCTGTTTCCCCGGCGCCCCCAGCACCCCGGGTTCGGCCTGGGTCCGCCGCGCCAAAATTGGCCCAAGCCGGCCAAAATTGGGCTTCTGGGGATGCGGCTGGGCCGAATTTTCGGCACCGGCGACAAAAAAGGGGCCTAGGGGGGCCTGTTGGGAGCGCGGCCGGAGATGCTCTTAGACGGCATTGCATTTGCAAATAGGTAACTCTTGTATGTTCCAAAGGAATCATCACTCAAGTAAGAGCAGAGAGTAACGCCTTGTTTCATCGTGAAATATATGTGGCATTTCAGAGCTGTTTATACCAATTCTTTATCATGTGATCAGTTTTTAGTACACTACAGAATCTGTGATCAGCAACTCAATACAAGTGAAAAAAAAAATGGTCTGCAGAGTTGCAGAACGAGTAGTTGTGTGGCGGCGATTGCGTGGCAAGACTAGATATAGTCCAATGTATTGACAACCTACCCTAGCATTACAATATCAGAGACAATTATAACATCCTCCTCTCTCTAGCATAGGTAGCGTTGTATCTCCTCCCCGAGACTGCTGGCCAGAAAATGTTTAGTGGCACACAGAATTAAGCACCTCTTCTGCATCTAGTGTATGTCCATCCTGTTTCGACAAGCACAAAAGAGAACACGTTCACAACAAACCCGGGACATAGTTGATCACCCTGTCGTGTTTCCCGCCCTTCCCATTATTCTTCACAAACTACAGGAGGAGGAAAACAAACATACTAAGGTGTCACGGCCTGCTTCTGTTTCTCCTTGTAATTGCTACGATGCTCCGTTTGTTTTTCTCCAATATTTCAGATTGCTTGAAGGCTGATAAAGGGGTGCCCGAGTATGAACTCATATCATGCTTTGCTTTGACATCCTAAAGGCAGGGGTATATATAGCCCTCTATACACCAAGAGTCTCCGGTATCTCTTATATGGGGAAAAATGTGAGCATGGAGTATGTGTTGAATGAGCAGACCATCAAGCAACTGTTTATCATGTGTGAGTCGGCTGTGTGATCATGTGACCATTCTATTTTGCATGTTTTGTTTTTGAGTTCTTATCTTAAACAAAGAAAAGAACAGTATTGTATTTGGTTGGAGAGAACTCACACTAAAAGGATGTTGAGGATCCTGAATGAGTGAGTACTTGAGCAGCAATTGCATTTGCAAACAGGTTAGAGTAACTCACAGATTCGCTATACACCCCTACCTCCATAATAACCATCAATACAAGTAGTACAAGAACATAATGTGCATGTTAGTAATCCAAGTCTGTTGCATCATGAAAGATGTGTGAAATAGGTTGGGAATAGACTCATTGTAACTAATTTTTCAGCTCCCTTTCAAGAACAGCATTTCATAGAAAAGAACACCAGAGAAAGTGGGTCACGAATTGGAAATTGTTAAGATTAAATCAGGGGTTATCCAGTGGGGGCTCCATGGGTGCCATGGCACCCCCTCCAAATATGTAAAAAAACATAAAGCCAATTTTGGTTCTATTTCTTATAATTTTAATGATATTTGGACCATATTATGATATTTTTTGTTTATTTTTTAGAAACCTTTAAACAATGTATTGAACTTATGTTATTCATACATTATACATATATATTGGGCGAATTTCAGGAACTCTCAGAAGTTTCCTTCACCGGGCCGGGCAGCTAGTTGCTCCGCAGGTCATGGTCAGCAACATCTTCTGGTCTACATCGACAACTTCCCGGTCGTTGCTTCTACGAGCTATTTGGTTTAAACAAGTTTCTCCACTGAGACGAAGGCTCAGAGGCGCCAACGAGCGTTGCTCATGGCACGCCGCCAGTAGACGCAATAGGAAGAAGACTTCGGCATCCCCAAGGACTTGGATTTTATTTTTATTTTTGCAAGGCTGTTTTTGTAATAGTATGTGCTACTCAATATATGCGTTTTGGCCTTTTTTCAAAAAAGAACATTCGTGATTAGAGGAATTATTTTTTATAGCAAAGTGAACTTTATTAGGAAGCAAACACACTTAATCATTCGCCAAGATTTTTTTTTTTTTGAGAGAGAGAATCATTCACCAAGATTGAGATGAACGAAAACCAGTGAGTCACCAAGTACAAATCTGTAACAAATAAACAAAGTAATCAAAGGTCAAATTCCCCTATCATATATAAGAACATAGCTAGTAGCCGCCATCAATAACATTCTGGTATTGTACGCACCTAAAGCAAATTATGAATCAATAATACGTAAGGAAGTCACTAGTCAAAGGTCAGATTCCCCCAACATATATAAAAACATAACTAGTACTCCTATGTATAGCCGCCATCAATCAAATTAGGCTACTGTAAACAAATCAAAGTCTCGAAAGAGCTTTGCTAACTACAAATTGCTCTAAACTTCTGCGCCATGCCGTCGCTGTACACATGTCTCACAAAATTAACACAAAGTGTTGTCTGTTCGCTATGATATATAGAAATTGTTGTGTATATGACTGTACAAACCCTATACGAAAATGATGCCAACAGAGAGATTAATTTTATTCGTCGCTATCTAGTCAACTAAATATTTGTGGTCACTCAATTATTGTGGATCTGCCGTCTGCGGAGTTATAGCTGACCTTGGTACTATAATTTTGTAACTGCAATTCGATACGTCTTGATAATCATTTATTTAATTTGTTGATGAAGTCTACTGGGCGAAATATTTGTTTATGACCTGCACGTATATATTAATCACCGTTCACAAGGGTTCATAGAAAGAAAACTCAACTTATTCAAGTATCCAACTCACATGGTTAGCTAGTACTACATGATTACTCACTAATCCATGTACTTAATTAACCTCTCTGGTTGACCTTGTAACTACACACGTACAACCACCCGGCAGGGTGTTGTATTCTCTATATATGCACACAACATCTTCTTCCTTCTCCGAAGAGTTAGTAGACCAAAGCATTCATCCATCGATCCAAACTATCCCATCTTCCCCAACAACTTATACACTTCTCCATGCCATGCCTCCTCTCATCTACACATTACTCGGGCTTCTCCTCCTCTCGTACACAGCTCCTCGGTGCTCCTCTGCAGGCGACACTCTCGCGGCAGGTCAAACTTTCGCGGCTGTTGGTGCCGGTGCCGGCAAGCTCGTCTCAAGAAATGGCAAGTACGCGCTCGGCTTCTTCCAACCAGCTACGATGATTGCAAGCACCATGAGTAGTAGTAAGTCCCACCACAACACCAGCTCCAGCTCTAGCTGGTACTTTGGCATATGGTTCAATAAAATTCCAGTTTTTACTACTGTGTGGGTTGCTAATAGGGAGGAGCCCATCTCCCATCCCAATATCAACTCCACACAGCTCAGGATCTCAAGTGATGGCAATCTTGTCATCATCGTAGACCATGTTGATGCCGGCACTGAATCCCTTGTCTGGTCCACTCACATCGTCAATAGGACACAAACCACCACCACCACTACAACCCTTGTTCTCTTGAACAGTGGAAACCTTGTCCTCCTACCCACAAACGCTAGCCAAGAGATGCCGTCGTGGCAGAGTTTCGACCACCCAACAGATGTTGTGCTTCCTGGCGTCAAGCTTGGCTGGGACAAGGTCACCGGCTTGAGTAACACGATCATCTCAAAGAAGAGTCTCATTAACCCTGGTCTTGGCTCATACAGTGTTGGACTAGAAGGTGCCACGGGGATGGTCCTCAAGCGCCGCAACAACCCCTCTGTAGTGTATTGGCAATTTGTGTCCTCTACAACATCAACATTGGTACCAATAATCCAGTCACTGGTAGATTTGGATCCTCGGATTAAAGGTCTGGTTAACCCAATATATGTTGATAACAACCGAGAGGAGTACTACATGTACACTTCACCGGATGAATCACCACCTTTATTTGTCTCACTGGACACCTCGGGTCAAACAAAAATGATGTTTTGGTCTCCAGCCAGACAGACCTGGGAAACCATAGGTGCCAACCCTGATGGTCCCTGCATGACGCCTGCTACATGTGGACCTTTTGCGGTCTGCAACAACCATGCACATATATTATGTGAGTGTATGGAGGGCTTCTCTCAGAAGTCACCACAGGATTGGGAGTTTAATGATAGAACAGGCGGATGCATCAGAAACACACCATTACAGTACTGCGGCACTAGTGAGAAAAACATGACAAGTTCAACAGACATGTTCCACCCGATTGCTCAAGCTACATTGCCCTACAAGCCCCAACTAATAGCCCTTGCTTCAACTCAGACAAAATGCGAAGAAGCTTGTCTTAGCTCTTGTTCTTGCACTGCTTATTCCTTTAACAATGACAAATGCTCTGTCTGGTATGGGGAATTACTTAGTGTAAGTATGAATGATGGCATTGATTTTACAGCTGAAGATGTTCTTTACATTCGCCTTGCCGCCAAAGATTTAAGTTTCAGAAAAAATAAAAGGAAACCGCATGTCGGAGTTGTTACTGCGGGAGCCATTATTGGTTTTGGGTTACTAATGATCATGGTGTTGTTATTGATTTGGATGAAGAAATTCAAAGTGTGTGGTTTGCCTTTATACGGCAATCAGGATAGTGGTGGAGGGATTATGGCCTTTAGATTCACGGATTTAGTCCGTGCTACTAAAAACTTCTCGGAAAAGCTAGGAGGAGGTGGTTTTGGTTCTGTATACAAGGGGGTATTAAATGACTCAACTAGTATAGCAGTGAAAAGGCTTGATGGTGCATGTCAAGGAGAGAAGCAATTCAGGGCCGAGGTGAGCTCAGTTGGACTCATCCAACATATCAACATAGTCAAATTGATTGGTTTCTGCAGCGAAGGTGATAAAAGGTTACTTGTGTATGAACACATGTCAAATGGGTCTCTGGATGTCCATCTGTTTAAGAAGAGCAATGCTAATGGTGATATCCTGAACTGGAACACTAGATTTCAAATAACCCTTGGAATTGCTAGAGGATTGTCCTACTTGCATCAGAGTTGTCGCCAATGCATCATACACTGTGATATTAAACCAGAAAATATACTTTTGGATGCATCATTTGTTCCTAAAGTTGCAGACTTTGGGTTGGCGGCATTAGTCGGACGGGATTTTAGCCGAATTCTAACCACATTCAGAGGAACTATTGGTTATCTTGCTCCGGAGTGGCTTAGCGGGAATGCTATTACGCCGAAAATTGATGTTTATAGCTTCGGCATGGTACTTTTGGAAATCATATCAGGGGCTAGGAATTCATCTGGAACAGACAACACTAGGAACAACCACTCTGCTAAATTTTTCCCCGTGCAAGCTATCCACAAGCTTCATGGGGGTGATGTGCAGAGTTTGGTGGATCCAAATTTGCATGGTGACTTCAATTTAGAAGAGGTCGAAAGGGTTTGCAAGGTTGCATGTTGGTGTATCCAAGATAATGAATTTGATCGACCGGCGATGGGTGAAATGGTACGGGTTCTCGAGGGTCTACAGGAGATTGACATGCCCCCGATGCCGAGACAACTTGCGGCTATGACGGAACAATATGGTGTAACCTCTTCAATATACATAGTAAACAGTCACAGTCGATGTGACTAATTGTCGTTTCTGCAAATTATAAAGTGTTATTGTGGAGCAGAGGGAACAAAAGAAGGCAAAGCTTGGAGTTCCTAATTCTTTCTTATTTATTGCCAATTTTAGTGTGCAAGCGCTTGTAGAAAAAGTATTGCATGTTGAATTGAATATGTGTATGCTTTCTTGATGGATGGTTTTATCCCTTAAATCCTTGAGTTGAAAATGTTGATGTATATATGAATGTCACTACCGGTTCGTCATCAATAATGGTGTTTATGGTTTTTTGATGGTGGGTAATTGATTGTCTCTCGGAGTTTGAGAGGATGCCTGGTGTTGAGCTTTTGAGCCAAATGTAATCCTTCAGACTGATTTTTTTTATGAGGAACTGGAGGATCAAGATGATTGACCACGGGGAGTAAGGAACTGTAAATTTACTTCTTCCTTTTGCACTTTAGGCATTGCGGATAAATAAGTTATCCAAAATGCAACTATGGTGGGTACAACCTATATGCAGATATGAAGGTCAAGGGATCAAAGAAAATACACAAGTGCCAAACCTTGGATAAGAATTAACTGAGGCATGCAGAGACGGAGATGTATCCACTTCCTTGGAGAGAAGCTAGTCACTGTGAGAGAGGTGTGGGTGCCACCAGGGTTTACCAACACCACCAAGACTCACCTTCTTCTCCTTGAGCCTCTCACACAAATAAGGAGCTCAATCACTAGTTCAGACTAAACTTTATTGTACAAAAAGGGGGGAAGTGCAGATGACCCAGAGGTGGCTTCCGGACCTTAGTAGACTTCGAAGCATATGTTACGGATGTTACTTATTCTTAAGTTCGAACGGAAATCATGTTGGCCCCCCAAGCGCAAGGGTATGTAGCGAGGAGTAAGTATCCCTCAATTGAGAATATCCCTCAGTTGAGAATCAAAGTATCAATATGTGGAGTTCTCTAACGAGTCAATGGTCAGCGCTACACTCAATTAAGAAACGTTCACTTGGTCCCCAACACTTCTTGAGCTCTTCCATAATTGTACTATACATGGTTTTCTCCTTCATAAACTCCGCCACATCTAAAAAATATTTCGGCCTCCACCTCCGGTGCTTGTTAATGATAGCAAGGTTGACCATTTATTGAGGCATAACAAGAAAAGAAATCTCTTTGGGTGCAAGCAAATACTCTGATAGATGTCTTTGTTGAACCATGGTGTAAAATCTCTTATCATGAGCATCCTTTTGATTGACACATTGGCCATTTGGAATCTTAAGTCTTGGCATGTGGTCTTCCCAATGCTCATTTGTAGTCCAGTTTTGCAACATACCCCCCCCCCCCCCCTTCCCCAATGTCTTCGAGGGACGACATTTGGCAAGTACTTCCGGAAATGTCGTTAAGCCATGGTCCCTTGGTTAATTTGTTGTTGCTTTTGGAAAAGTTTTGGCCTTCCAACATCCTCAAGCACAACACGTTCTCCTCAACCACGAACCCTTCCTCTATCTCATGCTCATCATCATGTGTAGCCCCACTGCCTCGCATGCCCTTCTTCTTTAACTCTCACAAAAGTATCTTCCCCGTCAAACGGGTTGCCAAGCATAGATTTCTCTTGTATCTACCTAAAGAATTAATACCGGTATGACAAAATGGTAGTAGTTGCTAATCTCGAGGTGACTCAAAGGAAGAGATATCCATGATGTCCGCTCCCGGGAGCTCCTCGGCATTTTTCCGGCAGAAACGGATCCATCCATATATATCCAACATCCATTATTATGTATATATATATATATATATAACGTTGCAATATCGAGTACATTCATTAGCTCTGTGAAGCTCTACATCATCGGAGGCTTAATTAATCAGCGGCCAGTTTAATCACCACTGATATACGTACTGGTACTTATCATTACACTGCGGTGGTTACCGTACTCATCACTTCATTGGTACATACGTGCTCATCTCACATCATATCACATCTCATCATCATGGCTTCATTTTGGAGGCATTGATTGAACCGATGGATGGAAGAAGCTCTAATGGAGGTAGCCGACGGGCCGCTGGCGGCAGGCGGTGAGCGGCGTGCCGCAGAGGCACTTGTTGTGGAGGTAGCTGTAGCGGTCGAACCTGGACATGTTGCCGCCGGTGGGCACGGCGCCGCACAGCCTGTTGAAGCTCACGTTGAACTGCTGGAGGCCAGCCAGGGTCGCCACCTGCGCTGGGATGGAGCCGTGGATGGCGTTGTGGCTGAGGTCGGTGTAGGTGAGCTGCTCCGGGAACTCCACAGCGGAGAGGTCGAAGTTGAGGGCGTTGCGGGACACGTCGAGGTGCTGGATGGCCTTCTCTGCGCCGAAGAGGCTGGTGGCGTCGCCGGAGAGGGCGTTGCGGGAGAGGTCGATGTAGGAGAAGTTGACGGCGGCGAACTCAGTCGGGATGGCGCCGGAGAGGTTGTTGTGGGAGAGCTGGAGGTAGGCGCCGTTGGGGGACTTGGACAAGAGGAGCGACGGGATGGCGCCGGAGAGGCTGTTGCGGCGGAGGTTGATACTGGAGAGGCTGAGGAGGTCGGCGAGGGACGGTGGGATGGCGCCGGTGAGGGAGTTGTAGGAGAGGTCGAGGAGGGTGAGTGCGGTGAGCATGCCGAGGAAGGAGGGCACCGGGCCGGACACACCCGTGTAGGAGATTGTGAGCTCCGAGAGGTTGGAAAGTGTGGCGAGGGAGTCCGGGATGGCACCGGATATGGCCGGGAGGTGGTGGAGGGTGAGGGTCTCGAGGAAGGTGAGGTTGCCGATGGCGTCCGGGATGGCGCCGGACATGTTGGTGTCCTGGTAGACACGGAGACCAACGACGCGGCCCGTGTCGGCATCACAGTCGACGTCGTACCAGTCGCAGCAGGCGGAGTCGGGCGTCCAAGACGCGAAGTGGTAGGGGCTGCCCATGGCGGTGTCGATGGCAACCAAGGCGGCATGGTCGTCGTCGTGGCACTGGTCCGCCACCGCCATCGAAACAAGGAGGAGGAAGCAGAGCAGGAGGAGAGGGGAGGCGCCGGCCATCTTCTTCTATCAAAGTGATGTGTGTGGTGTGTGGGTGTCACTAGGCTCACTGAGCTGGTCCTTGATGAGTGAGGCTGCATGGCGCCGGGCAGTGTACTTATAGTGTGGTAAAAGTGCTAGTTTGGAGGGGGTGCACTAACACTCAGCCCAGTGGGATCAATAAACATTTGCACAAAGTGCAGCCTAATGGGCAACAGAAACGCATGCCATGGCAGCGACAATCACTCGCCTGGCCCAGATATTTTCAAGATACATACACAATCGTCTCCTTTTACCGACATCGCGGGTAGAAATTAGGACATGGATTATGGGCAGGCATCATCAGGCATTACCACCACACCATGGATGCATATCAACAACAAAGTGGATGATCATGATGAATGATGATGCAATGGCCTTTCAGTTGGTGTATGGACAGGCAGCAGCAAAATGCAATTGGTCGCCCCGATTCGTTGAAGAATTGTTTAGATATGTTTCATCTTACGCAATCCGGCCATTGTTAATGGCGTAGTGTTGCAATGCAAAATTCCAGGCTCATACCACTATATATATACCAGTAAATTTTGTTTGGTGGTATGTTCCATTGTCGATGTCCGTCGTTTCTATCTCTCAGCTCAGCAATTACAATCACACATTTACGGTGTTAACGCTAACAAACTATTCCTGCAAGTTGCATCCCATTTTCAAGTGCTCTGGGAAAACAAGAAAAGGAATCCGAGTTCCTCTGACATTTTCCGGGAAAACAGTGTGCCAGCCAGCCCCCAGGGCCATCGCATACACATGGCAGACTGTTGACGGCCCCGGGTGAATGAAGTAACAGCGCCATCGAAAGCAGCTGATGATGTTGCACGCTTTAGAGCACTTCGAAGGAACTGTAGCAGGATCATGTACCTTGAACTGCAAGGGTGGTACACATAACCTCTCTCGGTTGTTCATGGCAAAAAGAGTGTCTGTACGAGTTTTGCTGGTCAATCTTTGCTATCTACTGACGAGCCAGCTTTGTTTGAATATAGCATCTTTCCTGAAGTTACGGCCCCGTGCGGAGACAGAATCGCCTTGGTTTCGGTAGCACTGCAGGCAACCACGACAACAAGTCAGATCTAGTGAAACTTCCATGCAAAAAAAGTTAATAGCAAGCTACACAAAATGTTGGACTTGTACCCTGTAGCAAACAACCGAGTCATCTGGGTACATGACGAATAGCTTGGTGCCAAGCCGAGCTCTACATGAATCGCAGATACTCTCATCGGTTAGCTGCACATGCCTTGACCTCTCCTCCAATCTTGTCAACCGTGCATCAACGTTCGTCGCGCGTGATAAATTATGAACTATCTAATGACAGGCACAGGAAGACAAAAAACAAAATAAAATAGATGGAATTGCAAGCCAGATCTCCTGCGAGCTCAATGTACAACCAAGCCTGTTTCACAATGTTTACCTGCCCTTGGCGATGATGGTGCACCCGAGCTCTTAGCATTCGCAATATTGTATCTGAAGCTAGCTGGAGAGGCATATCTGAGGATAATCTCTGGGATAAAATTGTGCTTCAGATTTCAGAATTTTAATATCCTAATAAAAGGTATGTTATAATACAAAGCAGTACCTCCAATACTTGTATGGGATCCAAAGATTTCCCATGATTATGAAGAAGTCGGACAGCTGCTGTAAACATCGGTTCTCTCCCATTTTTCGGGTCCAAATACAAATCCAAAAGCCTGAGGTCAAAGCAAGATGGACATAACATTAACTAAGGAACAAAGATAATCCCATTGGACCATGATAGAATAAAAAACTATACCCAGAATACTAGCCAGTCAACAAAGAATTACTGTACTAGTCAAACAATAACATACTGAATATAAGCATCGTCTCGACCAATCTCTGCACAGTACTGCTCAGCAGCTTCGCTATCCTCCAGTTTCCTTCATCACAGACCAACAAATAACAGTCAGAACAACAGCACTGGAAATGGTAAAGACATGCAAGTCCAGCTAAACAGAACACAACTGCTGTTGAGTTACAACAAACCAATAATAGTAAGTGCAGGATAACATCTTACAGTGCTAGTATCTGAAGTACAATGTTCTCTTGGCCCATCTTCCTATACAAAATGGCCTGACAAAAGAAAAACGAATGCCTTAGTATCTGAAACTTAAACACAGTTGTGGACAAATAAAGTGATGAACATGTAACCACATTAAGGGGATGGTGAAATTTTGTCACAAGACCTTTTCCAGCCATAGCTCAGATTCTGCTATCACATCAAGCACATCTTCTGGATCATACAAGTCCGAAGCTTGCAAAAATAATTGCAATCTTTCCCTCAATGAATAAATGAACTGTATGTCCGAGTCGATTTCTTTATCATTTTTCTCTCCGGAATTGGACTCCATATGAAATGCTTCCATGGCAGATTTCGACAGCAATAGTGCATATGACGTGTGATAGTGAGGGTCCTCACAACCCTGATCCTCAATCAACCACTGCAAATATCTGCATAATTTAGCCAGTTAACTTCCGTGAATCGTAGAAGGATCTGAGTATCGAATATGTCAAATGAAGGTCATAGCGCAAGATATGACATGGACAACATTATATGATGAACATGTGCACGGATAATCACTGTTTGTCTAAGAATTAACAAATGTAAGATGCATACCAAACACTACTCAGAGGCCCCATTATGTTAAAATCTTGATACAGGATTTAAATAAACGGCCAGTGGCACTTAATCATTATTGCAGAACAATATCTACTCAAATTATCCGGCATTGGAGATATAAGATTCCTAAGCAGTCATATGAAGGTTCAGGTTACTGTACATGTTGAACTCCAACGAGAATGAGTAATTAGTTAGGCTTTTATTAGACCATTACTGAAGTTCGTATAAGTGTGTAATTAACAAACTAGCTGCACAAAATGTACCAACAATTACAGCTGTTACGTTTACATAGACATCGGGGTTCATTATGGAGTCTTGAGAGGTTTGAATTGTTGAAGGTTTCATGAACACATCATACCTTTGGTGAATCCCAACCTTTTCTGAATCAAGGGCAGCAATAACCTTTTCTGCAGAGTACCACCCAACCAAAACAAATGTTAACAAAGTTCATTACATGTCAAAAGTTATTTAAACAGTGCTAACTAGTTAAACATGACATTTCATGGACACAATCAGCTGTAACCACAGGATTAATTATTATTATTTAAAAAAACAGTTTACAAGTTAATTACCAGAAGGTACACTTGTACTGCGCCATGCTCTGACAAGCTCACAAGTAAAAACTGGAGGATGTGTTGAACTGCCATGCCAGTAAAGGTACTAATAAAGTGAATTGTTTGAAACAAGTTAATTACCAGAAGAAAGCTGTTTTTCCCTCATCTCAGATGTTAAAATTGCAGTTGCAAGGTCTTGATCAATGTCTGCAACCTGCATGAAATTATTCAATAATATTCACAAGATAATGAAACAGCTCACTATAAGATCAGGTCCACAGCATGAAGCACATACCCATCCAAGATGTTCCAAAACAAGGTCCTGATCAGATGTTGCTTGAAGTATCTTGGAGGCTTCGATAGCAGCAATTTCCTCACCAGATTTTTTATCAGCCGAAGTTTCCTGGGAGTCCGTTCCAGGCAGATTAGGACGGTCCTTCCACAAACCTGTGCTGTAATTCCTTGCTAAGATACGCCAGATAGCAACAGCTTGGGAGCACATTCCCTTACTGCCATATAAGAAAGCAAGCGTCCGCAGATGTCCAGAGTTGTCCAAGAGTGATTCCAGTTCGTCCTGCACCACCCATAATTTTTACGATAAATGCACCTTTCCATATGTGACAAAAACCTAAGAAGAACAAATCTACAGCATACTATATTCCATTTTCAAATCCAGACTAAATATTGATTTCAGTAACATATACTCCCTCCGTCCCATAATATAAGAGCGTTTTAGTGTCAAAAACGCTCTTATCTTATGGGACGGAGGAAGTAGTATATAATAGCCATAACTCATGATTCTGCAAAGCAGGGTTATGGTTATAAAGGAAATACACATACCACAACACAGCTATTTTGAGATGATGCAAGCTTCTCCATGTCATCAACAAGATCAAGTGCTCTATAAAGGTACATCAGAAGAGTATCGACTCCTTCCATCTCTGCAGGAGACAAGCTCTTCTCTCGCGAAACACAAAGGTACCTAGTTTCATTTAGCATTTGGACATTGGTCACTACATGCAGCTTTATTGCAGTTCAATGAATATAAATACCAGGGATAAACCAGACCTGATAATATTTCTGATAGCTAGTTCCAACAGATCAGCTCTAGTTGGAGGATTTGAAAGGAAATCTTCATCCACAACTGTGTCCACACCTGCCTTTTTGAGAAACAATGCTCGCTGAAGTGTTACCAGTCCATCGTCAATAACTTCTTCAAGAGGCTTGGGGGGAGGATGCAAGCCCCAATAACGCTTTCTTGGCACCTAAATTTTGCAAATAAATTTGTTTAAAACTAACCCATCTAGAAACGGCAAGTAAATCCTCGTAAAAAAGATTAGTTGAAGATAAAATCAGGCTGTGGAACCCTGTAGGCATTAACAGCTTAACTAAAAGCTACTAACTACAAAGCAGACAGCCAAGCATCGAGGAGAAAATCAAAACTAGTTTCACAGTTCCCCAAATTGGTTCACGAAATATAAATATGTTGATAAAAGTTGCAAGAGATCCTAGCTACAAAAGCTTTATGCCCGAATTTTGTGGAACGCTGAAGACACTGTTTGGGTCTAATTAATTGAATCATACTAAAAGCTTAAAAAGTTTATAATCATAAAGTTTTGTCATACACAAGAATAAGTTAAAAACAAATGAAGGATCTGTGAAATGAACAATGGAGGATACTCCATACAATAATTTCAAAATGGACAATGGAGGAAGATGACATACCAGATCTGACCAACGATTAGGATCCCGCATGATGAATGGAAATATTTCTGCTGGTTGCATAGTCTCCGACAGCAAGAAATGATTAACAGCATCCTCAAAGCGCAAGTCAAAGAATAATAAGAATCCAAGTTGTGCATGCACAAAGGAAATCATATCATTCGAGATTTCACCATCAGATTCAAACTCTTCCAGCAAAGAAATAGCCTCTGTATAACTCTTTATTCGTAACAACGCCTTGATCTGTTCCACTGCAGATACTTTACGGTAACAAAAAACCTGGACAAGTCGTTTATCAATTAGTTGTAGCATCACTACAGCTGAGCAGATGATTGCTAGACTACACTCTTAAACTCATTTTGGAATCAGTGGAAAACAGTTAGTGCCAATTTCCTGCTCCACTTTTCTGTCTTGTTTTTTCACTGAAAACTGATATGGGAAAAGTAGGAAATAATTAGCACTAGTTGGCTGGTACAGTAACAGCTGGCAATCAACTGATAATGTGGAGCAGGATTTTGTTAAGGTGATGTCAGTCATGATGGTCATAAACAATTACGGTAGCCAGAACTAAAAAGTAACAAACATCTAACATCCAGATAACTCATGGTGGCGCAAAAAAGTTCAAATGGTGAGTAGCTTAGCTTGGCATGTCTGATGTCTCTGACTCATTTATGCACTAGTAACTAGTTTTTTACAGCAACCAACAACAACACTGATCAGGGAGCTGCCTGCATATTTCTAAAAGAGAAGGAAAACTCTTTTTGCTCGTAAACTTACTGGAGGCTACAAAACTAGTGTAAGTTGTTGCTGTTCTACACACACTTAGTTCCAATTCATGACCATTTCAAGTTAAATATTCTTCCTGTCTTCCAGGCCAATCTAAGCATGTCCGTCCACTCAATAACTCTGCGACTACTTGGCATCTCACTAAGATTAACAAAATAGCATTAATTTTCACAGTATGCAGCGCAAAGCTACTCATAGAAGGCAACATCGTGTATTTATAAATTTGGGGACAAGTTCCATTGATGGCTGAGTCAACAACATACCTACTTTACCTTATAAGCCGTAGCGACCACAACGACCTCCCCGCCGCTTCCATCACCGTCGCTCGCCACGGTCAGAACACCCGTGCCTCTCCTCGCGATCGGAACGGTCTGCAAGTGCACCCCATTCCTCCTCCTGTACACATCCACCTTGGACTCCGCGGCGACCACCACATACGGGAACACCTCGACGATGCAATCGGGCCTGCTGTTGAACACGAAGCTGCTTCCGACGGGCTGCCCGGACTGGTCGACGACCACCCCGACATTGTCCACCAGCAGCATCACCTCCTGGCCGCCCGACAGCGGCCTGATCCTCGGCGCCCCGGCCGACTCCGGGAGGGTGAATATGTCCGTGCGCTGGCCCGCGCCGCCGCTCGAGGAGAAGAGCGAGTACCCCGACGCGGTGCCGGCGAAGACCGAGTCCTCGCCCACCCAGGCGAGCGCGCTGATCCCCTCGACCCCCGCGGCGATCTCGCGCGTCTGCACCTCCAGCTCGTCCGCCTCGCGCAGGGCGAGGTCGAGGACCAGCAGCCTCTTCCCGACCGCGACGGCGAGGGAGCACGAGGACTGGGAGGAGGCGGGTGGGGAGGCGGCGACGGCGGCGACGCCGCGGAGGGAGCCGAGGCGGCGGACGGGGCGCGCGAGGAGCGGGTCGGCGAGGAGGAGCATGCCGTCGGCGAGCACGAGGACGCGGGCGACGGAGGGGAGCGGGAAGATGGCGGAGACGGGGCGGGTGGCGCCGATGGGGAGCAGGCGGAGGAACTCGGGGGAGGAGGGGGTCGCCAGGGAGAAGAGGAGGAGCTTCCCGCCGCCCGTGCCGATGTAGAGGAGGCTCGGCGCGGAGAGGGCGGCGGAGCGGACGGTGAGGGGCGTGGAGGCCGGGAGGGAGGCCAGCGCCGCCGGGTCCAGCGTCGCGAAGGGCTCCAGGGCCGCGCGGGAGGGCCCCGGCTGGGATCCCATGGCCGATCCGGCGGGCGGGTGGGTGGGGGGCTAGGGTTTGGGGGAGGGGGGCGCCATTGACGGCGGAGCTGGAGTGGAGGCGAAGGTGGAAGACGACTGGAAGAAAAGATAGACTAGTTGGTGCGACGGCAACTCCGATGCTTTCCCTCGAGCACAACTTTACTCCTTTTTTCTTCTTCTTCTCTAGAATAGGATTAATTTTATTTTTATTTTCATTTTTACTTTTTACTTTTTGCGGGGCACATTAATTTGACAAAGCCATAAAATTTCAAAACAAGATGAAAAAGCACATGCTAAACGTTCAGTACATAGTTGTAGGCGATGAACGCTCCGGCAACGTTGAAGATAAAGGTCATCCTTGACAACAAAGTTGAAGCTAGTTGTGTGAAGATAAAGGTTAGAAGATTGGATAAGAAATGACTCATATGTCATTGCAAATATCTCATGTTGTGGGATCGATCAAGAGGGGAGAGGAGATCGGTGGCGTGACAGCTGCCGGGAGAAGACATGTGGGTGGGAGAAAAACGAGGATGGCGAAGGGCGATGGCTGACATGGGGGAACAGAGAGCTATCCTAAGATAAGGTTTTTACAGCCTACTGAGAGGATCCGATAACAAAGATCGGGGAGGTGGAGCGATCGGATGACCAACAAATGCATCTCCTTAAGAAGTCTCCTGATGTCTCCATTAATTTTAGACTTTTTTTTCTCTCCTTTTGCCTAGTGGCGACTGGCCTCTGTGTTGCCCTTCCTTTAAGCCCTCCTTTCGCCGCTCGTCCGGTCTCACTCCCACAATCTGGCGGCCACAATGGATGGCGATGAGTGGGATGGGGGTTCGAATCTTGTGCCATCTGTGCACGGTTAGAGTTTTCTTCCAAATTAAACCAAATTCGAGCCCATTCTTTCTCCTCACAATCTTTGCAGTCGCAATGGTAGTTGATGCAAAGATCAACGAAGTTGGCAGATGGAATGGATTTGAGGCCCTCTTCAAGGGCTTCCTCTGGTGTGTGGTAGAGGTGAGGGTTGTGCGACACGACATATGTGGATTCTTCTCCTTCAACCCGAGCCTCCCGTGCCTCCATGGAGAAGGGAAGAGATGAAGGGAGGGAATAGGGCTTAGATCTTGTGGTGTGGTCTGCCAGAGTGACTTATCTGTTACGATGTAGTTAACTTCGTCGCCTTTTTAGGATTCATTACATGTGGTGCTAGTTGGGGAGCTACGACACCTGCTTCTGCTCTCGTCCTCCTCTGAGGGCTAAGCATCAGCAGTTGATACAAGTCTGCCTCACTTCACTACAGAATCATTTTTGGCCGAAGAACTGCCGTTTGGAGCTCCGACATTGTGGCAAGTGGGATGCCACCTTCGTTTTCTCGTTCCCGGCATGGATACCAAAAAGGATGTCCACCTAAGCATGTCCACTTACAACCAGTTTGCAGGGCCGGCTGGCAAAATACGAGGCCCTATTTTGCTAGAATAAAATTATAATAATGTATGCGCCATATTGATATGATATATCAAGAATCATATCTATTAAACTCTTGGTTGCATAAATTTTAGTTGAATAGTTCTATTTTTTAGTGTTCTTTGAAATAAAATGTGCAATAATATTCTCATAATCAATCTTCTCCAACATAAACATGTTAATGTACAACAACATTTAAAATTGTGAGCATCAAAAGTTTGATTTCGAGTTCAGAGCATCATTTAACTTAACATTGCCTATGTAGTGTAAATAGTTGGTCATAACCTGTTTCTTGGTCAGAGTTTAATAAGAGGAAAAAACCATGCCAATGCAAAAAAAAAATATCCAGCAATAATGCTGCCAAGTTCAGTCAAATGACATAACTCAACTCTACAACATCACAAAATTCATCATTCGGAAGGAGCTGGAGCACGAGGGCCACCGGCAAGACTGATGAGGCCCTCGCCTATGGTGCTCATCAGTCATCAAGAGGGGTGTTTATGCATGTGGCCTCGCCTCTAACCAGGAAAGGAGAGTGGGAAGGGGGGAACATAGATGGGGAGGACGAAGAAATAGGATATGATACGTCTCCATCGTATCTATTTTTCCAAACTCTTTTGCCCTTGTTTTGGACTCTAATTTGAATGATTTGAATGGAACTAACCCGGACTGACGCTGTTTTCAGCAGAATTGCATTGGTGTTATTTTTGTGCAGAAATAAAAGTTCTCGGATTGACCTGAAAATTTATGGAGAATATTTTTGGAATTAATAAAAAATATTAGCGAAAGAATCAACCAGAGGGGACCCACCAGGAGACCACAAGGGTGGGGGGCGCCCTACCCCCTGGGCGCACCCCCTGGCTTGTGGGTCCCCTAGAGACCCCCCCCCCCCGGCCTCAACTCCAACTTCATATAACCCTATTCGGGGAGGGGGAAAATCAGGGAGAAGGATTCATCGTGTTTTACGATACGGAGCCGCCGCCGCCTCCTATTCTTCATCGGGAGGGCTGATCTGGAGTCTGTTCGGGGCTCCAGAGAGGGGAATCCGTCGCCATCATCATCATCAACCTTCCTTCATCACCAATTCCATGATGCTCTCCGCCGTGCGTGAGTAATTCCATCACAGGCTTGCCGGACGGTGATGGGTTGGATGAGATTTATCATGTAATCGAGTTAGTTTTGTTAGGGTTTGATCCCTAGTATCCACTATGTTCTGAGATTGATGTTGCTATGACTTGGCTATGCTTAATGCTTGTCACTAGCCCGAGTGCCATGAATTCAGATCTGAACCCTTTATGTTTCCATGAATATATTTGTGTTCTTGATCCGATCTTGCAAGTTGTAGACACCTATTACGAGTTATGATCCGCATGCCTCAAGGTGACAATAATTGGGATTCTTTCCGGTGATTACCTAGTTTGAGGAGTTCATGTATTCACTAAGTGCTAATGCTTTGTTCCGGTTCTTTATTAAAAGGAGGCATTAATATCCCTTAGTTTCCATTAGGACCCCGCTCCCATGGGAGGTTAGGACAAAAGATGTCATGCAAGTTCTTTTCCATAAGCATGTATGACTATATTCGGAATACATGCCTACATTATATTGATGAATCGGAGCTAGTTCTGTGTCGCCCTAGGTTATAAATGTTGCATGATGATGCCATCCGACATAATTATTCATCACTGATCCATTGCCTACGAGCTTTTTACATATTGATCTTTGTTAAGTTATTTTTCCGTTGCTACTATTACAATCACTACAAAACTGTTATTGTCACTTTTGTCACCGTTACTGTTACTTCCATACTACAAAACTGTTATTGTCACTTAAGTCTTTCAGGTGTGGCTGAATTGACAACTCAGTTACTAACACTCGTGAATATTATTTGGCTCCCCTTGTGTCGAATCAATAAATTTGGGTTGAATACTCTACCCTTGAAAACTGTTGTGATCCCTATACTTGTGGGTTATCAAGAGGATACTTCAGGCGGAGGATGGCATACCGTGATCGATCTAGAGTCGTAGATGCGACACCATAGAGTCCTCAAACACCATCATTGCTAGCAACAAGAGCATTTCGATCTTTTTTTCATGCCGTCAGTCCCCGGATGACTTTGACCTAGACACAATCATGCGGGGTGTGAAGATGAAGAGGTGTCGGTTGACCACGCGATGAAAGACTCGTCCAGGGTTTGATGGGCATTGGGATTATGGACTGAAGTGAACTAGCACAAAAATTGGGGGGCCTGCAAACTGGGGACCCTGTTCGACGTGACAGGTCGCACATGCCCAGGGCCCGGAGCTGTCTGTTTTATCCTTTGGGCAAGGAAATATAATTTGAATAAAGAAGTTTGTGAAGGGATTATGTATGAGAAATAGATTTTTACTCACATTCTCTTATTTGGTACATTACAGGAATTAATCTTGGTTGAAAACCAGATCACAAATTAACAACCCCTCCATGGGAAGAAATTAGCGAGAGTTGACTCTCTCAACTCACATTCCCCTTTTCACTTGAACTCCCGACCCCTCCAACCAATCAATGGGCTTTTAATCCTTTCATCCCTCAACTCTCATTTCTCATCTTTAATACCCACGTACCAAACAAGGTGTTATGACTTGACCCGATGATGGTATACTGCAACCATCCCGTCGTTCTAAGTGGTATCGTCCTTGTCAAAGATGGGCTGGTGTTCATATTTCGCTCCAGGCGAAAGGCACAACTGCAATCTAAGTTTATGGTTTGGTGTCCTTCCCACAAATCTAAGTTTATACTCCCTCCATCTGAAAAAGTTTGTCCCTCAAATGGATGTATCTAACACCAAGTTAGTGCTAGATACATCCATTTGAGGGACAAACTTTTTCAGATGCAGAGGGTAGTTTTTTTATTCTGTTTGGGTTATTGTGGTAAGCTGTATTAGGACTCCTTGTAATTAATGAAGTCGTTCCCTTGTTTCAAAAGTCACCTATTATCTCACTAAATAAATTTTTAAAAAAATTATATCTATATCTATACGTAATAATAAAGGGGCTATTGCTTCTGGCAGTACGTCACCGAAATTGCCCCAAAGTTGCAAAATATTACCCACTGATGCCATGAATAAGTGATAAAAAAATGTTTCACATAGTGGAATCCCCGCCTGGAACGGCCCATGCACTAGGGACCTTCCATACTGCGCTCCGCGCTGGGAGAAGACACAGCGCGCCTGCTTGGGCCGGCGGGAGAGCCCTCACCTCACCTTGCAGTTGGTGGTGTCCGTTGGGAAGGCACGCATTTGTCTCCTTCCTCTGAACGCAAGGTGTTTGTGGGAATGCCCGGCTGTTTCTTTGAACCTTCTTCTCATTGGTGCTCTCCACATGGTGGTGCGCGGCCTGTCCTTGCCATTTCCCGGCGAACACTTTGCGCAGCTAGCCTGTCCCTCCCTTCTTCATGCTCAGGCAGAGCGCTTGGAGGAAGAGATTGCGAGGGAAGAAAATTCATGATCCAAGAAGCTAGCTAGCTCGGTGGGTTGTTGCTGCTGCTTTGTTTGTTTTCAGAAAGGGGATCACAATGATATTCCCCTTTGTTCATCTACCAGGTTCTTTGTACACCGCCGGGAGGCTGTCCCGGAAGCTGGGCAAGGTGGAGCAGCGTATATCGTACCTCAACTCCGACGCGATGCTCACGATCATGAGCTACCAGCTGCTCACGAAATTCCATGATGGTGCTCCACCACATCCACCCACACAGGTCTGAGTACTAACTAATCACCCTCTCTCCTGCATCCAGAAGTGGTCCTTGTGGTTATGAAGAATGATAAAATCAAACTTCCATTGCTGCACCTTTTTGTTTTGTTTTGTGGTATTTCAAAAAGAAAATTGTTAATTTTAGATTAAATGAGTGTACATTTTGTTTCTTCACAAACAAAAGTACTTTCTGCCTAGCACCATGCATGAGATGTGCATTTTGGAACTTTCAGATTTACTCTCGTGCTACACACACACCATTGCAATCACCGACTCTGGCACAAAAGGTAGTAAGGATGATGCTGCTACCGTACATATATGACATATATGGAGCATATATAAACGATTGAACGATAGTATGCTGAATTTTTTCTACCAGACATGTGGATACCCCCTACGCCATATATATGTGTATGTATAATATAAATGATAGTAGATATGTCTGAATCCCTGACTGCCAGATGACCAAACAAAATCAAGATGAAGCCAACAACCGAGTTCAGCCCCAACAGGTATGACTCCCACTTGCACATGTAAACATGTCCATGAGTGACTATTTTGTGTTGATTTAGAAATAGTTATTTCTCAGTCGATATTCCTAGACGTGCCATGGAGATATTTTCATCTCTTTGTATTGGCATGAATCTCAATGACATATCGGATGCTTCTTAATGCCTACTTAATTAGAAGTATGGGCAAATTCCAGTTGTGCCCCTAATTCCAGTTGTGCCACGAACCGGTACTAAAGAGAGTGGTGGCAGGATGTTGTCAGTCTGGGGCCCCTTCAGCACCTTTAGTACCGGTTCGTGTCACGAACCGGTACTAAAGAGAGTGGTGGCAGGATGTTGTCAGTCTGGCCCCCTCCAGCACCTTTAGTACCGGTTCGTGCCGGTTCGTGCCACGAACCGGTACTAAAGGTCGTCCTATATAAACCCTTCATTCAGCCCGAGCTCTCTGTTCTTCCCCTTTCCTCTCCTCTGTTTTCTTCCTCTTCCTCTCGAGTTCACCTTCATTTTTGCCAAAATTTGTGAAGATTTGAAGGCACCCCCATCCATCCAAGTGATCACAAAGGTTAGTAACTTTGTCCTTTTATCTCTCATTGCTAGATTAGTTCTTGCAATGCTCTATAAGTATAGTGATTTGTGGGTTTTAGTAATTAGGGAGGAATTATATGTGGTAGTTTATTTGATTTATATGCAATCTGAGCTCAAAATAACTCTTAGTCTGCATATGTAGGTGTGGTTTACTTAGTGCCTTCCCGTCTCCGTCCTAACCACCGTTGATCGTCCGCACCGACCCGTCGCCGGCACCACCTTGTGGTGAGCCTCTTGTTTTCTTATCTTTTTTATATATAAAAACCATGTTCCTGTGATTTAGATATATAGTTACTTGTATAATTATTTTACCCGTACGTTATTTGTTATACATAGTGCCATGGTTTTGATATCCGTCCCGTCGGCCCTCGTCCATGTTATGATTCGGATGTGGTATATTCACTTTTAAAACTATTTGTTGCATTTCGTGTTTATGTCAAATTATGCCCATCAAGTTGACATAGATATTTTTATCTAGGAGGTATGTGAACCGGAAATTCCAACCGACCCTATTGTCGAGAGGTTAAATTTAGTTGAAAGAGAAAACGAGTATTTGAAAGAAAAATTGAAAAGAATTGAGGGGAGAAGATAGAATTGGAGTTGCATGTTGCCGATGTCGTCGATGATCACAAGATCAAGATGGAGAAAATGCGCTTGAAGAATAGAAAGATTAGAAAATATGCCATTGATAGTGAGGCTTGGTATCATTATGCTGCTAGATCAATTGTTACCTTGGTTGCGATCTGGATCGCATTTGTTGTTGCATTTAAATGCTTTAGCTAGAGAGTTATTTGTAAGTTTGTTTTATGAGAATAAGTGTTGTATGAATTTTATGTATGAAATTTTATTAATTTGGTATATTCGGTGTTGTGTAATGAAGATGAGCCGGCAATGGATGTGCGATGACCGATGCTCTTCCCAGTTCGTTGAAGGCGTGCATACTTTTCTGCTTGCGGCTGAGGCAAACAAGCGGGCGGATGGTTTTATGCCTTGTCCATGTGTTGGCTGTAAGAATGGTCACAATTACTCTAACTTAAGAACCATTCACGTCCACCTGTTTGAGTCCGGTTTCATGCCCCACTATAATGTTTGGACCAAGCACGGAGAAAGAGGGGTTATGATGGAAGACAATGAAGAAGAAGAGGACGACGATAGCTATCCTGGCCATGGGTTCCCTGAATACGAGGATACAACAATGGGGGAAGAAGTTGAGCCGGCAATGCGGGAAGAAGATGAAGAAGAGGAATCAGATGAGCCCGCTGATGATCTAGGTCGGGCCATTGCCGATGCAAAGAGAAACTGCGCAAGTGAAAAGGAGAAGAAGAAGTTGCAGCGCATATTAGAGGATCACAAGAAATTGTTGTACCCGAATTGCGAAGCTGACAAGAAAAAGCTGGGCACCACACTGGAATTGCTGCAATGGAAGGCAGAGAATGGTGTATCTGACAAGGGATTTGGAAAGTTGCTGGTAATGTTAAAGAAGATGCTTCCAAAGGACAACGAATTGCCCGAGAGTACGTACGAAGCAAAGAAGGATGTCTGCCCTCTAGGGTTAGAGGTGCAGAAGATACATGCATGCCCTAATGACTGCATCCTCTACCGCGGTGAGTACGAGGATTTGAACGCGTGCCCGGTATGCGGTGCATTGCGCTATAAGATCAGCCGCGATGACCCTGGTGATGTCGAGGGTGAGCGCTCCAGGAAGAAGATTCCTGCGAGGGTGATGTGGTATGCTCCTATAATACCACGGTTGAAACGTTTGTTCCAAAACAAAGAGCATGCCAAGGCGATGCGATGGCACAGAGAAGACCGTAAGAAAGACGGGAAGTTGAGAGTACCCGCTGACGGGTCACAGTGGAGAAAAATCGAGAGAAAGTACAGGGAGGACTTTGCAGGTGACGCAAGGAGCATATGGTTTGGTCTAAGCGCAGATGGTATTAATCCTTTTGGGGAGCAGAGCAGCAACCATAGCACCTTGCCTGTGACTTTATGTATGTATAACCTTCCTCCTTGGTTGTGCATGAAGCGGAAGTTCATTATGATGCCAGTGCTCATCCAAGGCCCTAAGCAACCCGGCAACGACATTGATGTGTACATAAGGCCATTAGTTGAAGAACTCTTACAGCTGTGGAATGGAAAAGGTGTACGTGCGTGGGATGAGCACGGACAGGAAGAATTTGACCTAAAGGCATTGCTGTTCGTGACCATCAATGATTGGCCTGCTCTCAGTAACCTTTCAGGACAGACAAACAAGGGATACCGCGCATGCACACACTGTTTGGATGATACCGACAGTATATATTTGGATAATTATAGGAAGAATGTGTACCTGCAACATCGCCGATTTCTTTCGAGCAGGCATCCCGTAAGAAAGAAAGGCAAGCATTTCAAAGGTGAGGCGGATCACCGGACGAAGTCTCGCCACCGTACTGGTGATGATGTACATGATATGGTCAAGGATTTGAAGGTAATCTTTGGAAAGGGTCCTGGCGGACAACCTGTTCCGAATGACGCTGACGGACGCGCACCCATGTGGAAGAAGAAATCTATATTTTGGGACCTGCCCTATTGGAAAGACCTAGAGGTCCGCTCCGCAATCGACGTGATGCACGTGATGAAGAATCTTTGTGTGACCCTGCTTGGCTTCTTTGGCGTGTATGGGAAGAAAAAAGATACACCGGAGGCACGGGAGGACCAGTAACATATGCACGGAAAAGACGGCATACATCAGGGTCATGCCAGCTACGCTCTTACCAAAGAAGAGAAGGAAATCTTCTTTGAATGCCTGCTTAGTATGAAGGTACCGTCTGACTTCTCATCGAATATAAAGGGAATAATAAATATGGCAGAGAAGAAGTTCCAGAACCTAAAGTCTCATGACTGCCACGTGATTATGACGCAACTGCTTCCGGTTGCATTGAGGGGGCTTCTACCGGAAAACGTTCGATTAGCCATTGTGAAGCTATACGCATTCCTCAATGCAATCTCTCAAAAGGTAATCGATCCAGAAATCATTCCAAGGTTAGAGAATGATTTGGTGCAATGTCTTGTCAGTTTTGAGTTGGTGTTCCCACCATCCTTCTTCAACATCATGACGCACGTCCTAGTTCACCTATGCGAAGAGATTAACGTTCTGGGTCCTGTATTTCTACACAATATGTTCCCCTTTTAGAGGTTCATGGGAGTCTTAAAGAAATATGTTCATAACCGTGCTAGGCCAGAAGGAAGCATCTCCAAGGGCCATGAAAATGAGGAGGTCATTGAGTTTTGTATTGACTTTATTCCTAACCTTAAGCCGATTGGTGTTCCTGAATCGCGGCATAAGGGCAGACTGGATGGAAAAGGCACACTAGGAGCGGATCAAATAATATGTATGGATGGGCATTCTCTCACTCAAGCACACTACACAGTTCTACAGAATTCCGCCTTGGTGGCTCCGTCTATGGAGGAACACAAGAATTTTCTACGCTCCAAACACCCGGAGCAGTCTGACGACTAGATTACACGTGAGCAAACGGGGACTTTCGCCGGTTGGTTGCAGACACGTGCCATGCATGACGCCGCTATTGAAGATGACCTGTACTTGCTGTCCCAGTTATCATCTTCGAATATAATGACTTTCAAATGGGTACGAGATAAATGGGAATACATTTTACACGATCGCCCAAGATAAGAAGAGCACCAACCAAAACAGTGGTGTCCGCTTTGATGCAGCAACCAAGACGGGAGTGGACACATGTTATAGTTACATAGAGGAGATATGAGAACTTGACTATGGATGTGGTTTGAAGGTCCCTTTGTTTCGGTGCAAATGGGTCAATATGACACGAGGAGGGGTAACGGAAGACCCGCAGTACGGAATGACAACAGTGGATCTCAACAATCTTGCGTACGTAGACGAACCATTCGTCCTAGCCAATGATGTGGCGCAAGTTTTCTATGTGAAGGACATGTCTACCAAGCCAAGAAAAAAATATAAGGAAGCGAATACATCATACGATGAGCCAAAGCGCCACATAGTTCTTTCAGGAAAAAGAAACATCGTGTGAGTGGATGACAAGACAAACATGTCAGAAGATTATGAAAAGTTTGATGAAATTGCTCCATTCATAGTGAATATGGACCCGAGCATCCAGTTAAATGATGAAGATTGTCCATGGTTACGGCGCAAAGGGACGCACGCGAAGAAAAAGTTTCACACCCAAAGATCCCATTCTGGGATGTGATCGGCTTCACTATCATCACTTTCTTCTCTAGTGAGTTTCCGGACTTATATATCTGGAGAGTCCCACTTGGAACAAACTGGAGGGAATCTTTGTAATAGTTAGGGTAATTATGTGTTTTGGCATTTGAAACGCGAAGAAATATTATGTGCAAACAAATTCTTTCATGCATTATGTAGGACATTCTCTTTCGAAGTATCAGGGTTTCAGACGAAAACTCATCTGTTACAGAGACATTTCATTTTTTTTAACTTATTACAACTCCAGACTTTTCGTCCGTTCAGTATGCACCATTTAAAGCCACATCATCAATTTTCAACCCTTTCTAACTTCAATTGCTATTTTCCATAAATTTACTGTTTTTTTAGCTAAATGACCCTGAAATTGAAAAACACTTCAGATGAACTCTGAAAATGTTGAAAGTTGGCATGGTATCATCATTTCACCCACATAGCATGTGCAAAAAAGTTGAGAGGGTTACGGCAAAAACCGGATGCACTTCGTGTACAAAATGGACAATCTCTTTCGAAGTATCAAGGTTTCGAACGAAAACTCATCTGTTACAAAGGCATTTCATTTTTTAAATAACCTAAGTGTTACCAAGTTGAATATAATGATAAAAAACACTAATATTAAACAGAAGAAAAAAGAATCACTGAAAAATCTATTTTTAAAGTAAAGTTATTCACAAACTAGTGAAAAAAATAAATAATGAAGAAAAAATAAAAAAATAAAAAAATAATAAGCCCGTCTACTGGGCCACAACGGCCTGCATACGACTAAAAACCCAACCTGCAATTGGGCCAGGATGCAGGCCCAGAAGGCCCACAGGGCATCGCAGATTAGGTAGGCCGAGAAGGCCTGCTATAGAGAGGAGCTCGAAGGAGCAGCCGCGGCTGGGTTTATAAACCAGTGCGGCTGCCCTTCACTAGGCGAGGTGGGACTACACTTCTGCGCCCCTCGCCTGGCAGCACACCACCTTTAGTACCGGTTGGAGCCACCAACCGGTAGGTGGCTCCAGCCGGTACTAAAGGTCTCTCATATATATACTCACACTTCAAAATTTCGTCAGTTTTCTTCTCCTCTCTGCTTCTTCGACCCCGTCGCCGCCCCCGTCGCGTGCCGTCGCCGTCGCCGCCCCCGTCCCCGTCGCGCCGTCCCCGTCAACTCCGCGCCGTCGCCGTCCCCTCGCCTCGCCGTCGTCGTCGCCGTCCGCTCGCCTCGCCGTCGCCGTCGCCTCGACCTCGCCCGCGTTGTGAGCCCCTCTCCCCCCTCTCCTCCCTCCAATCGAAGCCGTCGCCGCCGCCGCCGTAGGTGCACACATGCGCACATACACACACACGCGCGCGCGCGCACACACACACACACACACTTAGATGTTTTTCTGTTTTTAGTTTTTTCTGTTTTTCTGTTTTTTATACAAAGGTTTTAGATGAATTAATTAATTAGATACTTTTGTCAAAATGTTAGATGAATTAGCTAGATATATATATTAGTGTTAGATAAATTAGCTACAATTTGCATATAGAATTTTGACATATGCAACGATATCATTTTTTAAATTTGTATATCACAATCTAATCATTTAAAAAATGTAACATTTGCATATAGTATTTGTTCTCGACAATGCCCGGCCCGCATCCTCGCCGTCGACCCGTTCGCGACGACGTCCTGCTTCAGAGGACCCATGTCCGGGACTGGGCTCCGCCGTGCTGGCACTGGGAGGCGCTACCTTCCGGGGCGCGCCGCTTGGTGAGGAACCCGGCCCCGGGTCCCATCGTCGACCCTGAGCTCCTTTGGTGGCGTTCGCGTGGGCCACTTTCGGTGCGAAGGGAGCCGGCCCCGCCGGAGGTGGTCCGTCACCATGTCAGGGAGGAGGACGAGCACGTCCGTCGCTACATGGCTGCTATGGACGTCAGGTTCTCTAATACCTGGCAGGTTCTTTGGGGATTTTACCCGAGCTATGATCCTGTGATGGTTCCTTCTCTTTGGGTGTCCACCGCCCGCGCCTCAGGAACCGCGAGTGAACTAGATTATTCGGTAGTATTCGATCTTTATTAGGTAGCTAGTGATGTATTCGATATATAATATTCGAGACGATGTATTCGAGATTATATATATTATTCGAGACGATGTATTCGAGATTAATTATATTCGATGCATATTATCTACTATGATTCAGTTTTGTCTTTCGAGATGCATATATATTATCTACTATTATTCAAGAGATGCATATCAATTATCTACTATTATTTGAAATGCGTACTAAATTGTTTTATATTTCTTCTAGATTAGTTAAATAAAAGCTATGGCGGACAATACCGGCAGAGAAGGAGAAGAGGCCCACAATATCTGAACAATACCGGGGAGGGTGATGATATGATATTCGATCGAGACGACCGAATTGATGAAGTCCGGAACTATGATTATGATGACGAAGAAAATGTTGATCTTGAAATAACAAAGACCCGCGAGGTATATTTATATAAGTAGCATCTAGTGACCATCACATGTTTTAGATGATTTGAAGATATATTTGAAGGAAATATGCCCTAGTGGCAATAATAAAGTTATTATTTATTTCCTTATATCATGATAAATGTTTATTATTCATTCTAGAATTGTATTAACCGGAAACATAATACTTGTGTGAATACATAGACAAACAGAGTGTCACTAGTATGCCTCTACTTGACTAGCTCGTTGATCAAAGATGGTTATGTTTCCTAGCCATAGACATGAGTTGTCATTTGATTAACGGGATCACATCATTAGGAGAATGATGTGATTGACTTGACCCATTCCGTTAGCTTAGCACTCGATCGTTTAGTATGTTGCTACTGCTTTCTTCATGACTTATACTTGTTCCTATGACTATGAGATTATGCAACTCCCGTTTACCGGAGGAACACTTTGTGTGCTACCAAACGTCACAACGTAAGTGGGTGATTATAAAGGTGCTCTACAGGTGTCTCCGAAGGTACTTGTTGGGTTGGCGTATTTCGAGATTAGGATTTGTCACTCCGATTGTCGGAGAGGTATCTCTGGGCCCTCTCGGTAATGCACATCAATTAAGCCTTGCAAGCATTGCAACTAATGAGTTTGTTGCGAGATGACGTATTACGGAACGAGTAAAGAGACTTGCCGGTAACGAGATTGAACTAGGTATTGAGATACCGACGATCGAATCTCGGGCAAATAACATACCGATGACAAAGGGAACAACGTATGTTGTTATGCGGTCTGACCGATAAAGATCTTCGTAGAATATGTGGGAGCCAATATGAGCATCCAGGTTCCGCTATTGGTTATTGACCGGAGACGTGTCTCGGTCATGTCTACATAGTTCTCGAACCCGTAGGGTCCGCACGCTTAAAGTTCGATGACGGTTATATTATGAGTTTATGTGTTTTGATGTACCGAAGGTAGTTCGGAGTCCCGGATGAGATCGGGGACATGACGAGGAGTCTCAAAATGGCCGAGACGTAAAGATCGATATATTGGACGACTATATTCGGACTTCGGAAAGGTTCCGAGTGATTCGGGTATTTATCGGAGTACCGGAGAGTTACGGGAATTCGCCGGGGAGAAGTATTGGACCTTATTGGGCCATACGGGAATAGAGGAGAGAGGCCAAAAGGAAGGAGGCGCGCAACCCCCCTCTGGCCCGAATTGGACAAGGGGTGCAGCCCCCTTTTCCTTCTCCCTCTCCCCCTCTTTCCTTCTCTCCTACTCCAACAAGGAAAGGAGGAGTCCTACTCCTGGTGGGAGTAGGACTCCCCCCTTAGCGCGCCCTCCTCCCTGGCCGGCCGCCTCCCCCTTGCTCCTTTATATACGGGGGCAGGGCACCCCATAGACACAACAATTGATCATTGATCTCTTAGCCGTGTGCGGTGCCCCCCTCCATCATATTACACCTCGATAATATCGTAGCGGTGCTTAGGCGAAGCCCTGCGTCGGTAGAACATCATCATCGTCACCACGCCGTCGTGCTGACGAAACTCTCCCTCAACACCCGGCTGGATCGGAGTTCGAGGGACGTCATCGAGCTGAACGTGTGCTGAACTCGGACGTGCCGTGCGTTCGGTACTTGATCGGTCGGATCGTGAAGACGTACGACTACATCAACCGCCTTGTGTTAACGCTTCCGCTTTCGGTCTACGAGGGTACGTGGACAACACTCTCCCCTCTCGTTGCTATGCATCACCATGATCTTGCGTGTGCGTAGGAAATTTTTTGAAATTACTACGTTCCCCAACAGTGGCATCCGAGCCTGGTTTTATGCGTAGATGTCATATGCAAGAGAAGAACACAAGTGAGTTGTGGGCGATATAAGTCATACTGCTTACCAGCATGTCATACTTTGGTTCGGCGGTATTGTTGGATGAAGCCGCCCGGACCGACATTACGCGTACGCTTACGCGAGACTGGTCCTTCCGACGTGCTTTGCACAGAGGTGGCTGGCGGGTGTCAGTTTTTCTAACTTTAGTTGAACCGAGTGTGGCTACGCCCGGTCCTTGCGAAGGTTAAAATAGCACCAACTTGATAAACTATCGTTGTGGTTTTGATGCGTAGGTAAGAATGGTTCTTGCTCAGCCTGTAGCAGCCACGTAAAACTTGCAACAACAAAGTAGAGGACGTCTAAATTGTTTTTACAGGGCATGTTGTGATGTGATATGGTCAAGGCATGATGATATATTTTATTGTATGAGATGATCATGTTTTGTAACCGAGTTATCGGCAACTGGCAGGAGCCATATGGTTGTCGCTTTATTGTATGCAATGCAATCGCCATGTAAATGTTTTACTTTATCGCTATGCGATAGCAATAGTTGCAAGAACAATAGTTGGCGAGACGACCATGTGACGACACATTGATATAGATCAAGATGATGGAGATCATGGTGTCATGCCGGTGACGATGGAAATCATGACGATGCTTTGAAGATGGAGATCAAAGGCACAAGATGATGATGGCCATATCATGTCACATATTTTGATTGCATGTGATGTTTATCTTTTATGCATCTTATCTTGCTTTGATTGACGGTAGCATTGTAAGATGATCTCTCACTAAATTTCAAGATAAAAGTGTTCTCCCTGAGTATGCACCGTTGCCAAAGTTCGTCGTGCCCAGACACCACGTGATGATCGGGTGTGATAAGCTCTACGTCCATCTACAACGGGTGCAAGCCAGTTTTGCACACGCAGAATACTCAGGTTAAACTTGACGAGCCTAGCATATGCAGATATGGCCTCGGAACACGGAGACCGAAAGGTCGAGCGTGAATCATATAGTAGATATGATCAACATAGTGATGTTCACCGTTGAAACTACTCCATCTCACGTGATGATCGGACATGGTTTAGTTGATATGGATCACGTGATCACTTAGAGGATTAGAGGGATGTCTATCTAAGTGGGAGTTCTTAAGTAATATGATTAATTGAACTTAAATTTATCATGAACTTAGTCCTGATAGTATTTTGCAAATTATGTTGTAGATCAATAGCTCGCGTTTGTTGCTTCCCTGTGTTTATTTTTGATATGTTCCTAGAGAAAAATTATGTTGAAAGATGTTAGTAGCAAAGATGCGGATTGGATCCGTGATCTGAGGATTATCCTCATTGCTGCATAGAAGAATTATGTCCTTGATGCACCGCTAGGTGACTGACCTGCTGCAGGAGCAACACCAGATGTTATGAACGTCTGGCAGAGCAAAGCTGATGACTACTCGATAGTTCAGTGTGCCATGCTTTACGGCTTAGAACCGGGTCTTCAACGACGTTTTGAACGTCATGGAGCATATGAGATGTTCCAAGAGTTGAAGTTAATATTTCAAGCAAATGCCCGGATTGAGAGATATGAAGTCTCCAATAAGTTCTACAGCTGCAAGATGGAAGAGAATAGTTCTGTCAGTGAACATATATTCAAAATGTCTGGGTATAACAATCACTTGATTCAACTGGGAGTTAATCTTCCGGATGATAGCGTCATTGACAGAATTCTTCAATCACTGCCACCAAGCTACAAGAGCTTCGTGATGAACTATAACATGCAAGGGATGGATAAGACGATTCCCGAGCTCTTCGCGATGCTGAAATCGACGAAGGTAGAAATCAAGAAAGAGCATCAAGTGTTGATGGTTAACAAGACCACTAGTTTCAAGAAAAGGCAAAGGGATAGAAGGGGAACTTCAAGAGGAACGGCAAGCAAGTTGCTGCTCAAGTGAAGAAGCCCAAGTCTGGACCTAAGCCTGAGACTAAGTGCTTCTACTGCAAAGGGACTGGTCACTGGAAGCGGAACTGCCCCAAGTATTTGGTGGATAAGAAGGATGGCAAATTGAACAAAGGTATATTTGATATACAGATTATTGATGTGTATTTTACTAGTGTTCGTAGCAACCCCTCGGTATTTGATACTGGTTCAGTTGCTAAAGAGTAGTAACTCGAAACGGGAGTTGCATAATGAACAGAAACTAGTTAAGGATGAAATGACGATGTGTATTGGAAGTGGTTCCAAGATTGATATGATCATCATCGCACACTCCCTATACTTTCGGGATTAGTGTTGAACCTAAATAAGTGTTATTTGGTGTTTACGTTCAGCATGAATATGATTTGATCATGTTTATTGCAATACGGTTATTCATTTAAGTTAGAGAATAATTGTTGTTCTGTTTACATGAATAAAACCTTATATGGTTACACACCCAATGAAAATGGTTCGTTGGATCTCGATCGTAGTGATACACATATTCATAATATTGAAGCCAAAAGATGCAAAGTTAATAATGATAGTGCAACTTATTTGTGGCACTGCCGTTTAGGTCATATTGGTGTAAAGCGCATGAAGAAACTCCATGCTGATGGGCTTTTGGAATCACTTGATTATGAATCACTCGATGCTTGCGAACCATGCCTCTTGGGCAAGATGACTAAAACACCGTTCTCCGGAACAATGGAGCAAGCAATAGATTTGTTGGAAATCATACATACTGATGTATGTGGTCCGATGAATATTGAGGCTCGTAGCAGGTATCATTATTTTCTGACCTTCACAGATGATTTGAGCAGATATGGCTATATCTACTTGATGAAACACAAGTCTGAAATATTTGAAAAGTTCAAAGAATTTCAGAGTGAAGTGGAGAATCATCGTAACAAGAAAATAAAAGTTTCTACGATATGATCGCAGAGGTAAAATATTTGAGTTACGAGTTTGGCCTTCAGTTAAAACAATGTGAAATAGTTTCACTACTCACGCCACCTGGAACACCACAGTGTAATGGTGTGTCCGAACGTCATAACCGTACTTTGTTAGATATGGTGCGATCTATGATGTCTCTTACCGATCTACCACTATCGTTTTGGGGTTATGCATTAAAGACAGCTGCATCCATGTTAAAAAGGGCACCGTCTAAGTCCGTTGAGACGACACAATATGAACTGTGGTTTGGCAAGAAACCAAAGTTGTCGTTTCTTAAAGTTTGGGGTTGTGATGCTTATATGAAAAAGTTTCATCCTGATAAGCTCAAACCCAAATCGGAGAAATATGTCTTCATAGGATACCAAAGGAGACTGTTGGGTACACCTTCTATCACAGATCCGAAGGCAAGACATTCGTTGCTAAGAATGGATCCTTTCTAGAGAAGGAGTTTCTCTCGAAAGAAGTGAGTGGGAGGAAAGTAGAACTTGATGAGGTAACTGTACCTGCTCCCTTATTGGAAAGTAGTTCATCACAGAAATCTGTTCCTGTGACTCCTACACCAATTAGTGAGGAAGCTAATGATGATGATCATGTAACTTCAGATCAAGTTACTACCGAACCTCGTAGGTCAACCAGAATGAAATCCGCACCAGAGTGATACGGTAATCCTGTTCTGGAGGTCATGTTACTTGACCATGACGAACCTACGAACTATGAGGAAGCGATGGTGAGCCCGGATTCCGCAAAATGGCTTGAGGCCATGAAATCTGAGATGGGATCCATGTATGAGAACAAAGTGTGGACTTTGGTTGACTTGCCCGATGATCGGCAAGCCATAGAAAATAAATGGATCTTCAAGAGGAAGACGGACGCTGATAGTAGTGTTACTATCTACAAAGCTAGAATTGTCGCAAAAAGGTTTTCGACAAGTTCAAGGTGTTGACTACAATGAGAGTTTCTCACTCGTATCTATGCTTAAGTCTGTCCGAATCATGTTAGCAATTGCCGCATTTTATGAAATCTAGCAAATGGATAAACAAAACTGCATTCCTTAATCGATTTATTAAAGAAGAGTTGTATATGATGCAACCAGAAGGTTTTGTCAATCCTAAAGGTGCTAACAAAATATGCAAGCTCCAGCGATCCATCTATGGACTGGTGCAAGCATCTCGGAGTTGGAATATACGCTTTGATAAGTTGATCAAAGGATATAGTTTTATACAGACTTGCGGTGAAGCCTGTATTTACGAGAAAGTGAGTGGGAGCACTACAACATTCTGATAAGTATATGTGAATGACATATTGTTGATCGAAAATAATGTAGAATTATTCTGCAAAGCATAAAGGAGTATTTGAAAGGAGTTTTTCAAAGAAGGACCTCGGTGAAGCTGCTTACATATTGAGCATCAAGATCAATAGAGATAGATCAAGACGCTTGATAAGTTTTTTCAATGAGTACATACCTTGACAAGATATTGAAGTAGTTCAAAATGGAACAGTCAAAGAAAGAGGTCTTGCCTGTGTTACAAGGTGTGAAATTGAGTAAGACTCAAAGCCCAACCACGGCAGAAGATAGAAAGAGAATGAAAGTCATTCCCTATGCCTTGGCAATAGGTTCTATAAAGTATGCCATGCTGTGTACCAGATATATTGTATACCCTACACTGATTTTGGCAAGGGAGTACAATAGTGATCTAGGAGTAGATCACTGGATAGCGGTCAAAATTATCCTTAGTGGAATAAGGATATGTTTCTCGATTATGGAGGTGACAAAAAGGGTTCGTCATAAAGGGTTACGTCGATGCAATTTTGACACTGATCCAGATGACTCTAAATCTCAATCTGGATACATATTGAAAGTGGGAGCAATTAGCTAGAGTAGCTCCGTGCAGAGCATTGTAGACATAGAAATTTGCAAAATACTTACGGATCTGAATGTGACAGACCCGTTGACTAAAATTATCTCACAAGCAAAAACATGATCACACCTTAGTACTCTTTGGGTGTTAATCACATAGCGATGTGAACTAGATTATTGACTCTAGTAAACCCTTTGGGTGTTGGTCACATGACGATGTGAACTATGGGTGTTAATCACATGGTGATGTGAACTATTGATGTTAAATCACATGGCGATGTGATCTAGATTATTGACTCTAGTGCAAGTGGGAGACTGAAGGAAATATGCCCTAGAGGCAATAATAAAGTTATTATTTATTTCCTTATATCATGATAAATGTTTATTATTCATGCTAGAATTGTATTAACCGGAAACATAATACTTGTGTGAATACATAGACAAACAGAGTGTCACTAGTATGCCTCTACTTGACTAGCTCATTGATCAAAGATGGTTATGTTTCCTAGCCATAGACATGAGTTGTCATTTGATTAACGGTATCACATCATTAGGAGAATGATGTGATTGACTTGACCCATTCCGTTAGCTTAGCACTCGATCGTTTAGTATGTTGCTACTGCTTTCTTCATGACTTATACTTGTTCCTATGACTATGAGATTATGCAACTCCCGTTTACCGGAGGAACACTTTGTGTGCTACCAAACGTCACAACATAACTGGGTGATTATAAAGGTGCTCTACAGGTGTCTCCGAAGGTACTTGTTGGGTTGGCGTATTTCGAGATAGGATTTGACACTCCGATTGTCGGAGAGGTATCTCTGGGCCCTCTCGGTAATGCACATCAATTAAGCCTTGCAAGCATTGCAACTAATGAGTTTGTTGCGAGATGATGTATTATGGAACGAGTAAAGAGACTTGCCGGTAACGAGATTGAACTAGGTATTGAGATACCGACGATCGAATCTCGGGCAAATAACATACCGATGACAAAGGGAACAACGTATGTTGTTATGCGGTCTGACCGATAAAGATCTTCGTAGAATATGTGGGAGCCAATATGAGCATCCAGGTTCCGCTATTGATTATTGACCGGAGACGTGTCTCGGTCATGTCTACATAGTTCTCGAACCCGTAGGGTCCGCACGCTTAAAGTTCGATGACGGTTATATTATGAGTTTATGTGTTTTGATGTACCGAAGGTAGTTCCGAGTCCCGGATGAGATCGGGGACATGACGAGGAGTCTCGAAATGGCCGAGACATAAAGATTGATATATTGGACGACTATATTCGGACTTTGGAAAGGTTCCGAGTGATTCGGGTATTTATCGGAGTACCGGAGAGTTACGGGAATTCGCCGGGGAGAAGTATTGGGCCTTATTGGGCCATACGGGAATAGAGGAGAGAGGCCAAAAGGAAGGAGGCGCGCACCCCCCCCCCCCCTCTGGTCCGAATTGGACAAGGGGTGCAGCCCCCTTTTCCTTCTCCCTCTCCCCCTCTTTCCTTCTCTCCTACTCCAACAAGGAAAGGAGGAGTCCTACTCCCTCCTCCTGGTGGGAGTAGGACTCCCCCCTTAGCGCGCCCTCCTCCTTGGCCGGCCGGCTCCCCCTTGCTCCTTTATATACGGGGGCAGGGGGCACCCCATAGACACAACAATTGATCATTGATCTCTTAGCCGTGTGCGGTGCCCCCTCCACCATATTACACCTCGATAATATCGTAGCGGTGCTTAGGCGAAGCCCTGCGTCGGTAGAACATCATCATTGTCACCACGCCGTCGTGCTGACGAAACTCTCCCTCAACACTCGGCTGGATCGGAGTTCGCGGGACGTCATCGAGCTGAACGTGTGCTGAACTCGGAGGTGCCGTGCGTTCGGTACTTGATCGGTCGGATCGTGAAGACGTACGACTACATCAACCGCGTTGTGTTAACGCTTCCGCTTTCGGTCTACGAGGGTATGTGGACAACACTCTCCCCTCTCGTTGCTATGCATCACCATGATCTTGCGTGTGCGTAGGAAATTTTTTGAAATTACTACGTTCCCCAACAATATTAACGAATCGATCTTTCTTCTTTCAGCCCTCCGGATCGAGCAAATCTTCTACAGGCAGTAGGACAGTGCGAGGCCCGGCAAAAAGGTTGAAGGAGGGCGTCAAGTACAACATCGATGCCATCAAGACTAATGGCAAACCAATCGAGCCTAAGAACATTGCGAACAAGTTTGTTCGTCAGTGCGGAGTTCTTGTGAAGGACCAAATCCTGATCTCCTCGCAAGAATGGAAGAAGCCAGCAAAGCAACGTCCAGATCTTACTTGGGTCGACGACAGAGCAAAAGATCTGCTTTGGGAATCTCTCATGGAACATTTCACCCTACCAGATCATTTCACAGATGCAGATGTGCAGAAAGTGAAGGCCGCTGCTCTTAGGAAGATGGCAATTGCATTTAACAACCACAAGAAAACTATATGGGCCAACTACGTCAAAGAAGGAAAGAAGACTCCAGAATTCAAGGGAACACTGGAGAAGCAAAGAGATCACTGGCCCGCTTTCGTGAAATTCAAGGAATCAGAATTATCTAAGGAATGGTCGAGAATAAACAAGGCCAATGCCGCAAAAAAGGATAAGTTCCATAAGCTGGGGCCAGGTGGCTACGCGGTGGCAATGCTAAGTGGGATACGTCTGAGAAAGAGATGGTGGATGCAGGGGTCATTCCAGTTACATTGAGCTGGGCCCCCAGGTGCAGGACTTGGTTCTATGCGCATGGGGGGCGTTGGACCCGAAGACAGGCAATGTGTCGAAGAAGGCAAATCTTAATGGAGCCAAAGATAAGTTACTTATTGCAATAGAAGAGGCTCGAACGGGGGTGTTCACGCCCAACAGAGAGAACGACGAGCTTATGCGTGCCCTAGGAAATCCTGAACACCCGGGAAGAACACGAGGCAAAGGCGTTGTTCCGTGGTATGAGGGGTTTGAGGACTGGAACGCCGACTACAGAAGCCGTGCGAGAAGGAAGATGGAGGAGGAGAAGAAGAGGAAGCTGGAGGAGGAGCAGAGGAAGCAGGAAGCAGAACGCCTTAAAGGCCTAGAATCAACGCACGCGGAGTTGGCACTCCAATTCTAGAGGCAGCAGCAGCAGATTGACTCACTTAGCCAAGAAAGGGGGTCTCAGCAGCGGCAGTAGCTAGCAGATGATCCAGCATTGGATAGCACTGTCCCATCCATGCCAAGAAGCGGCGTGGGCTCCGCCCCGGGTGAGGCACTGCTGGATAGAAACGGGAGAACAGGCGGTGCAATCGATCCCCCCGCTTGTTGTACCAACACATGCGAGTACCGGCGCCGGTCAGCTGGTAATAACCGACGAGCATAGAAGGCAGGCTAAAGAGCTCGGTATCACTGTTGGACAACTCCTAGAGATCGAACCCATGTCTCCGCTTAGAGAGGAGGACATAAAACAGAAATATGTCCGTGGCGAACCTCTGGTCAAGCCTGAGGACGTCGAGAAGCTCTCAACGAGAATGCATGAATTGCATCAATGGTACATGCGAATTACCAAGACTAGCAATCGAGAGTCCCTCATGGTGAAAGTCAAGGAAGAGGATTACTTCCATGAGACAGCTCTGTCTATTGAGTATACAGAACTGTTTCAGTTATTCAATCTGGACGCACTCGACAAATCTATCGTCAGTTGCTATTGTCTGTAAGTGATTTCTCTTTCTGTAATTTAAGTCTCAAGCTAGCTGTAGTGCTCTCGTTGATCATTGCCTGTAATTATCCTCACTATATTCTTTTCTATGGTATTATGCAGGATGAAGATGTTCGAAATGAGAAAATCTAGACGCTATGGCATTGGGTTCATTGACCCAAATACCATTAATGAAGAGACATGGACATTAGAATATTATAAACAAGGAGTAGAGACAAACATGGTAGAGTTCTTGAAGCGCCTGAATACCAATGAAGATATACTACTTCCTTACAACTTCAGGTGAGTCACACTATTTTGTACTACAAATTCTGTTTTTGCTTACTAGCTACATGTTAATAAGTGTATAGGGTTTAGGGTTAGTTGATGAGTGTTATGCACATGCCCGCTTAATTTATACATGCAAACGTATGCGCATGCAGGTTTCACTGGATCTTGTTAGACATTCAAGCTGAAAAAGGAAAAGTTGAAGTACTGGACTCACTGCTTAAAAAACCTGAAGAGTACTCAATCGTGAAGGGGATAGTCAACAGGTAATTTCAATCATTATTGAACTATATGTCCTGATATCAACTAATTAATAATTCCTTTATTCATTTTCTTTGCCGGCGGGCAGGGCTTGGGAAAAGTTCACCAAAGCGGTTCCAGGTCCGTTCAGGAAAAAACTGTATTGGTATCGACCTAATTATAAGTAGTACTAGCTAGCTAGCAATCTCTTTAATTAATTTTAGTTTCAATACCATTAATTATCATGTTTGATTAATTATTATCTGATTGAACTCTATTCTCGTACAGGCCATGAAGCAGGAGCAGGGGACTGAATTATGTGCATACTACGTTTGCGAGAACATTCGCATGATGACGTCCGAAAGGAGCACATCTGATAGACAGCAATGGGTACGTTTGACAGAACACTATGCACAATTTTTACATCATTATCGATATCTAGTCACACAACTAATACATGCATATTGATCTCCTTCTTAACAGTTCAATGAGGTGTGACAGAAGCTCCTACCAATGGATCGCGTACGAGCAATTGCAGAGGAAATAGCGGGATTTTTGCTCGACCAGGTCATAAATCCCACAGGAGAATTCCATTACCCACTACCGCCGCTACCGCAGGAACCAAGCTAAGGCAAATGCCACATGAAACCACTCCCAATTGTCATCGTGCTCCGAAGGCACCAAGGCAATTGCCACTGGCTCCAAAGGCAACATGTAGGAGAAATTGTATATACCTAATTGTATATATATACATGTGTATGGTGTGAATGGTGGTTGTGAGACATTCGATGATATATATATGATCGGTTCTACGAGAAATTATATTTATATATATGCATAACGTGTACAATATGTAGTATTGTAAAATAGCAGCAAACGAAAAAGAATTAAATGGATAACACAAAATTAAAGGAAAAAGAAATCATGAACCCAAAAACCCCCAAACCTTTAGTACCGGTTGGTATTACCAACCGGTTTTGGTATTACCAACCGGTACTAAAGGGCTCCCCGCCCTCGGCGCTGGCTCGTGCCACGTGGGGGCCCTTTAGTGGCGGTTCGTGCAGAACCGGTACTAAAGGGGGGACCTTTAGTCCCCACCCCATAGTGCCGGTTACAAAACCGGCACTAAAGGCCCTTATGAACCGGTGATAAAAAACATTTTTCTACTAGTGATAAGGCACAAGTCATTAAAATAGTTGTATCCAAACATATTTTTAGTGCACAAGATATGGCTTAAAATACAATGCCCTTGATTTGTCCCAAGTAGTAGCTGGTACACTAGATAAGTCCCTACTTTTATGATTTTTACGCTGGTACACTAAATTTGTCCTAAGGAGTATATAAGTAATGGTAACATTAATATAGTCCATTCCCCAACCATCGTTTGTTGGTCAGATGGCCGGTCCACCGCGCAGCCTGGTACAGAAAATTGCTGAAGCTGCGTGCAACATCAGAGAAGCATTGGAGACGGTTCTCCAGAACAGAGATGATTGTGTTGAGATTAACAAGCGTGTTAACAAAGTCAGCACCGTCCTATTGCTGCTTGAGGATACAAAGGTGGTGGGCGAGCCGGCGATGCGGGGTACCCTAGAGAAGCTCCTCGTGACCTTCTCCCGTGCCCACGCGCTTGTCACCTCTTGTCAAAGAAGGTGCCTCAACATCGCGTGCCATTCTAGCCCGCCAGGTCGACTGTCCAGACAGCTACACGAGGTGCTGGATCAGATGGTGTCTAACATCGATGACATGACGGACATCATCCTAAAATGTAAGGCACATTTTGGTTCAATAAGACATAGCTTTGATCAATGATTAAAATTGATATTTACGAATACCTACTTATCGTTGTAAGGACTATAGTAGTATAAGATCTTGATAACATTTATTAGATGTGAGAATTAATATGGGGGCTTCCAAGATATTTAGATCTTGATAACATTGTAAGGAGTATATATAGTAAATACTCCAAAGACAGTGTGTCTCCTATGAGCTCTGATAAATGTGATTCTTATTTACTTTCTTTTTTCCTTTTCTAAAATAATGGACTCCACTCCTCACAAAAGTGAATTTTAGTTTTTGCTGCAATTGACATTAATTATTTGCATTACTTGACTTTTCCCATGTAGACACCAACATGCCAGAGACGTCTGAGGTCAATCCTAAGGTGTAGAGAGCTTTCAACGAGGAAGTTAAGCATTCTACTTTCACCGTGTTGATCCCATTGTGTTCAAGTAGGTTCTTTTTCAAACCATTAGTCATATATGCCTAGTTAATTTTTATACATTACAATGTTTGTGGGTATAAAACTAGTTGTTGCCAATTGATGCATGGAAACTCCCCTATAGTTGACATCACTTACTAGTTACTGTTGTCACCAGTAACTTCGTCCCATTGTTGAACCTTTTCTCATATGAGGGATATGACATGCGATGGACTAGGGTTACTACATGTGAAGTTTATATATTTCCTGTGTATTTTACTCCTTTTGATTTTCATAATATGTAAGGAAACATGATGGTGTGTGTAAGGTGTATATTGTTCCGATGATAGTCATGGTGGAATCATTTGCAAATCAATTTTCGGGAACTATTGCCAGCCTTGTAAATAACTAATAAATGGTACATCTGGTATATGTTTGAGACGTTTGGGGCAGAATCAAGCTTCATTTTAACTAGTTATTATCATAGCATATGTGTAAGGTGTACATTGCTCCGTGATAGCCATTGTGGAATCATTGACAAATCAATTTTTGGTATGTGTTTGTAGTTTGTTGCACCTCTAAATGTGTTCGCTATTTATTTATTTTGTTTGTTGTGTTTCTTAAACGTTGATGAAAGTTTACATGGGGACGTTCAATGTAAGTGAAGTACCATTCGGATGGGACAATCGATTGAGCTTAAATGGCAGGTGGGGGTTAGAATATGTCGTTGCATTAGTAGAGTTGAAACTATCCCGTTTTTAGAAAGCAACCAACCGTCGATCCATCCTAAAATACATCTATCATGGTGCATGCTTGCAGACACGATTAAGTCTGTAGTTTGTTATGTTGACGCTATTTTTATGTGTTATCTTAAATGTTTAATAAAGTTTACATGGGGAAGTTCAATGTAAGCAGAGTGCCGTCTGGATGGGACAATCGAGAGAGGTTAAAAGGCAGGTTGAGGTTAGAATATCCAGTTGCATTAATAGAGTTGAAACTATTCTGTTTTTAGGAAGCAACCAACTGTGGATCCAACCTAAAATAAATCTATGATGGTGCATGCTTGCACCCATGATTAAGTCTGTAGTTTGTTGCACCTCTAAACGTGCCTTCACTAGGACCAAGGGGGCCACGCCCCCACCCCCCCCCCCCCACCCCCACCCACCCTAGACAAATTATGTGCAATACTATCATTTGTTAAGCTATTTTTTTTCAAGATTCAAATTTTAAGCACCATTTGCCCTTTTGGCCCCCTCAACAATCTATGTCAAGCTCCGCCACTGCATCCAAGGTCAATCCTAAGGTGTAGAAAGCTTTCTACTTTGACCGTGTTGATCCCATTATGTTCCAATTATGTAGGTTATTGTTTAAACCATTAGCCGACTCCCTGCTGACGATCCCGGGGATCCTCCCGACACTCGCGGTGAACTGGGCCCTGCTGTCGTGGGACTAGCACGGGCGTCTGCACCGACGAAAGATGGAAGGGCAACCTCAAGGCACAGAAGCTGGTGTAGAATAGAAACCACACCATGGAAACAATCAAAAACTATTAGCGGTATGTTTTTTTCATTGTTTGTTTTTTGAATAACACATCTCAAATAATTTGTAGAACAGAAATGCACAACATTTACCAAGTGAATCATTAGCGAGAAAATAGTATTAGGCATATTCTAGAAACTATTGATTGCCTTACGGTCAACTTATTCAGTATACAATAATTTAATAAACTATGCCACTCGTGTTTCACATTTCTCCCCTCTAATCTGCAAATGAGAAACAACCATTATGATTAGAGCAACAATTACAGCCTTCACCAATATGCTACTCCATCCGTTTAAACTAAAACCATTACACTTATTTTCAAACGGAGGGAGTACATGTTTGTTGTTCTTTGGGGAGTGGGGGGGGGGGGGAGCAAACTTGCCATTACGGCAAAGGTAGTTTTAATCTCACTACCCCGCAAATAAAAGTTTCAATCTCCCTATGAATTTTGAAACATGAAATTATCAAAGGTAGCTTTTCAGTTGAATTGTAATACCAAATCAAAACCCTACAAAGAATAAAATTAATCAAAACTTTACAGACCATTGAGCGAGGAAAAAAATATAATAATCAAAATCACAACAAAACATGAGGAAAGGAGTTAGATCACCGATGTTGCTGACGGTTTGTGAAATCTGGGCCGAAAGAAACAACTGTAGACATCCTGGCCACGGTGCGCCGCAACATCGACCTATGGCGACTCGCAGGCGCGGTCTGCCTTGAGTCTCCGTCCCCTCGGGAACATGCCATGAGAGATCAGATTTTGAGCTGCCCCGATGGACCTCTTCTTTTCTTTTAGATAAAAGGCCTTTGCCCGACTTTAAATTAATAAAGTCATCAAACATGACAAAAGTTAACAAACACCCAGCATACAACGCAAATCAACAAGAGTGCAAAAGCAGTTAAGGAAGGAAGGGAGAGCCACAAGGGGCAACAGGAAGCATGGCACGCAGGCCAGAATATTTCACTGATCATGCAAGGTGACATTTGTCTAAGGTGACATTTCATTGATCATGTTTCTAATAATCGTCTCGTTAATTAACTTCGCTAATTTGGACACATTGGCACCATGAAGAATCAAGGGACGATCTGTGGGTGCGGCAGCGGCAATCTTTGAATATGGCTTGTGACTTTCGTAATACTAGTTTTCAAGCATTATAACAGAGGCTAATATGGCTGGTTGGCTATATTTTCGATTGGGTTGAAGAGTTTTTGAGTGAAATTAGAGCATCTACAGTCGGGCATCCCAAACCCTTCTCAAACGCTAGGGCGGACAGCCCGGTCAGTGATCGGTCAAAACAAAGTGACCCAAACGAACTCCTCAAACGGGCCTCAACCGTCCGGGCTGACTGGCATCCCTCATATCCAGCCCAAGCTTGGGGTAGATATGGGGCGTCCGACGTGCCCAGGTGTGTTCGCCACGTCGGCCTGGCCCGCTATGGCCCGCAACAACCCCACTCCAGCCCCCACAAATATCAGACGACCGACGAGCAAACCCTAGTCAAACTCAGTCCACACTCACTCGACCTCTCCGCTTCTCCCTAATTACACTTCGTCTTCTCCTGCCCACCATGTCCGACAGTGAATTCGACCTCCCGGAGTGGCTCAAGGCTGCCGCGGATTCCGATGGCTCGTCGGCGCCCGACGAGGAGGAGTTAGCGCTCCGCATTGCCCTCCGCCGGTCGCTGCTGGACCAGGGTGGTAACTCCTCTTACGGGGCATCGCGGACGGGCCGGGTGGGCAGCTATAGCTCCATGGTGCCGCGCTCTCGTCCGACGCGGTCCTTGTCGGCCCCTGCCAGGCGGCACCCAGCACCACCCGCACCTGCCCCTTCGGGGCGCCGCTGGGTGCTGTCGCCGGCGAAACCGCGGTCGGAGTCCGTGGGCCGCGCATATCGCCTTGCAAAGAAGCGGCGGCAGAGCCGGCTACCAGCCGCGGCTCCATGGGAGGATCGAGTAGATCTGCGCCACAGCCACTTCCCCCGGCCAGCGACGATGACGAGGCCCTCTGCACCGCCATCTGCCGCCCATACACGTCTGCGGAAATAGATGCCCACCTTCGTCGCTGCAAAATATGCGAAGGCGCTCCGCGTGGCGCTAGAGGAGTCGGAGCAGTTGGCGAGGCAGCGGTCGACGGTGGCAGTGAGAGTCGCACGGCTCCGGGGGGAGAAGAACTGCGGAGCCCGGCTCATGGTAGGCATCAACATCTCGTCGCCCTCCTCCTCCACTTCGGACATCGACAACGACTATGACGCGCCCGAAGCCGTTAACGCCTACGCCAAGTCCAGCCGTCGAGACCCCAAGGGGAAGCGTCCGACATGGAGGAAGTGGTGAAAAATCCTCTCCCCTCCCGGTTTTAGTTGCTATTTAGTAGTGTTAAGTGATGAACTCGGCGGCACTTTTGTATCGGACTATGTTTATCTATGCCGGATTGCTATGTTCTATGTTGAGGTACGTAGAAACAATGTTTGCATGGTTTATTTGGGGTAGGACACATAAGGGATGCGGTTGTGGAATACGAGAAATGAGGTTCGTCCGGTCACCTTCAGCGGACGCGTCCCCGGGCGTATAGGGCCCAAATTAGGTTTTTTTTAGAAACGGGCCAACTTAGGTGAACGCGGCCGTAGATGTTTTTTTTTTTTTGGGAAACTAGACTTTATTTCTCAAATGACGGTCATATCGTTTACAAGGAGATGAGAAATAAAATCAGGGATAACACCATCCCAAACGCCCGGGGATCTAGAATTATAGGAATGTTTTGCTAACATATCAGCCACCTGGTTCGCTTCTCTGTAACAATGATTGAAGGTTATCTTTGAGACATCTAGCGATAGTTGTTTGCATTCAGCCAGGACTGCAGCATCTGGTCCCAGGTAATCATCTGGCGATTGTACTGATTCAATAGCGAAAGAGCAATCAGATTCTATCTCTGCCATGTTGCATCCCATGCTTGAGAGGAGATACAAGCCATTCCTTATCGCTAACAATTCAGCAGCGTCCACGTCCCTGACGTGCGGGAAGAACCACGATGCGGCGGCAATAAAATCACCACGATCATCCTGAAGTATTGCACCACTAGACCCCGACAATGTCTCTGCATGAAATGATGCGTCCACATTAACCTTCACCATCCCATGACTGGGTTTCTTCCACATTTGTGCGTTGGTCCTTGCTGGTACTTTTGGTGTCAAAGATCTGATATAGTTTGTAGCCAAAACTCTAATTGACATTGCCGTTTTTTTCCGGGCTCTGAATCTGCACTCCTTTCACTAGTTGGCGGCGCTGCCACCATAAGAACCAAGCCGCTACAGTTGATAGTTCTGCTTCTGGGATACCATCTACAGAGAAGTTTTGTTTAATCAGAATTTCCAGATTAATAGAGCCGGACCTGTCTTCAGCTACTGATCGTTGGACTATATCCAAGAGTCCGAGCTTCGCCCATACTTCCTTCACATCCCGACATGTGAATAATGTGTGTTGTATATCCTCAGCTCCGATCGAGCACCTGGGGATTGGGGCGACAGGGGAATGTGCCGGCTAGCAAGAACCCCATAACATGGTAGTACTCCATGGAGTACTTTCCATGCAAAGTGTTTTACCTTCCCCGGTACCTTTAGCTTCCATGCCTCTTTCCATATATTATTGATTTGAGCGTTTCCCTGCACATCAATTCTTGTCAGACGTGGACCAAGTTGGTGTTCTAACTCCCTGTAATATGCCGAGCGTACAGAAAAGGTGCCGGGCCTTGTGTAGTTCCATGCGATAAAATCCTCGGTCATGTGCGGGTTTAGCGAAATTTGTAGTATTCTATGCACATCAACAAGAAAGAAGCAGTCTCTCAGAAGCACCTCGTCCCACATTCCAGTGTGAGGATCAATTAGTTCTTCTACTTTTGACAACATCATCGTCCCTCTTGGTGTGATTACTTTCCGAGTTACACTGGTTGGAACCCATGGGTCCTGCCAAATGTTAATTTGTGACCCCGAGCCAACCCTCCAAATGCAACCCCTCTGGAAAGTTTGAATGCAGGCGACAATGCTTTGCCAAGTATATGAAGATCCCTTTTCTGGTCCAGCCTTCAATAAATTACCATCTGGATAATACTTAGCACTGAGAACTTGCCCACACAGAGAGTCTGGGTTCTGGAGAAGTCGCCAACACTGCTTTGCTAACATAGCAAGGTTAAAACTGTGAAGGTCCCTAAACCCCAATCCCCCTTTCTTCTTCGGCACACACAACTTCCACCATGCGAACCAATGCATTTTCTTCTGGTCTTCGCTATCACCCCACCAAAAACCAGCTATCTCATTTGTAATTGCCTTGCAAATATTCTTTGGTAACTTGAAAACAGACATAGCATACGAAGGTATTGCTTGGGCAACGGATTTAACTAATATCTCCTTACCTTTCCTTGATAGAGTTTTCTCCTTCCATCCCTTCAATTGCTGACAGACTCTGTCAATCAAGTGTCGAAAGCAATCGGATCGGTCCACCCCAATCATGGTTGGTAGGCCCAAGTAAGTATCAGAAAGAGTTTCATTCTCAATATTTAACTCTATACAACAATTCTCCCTTGTGATGAGATTGGTATTGGGGCTGAAAAATATGCTCGACTTTGCATTGCTCACAACCTGTCCTAAACTAGAACAGTATGTTTCCAATACCCTCCGTAGAGTGCTAGCATTATGTGTATTAGCCTTCATCAAAATCAAGGAATCATCTACAAACAAAAGGTGTGAGATAGATGGGGCATTGCGGCAGACACGAATCCCCTCTATACCTCCAATCTCCTCTTCATGTGCTATTAGGCTAGACAGTCCTTCAGAGCATAACAAAAATAAGTAAGGGGACAGGGGGTCCCCTTGCCTCAATCCTCTTGTGGGGGTGAATTCCTCCGTATCGGTATTATTAAATCTTACTCTGTAGGTGACCGAGGAGACGCACTCCATGATCATTCTCACCCAAAGCTCGTGGAAGCCCATTCTCTGCATAACCTTCTCTAAGAAACCCCATTCGACACGGTCATAAACCTTGTCCATGTCAAGTTTCACCGCACAGTAGCCATTAGACCCGTGGGTCTTTTTCTTTATTGCATGAAAGCATTCATAAGCAACAAGTACATTATCAGTGATAAGCCTCCCTGGCACAAAAGCACTCTGGGTAGGTGAAATAATATCCGGAAGGATCTTTTTCAGTCTATTCGCAAGCATTTTAGAGATTATTTTATAGACGACATTGCACAAGGAGATGGGCCTGTATTGTGTGATTACCTCAGGGTTCTCAACTTTGGGAATGAGAACCACATTAGTTGAGTTCCACCCCGCCGGAATCTTCTTCTTATGAATTGCGTCCAGAACCCATCAGTGAGTTCATCTCCCAAGATGTGCCAAAATCTTTTGAAGAAAATCGCATGAAGCCCATCTGGGCCTGGGGCCTTCATGTCACCAATCTGAAAAAGGGCCTTTTTAACATCATCTCTAGTAAAATCAACAGTCAAGAGATCATTCATATAGCTCGAAACAGAAGGTTTAATAGACTCCAGAATAGTAGGATCAACATCTCCAACGCTGGATGTGAAGAGATTGCTAAAGTAGTCTCTGATAAGCGGTCCCAGGTTATCATTTCCTTCCACCCAGCCACCTGTGTCATTCTTCAGTTTTCTAATCAAATTCCTTCTTCTCCTAGCTGACGCAAAGTGGTGGAAAAATGCGGTATTACGATCTCCACACCGCAGCCAGCTTACTCTTCCCCTCTGAGCCCAGTACATCTCATCTTGTTCTAACAAATTTTCAATAAAGGTTGCTAGTTCCCTCTGCTTCATTCTCACCTCCTGGGTTGGGGGCGTCTTCATAAGATCGTCAAGATCTTTCTGTGCTTTTCTAAGCCTGCTGCGTGGCTCTTTTAGCACCCTTCTATCCCACTGGTGCAAATTCTTGTGTACCGAATCTAGCTTGTCCTTAGCTGTCGGGCAAAGCCCTTGCTGTACAGCCTTCTGCCAAGCCGTCTTTACGATTTCTTCTACAGTTTCCTCTGCTAACCATCACGCTTCAAATTTGTTTCCCCCGTGCCGGCGTGTTAGCAGCTACACCTGACAAGTATTCAGTGTCAAGACAAATCGGTCTATGATCCGACTTGCCCATCTCAAGGTTGGAGAGGCCCGCAAAGGGATGCAGCAGCATCCAATCTTGGTTTGAAACTGCCCTGTCGAGCCTCTCACGGAGGCCACCTCGGAACCAGGTAAAAGTGTCCCCTGTATACCCAATGTCTTCCAGCCCACAATCCGACAAGGCATCTTGGAAGGCTTGCATCCGTGAGTGTTGGCGAGGGGCCCCGCCATCCTTCTCATGAGAAAATAGTATCTCGTTAAAGTCTCCTAGGACAACCCATGGTAGACCAGACTGGGCATGTAAATCCCGTATTATACGGAAAGTACGGTCCTTATGCTCCCAACTAGGTTCACCATATATTCCTGTGAGCCTCCAGATGTCGCCATTTGCCTCTTCCACAGAAACATCGATGAAGTCAAGAGTGGTGATCCGGGAGTAGATCCTAACCTCCTTCTTCCAGACCATGAGCAATCCACCTTTCCTTCCATCGACACTTGCAGCTACTAACATGTGATCCATTCAGAGTTTTTTCATCAATACTTCTGCCCTATCTTTATCCAAATGCGTCTCGGACAAGAAAAACGCATCCGGCTCATGTCGCCTCTGGATGTCCAGAAGCGAGCGAACTGTCGGAGCCCCAACCAAGCCCCGACAGTTCCAACTAATGATTTTCATGGCTCCCGATAACCCGATGTTGGGGTCGCCGATATCATGTTTGTATCCATCTGAACAACCACATCACTTGGTAAAAGATCATGGATGTCGCCTAGAGGGGGAGGGTGAATAGGCGATTTTAAATAATTACGGTTTAGGCTTGAACAAATGCGAAATAAACCTAGCGGTTAATTTGTCAAGCACAAAACCTAAAACGACTAGGCTCACCTATATGCACCAACAACTTATGCTAAGCAAGATAAACAACTACGTGATAGCAAGATATATAACAAGAAACAATATGGCTATCACAAAGTAAAGTGCATAAGTAAAGAGCTCGGGTAAGAGATAACCAAGGCACGCGGAGACGACGATGTATCCCGAAATTCACACCCTTGCAGATGCTAATCTCCGTTTGGAGCGGTGTGGAGGCACAATGCTCCCCGAGATGCCACTAAGGCCACCGTAATCTCCTCACGCCCTCGCACAATGCAAGATGTCGTGATTCCACTAAGGACCCTTGAGGGCGGTCACCGAACCCGTACAAATGGCAACCCTTGGGGGCGGTCACCGAACCCGTACACTTTGGCAACCCTTGGGGACGGTCACCGGTACCCATCAAATTGCTCGGGGCGATCTCCACAACCTATTGGAGACCCCGACGCTTGCCCGGAGCTTTACACCACAATAATTGAGCTCCGAACACCACCAACCGTCTAGGGCACCCAAGCACCCGAGAGGAACAAGCTCAAGGGTACCAAGCACCTAAGAGTAATAAGCTTCTCAACTTGTAACTTCCACGTACCACCGTGGAGAACTCAAACCGATGCACCAAATGCAATGGCAAGGGCACAGAGAGTGCCCAAGTCCCTCACTCTCAAATCCCACCAAAGCAACGAAAGCTATGGAGGAAAATGAGAGGAAGAACAAGAAGGAGAACACCAAGAACTCCAAGATCTAGATCCAAGGGGTTCCCCTCACATAGAGGAGAAAGTGATAGGTGGAAATGTGGATCTAGATCTCCTCTCTCTTTTCCCCCAAAAACTAGCAAGAATCCATGGAGGGATTGAGAGATAGCAAGCTCGAAGAAGGTCAACAATGGGGGAAGAACACGAGCACAAGAGATAGGGTCCAATGGGGAAGAAGATCCCCTTTTATAGGTCCCCACGAATCTGCCCGTTATGTGCAGAAAACAGTAGGACCGGTACAACCGGTCAAACCAGAGGAAAAACCTACCTGTAGGAAAAAAAACCTAAGCGGTACAACAGCCCGGGGAACCGGTAGTACCGGTTAAACTGAACTAACCGGTACAACCGGCCCACAACCGCCCAAGAACCGCTCCACAACAGAAACTAGTCCGGTGATAGAGCGGTACATGGCCGGTACAACCTCCGGACCAATTCTGAAGCGGTACAACCGCTCCAAACACCGGTTGTACCGGTCAACTGGTACAACCACTCTATGGGGCGGTACAACCTCTCTATGTAAAACAGGTAAGATCAAAATAGCCACAACTTTCGCATACGAGCTCAGAATTCGACGAAATCAAGTTTGTTGGAAAGCTAAAGACAAGAGCAAACATAATCTTGATAGAAATATCAAGAAATAGCAATTGAGAAAATACCCATAATAAAATGGTGAGAACCCTTTCTCAAATAAGACTGCTAAAAACTCCAACACCGAAAACACAAAAGAAGATGCATATGAAATCGGTTTTCGATGAACTCGAGCTTGTCATGAAGATGACCATAAGCTCCTAATCTCACAAGGAGAAGAACCAAACAAGAACCAAGAGAGATGATGCAAGGATGCAATGGTTTGAGCTCTCGACAAACGATACGATCAAGCTACACTCTAGAGAGCCCCCCTTGATAGTACGACAACCGATCCTACAACCCGGTCTCCCAACTATCACCATGAGACCAGTAAAATAGAAAACCTATCAAGGGCAAACCTTTGCCTTGCACATAGTCCACTTGAGCTAGATGATGACGATCTTGACTTCCTCAAGTTGGACCACCTTTCTTGATTGTGTTGGCTCGATGAAGACTAGTTGATTGCTCCCCCATACTCCACTGTGGGTGAGCCACTCTTCGACACATCTTCACAAGTTCATTGCCACCACAATGGACATCAAGCTTTAAGCATGATTGCTCCCCCATACTCCATTATGGGTGAGCCACTCTTCGTGTTGCTCCACTCTAACTTGCACACCGCAAACTTGATGACGAACACCACTTGTCATCCTCCATGGGTTGTATGAGATCTTCCTCTTGACGCAAGCCCATGGAAACATACCTAACCCCACACAGAACTCTCACGTAGACCATGGGTTAGTACACAAAGCATAAAGGACAATGCTTACCATATCATGGGATCACTTGATCCCTCTCGGTACAACTTGTGCCCTTTGTGTGTTGATCAACTTGAATCACTCTCTGTAATTAGTCTTGATCAACCTTGAATCTTTTCAACTCTCTTAATTAGGATGATGTCTTGAAGGTAAACTTGAATGTTCACACAATCTTCTTCTTCAAGACGTGCTTGCAATAAGCTCAACACTCATATGACCAATCTTTGGATAATTCCTTAATAGCACCTTGGTCAACTCATAAACTCCTTGAAACCAACACATGGACTTCCAGAAAAGCCTATGGACAAATCCTTCAAATATAACTCAATGCAACCATTAGTCCATAGAGAATGTCATCAATTACCAAAACCACACATGGGGGCACCGCATGTCCTTTCAATCTCCCCCATTTTGGATGACAATCACTTTCAAGAGAGTTTATATAAGGAATTATGCATCACCATGCAATGCAACAACCAATAGTGAATGCGTATGAGATGCAAATGCTAAGGAACAAAACCAAAGCAAGAGGAGATAACTCTCTAAACTTCTTCACAAAACTCTCTGAAACTTCTCCCCCATTGGCATCGATTGCCAAAATGGGCGAAAAGCTTAGAAGGCCAATATAAAAAGTGTTCCTCCATAAATTGTGTATTTCTCAACAAGAGAGTGGAATGCCATACACATATCCAAAGGTAAATACTTGGAGGAAGACAAACTATATTGAGGCACAAAGATTGCTAAAGAATTATATGCCACAAAGGCATAACAAAGAGAGACACAAGCAAACAAGAAATCAAAAGATACCAATTGAAGCAAGCAATCAGAAGATATCAATTGAACCGACTAGACCAAAGATCCTATGAGCCACATGAATAAAGGATATCATGATATGAGCATAGGAGTGTTCTAAAGAAACTAGAGAAGCTCCCCATGATTTGTGCACAAAAGAATAATTGTATTTGAATACAAAGTGCACAAAATAGGATCATAGCTCCCCCAAAATCAATAGAAACTTACAACAAGTGCAAGTGAGCATATAGGAAACAAAGCCTAGCACTTGCAACAAACACATGGTAGAGCAACATGTAAAAGAGGCAACTTAAGAATAGGCTCAACCAAAACCGATGTGTGTGAGTCAAGGGCAATACACTTGAGAAGACTAATGTACGGATGAGGATTAAGCATTAATATAGTCTTGAATGAATGAGGCACATGGTGCAACGCCTGTCATTCCCACACACAACTAGCAAATGGGTTCACAAGTTCACTAATAAGCATATAAAGAACCTATGCTTGTGACAACCCGTGGTGAAGATATAAAAGGAAGCTTCGTTAAGAGGAGGGATACCAATTGAATTGGCAAAGCCTCATCATGACAAGCAAGAGGAAAACAAGATCTTCACCACACAAGAGTGCATCAAGACGCAACGAGATATGACCCGCACTCAAGGCAAAAGCTTTCACGGAGCCACCAAAGAAATAACATAAGAAAGACAAGGTGGATGTGAAAGAAAGGATATCATCTAGAGATGTAATTTCTCTCAAGTGTATAATGTTCTAGGTAGACGAAATCATGAGATATCAATCCACATAGAAGGATGTACACACGAAATAGTTACAAAAAGGAAAGAACAAGATATCTGCAAGGAAGTCATAAATATACCAATAAGATATCTGCGTGAAAGCATAGCACTTGGCTAGATATGGTCTTATTGTATATAAATGAAGTCCAACCCAAATCCATCAAAGACATCACAACTAGCAACAAGAGATCATCGTTGGGATGCTTTGAGAAAGGAAACAAGTATCACAAGATGGAATAAATATCATACCAATATGCAACCTACACAAGGTTGAATGCAAGAAAAGAATGCATGAATAGATACTTGTTACCGAGATATCATTGGAAGGATGTAGAGGAAACCAATTGAAGGTAGTAGATAGTAGTTCATTGAGCATCCTAGCTTGACTCCAATAAGCACATGGTGACACTACCTTCCTTGTGAGTGAGCCAAGCATCAAATGCATCCCCAATTGTTCCTAGACCAACAACACAAACAAAATGGTACCCAAACTCATTGGGACCAAAGAGTTAGAGAACCAACAATACATAGGACAAACTCCACATAAATATGTGCATATAGATATAAAAATGAATTTCATGCACATCTCATCCAATTTGAGACTTGGTGGAGTTTCCCCTATATATTGGCTCAAAGAAAGAAAGCATGCCAAAGAAACTACAAGAAGTTAATATGCATGCTCAAGACTTTCAAGAACCGATACCAAATGACAAAGAAATACCAAGTGAAGAAAAGATACCAAATGAATAAATCATCACTTGGAGGATATCCATAAAAGATACATCGAGGAATGAGATATCCATTGATACATACTAAATAAGAGATATCAAACTCCCAAAAGAGAGGATGGTTCCAAACAAACCAAGCTCTCTACAAAGTTTCATGATGGCACAAAGTACCAAAAAGAAAACGGTTTGCATTCCACCAACACACACTTGATAAGGATCACAAGGTGAGCGTTCTAAGAAAAGTAGGATAGCTCCCCCCAAGCATTGTGCATTATAGAGAATTTTCATTTGAATACAAAAAGCACAAGATGGGATCGCCACTTTCACTATATCTAACAAACACTAGACAAGATCAAGGAATTAACAAGATCCACAAGTGGTATGGAATACAATGGGAGTTGACACACTCCTTGGCAAGAGATGGGGCAAATAAAATCAAAAGTCAATGTAAAGATGATCAATAATTTCTACCACACAAGTGAGTACCAATTGTCGAAAGACAAGAAGTATTTGGAAATAATTCCCGGTGGTAGATAGCAAGGATATCAAACATCATCTTCACACCAAACACAAGCAAATTTGCAACTTGTAGAGCTAACATGCCACCTAGGAACAAGATAATTTACAATATCAACTCTAGGTGACAATATCTCAAATGTACACATTTTCTAGGCTAGTAATATACACATAGAATATTACTCCCCCATAATGTGATACCAAATAAAGATAAACAAGAGTCACATAAAATGATCCAACAAGAGAAAATTAATGGACTATTTAGAATTTGAATTTCTCATGAGAAGACATACCACATAGCGAAGATAATCTTGTAACATTCATACTAGACGGTATTTTTCATGTACACACATTTATAGGATTGTGAGGTGCACAAAGCACATCACTTCCTCAAAATGGGATTTTCCATTAATCTCTCACAAGAGCCGACTAAGATACAAACAAGATGAGCAAAGGCTCAACGCACGACACACACGTACATGATGTGCAAACCAACACACACATACTTGATCACTCAATATAAGCAAATTGGAGGCACAACATATACAACCACATGCAAGGAACATAACCAAAACATGCAAAGGGGCAAGTAACTTCCAATGTAGACAATTTAAGTACAAGTTACCGCAAGGGGGCACATTGGATATAAAATAGAAACTTGATAACCCAAATGACTTGGCTTGAGACAATAAGAATGATGAAGTCCCCTTAATTCTTCATAATGTAGCCAAGTCTCCAATGCCCTCCACAGACACCTATTGATCAAGTTTGAGCTTGTTGGTCCCCAACCAAGTTGGGTCCTAAGAGGTTAGTCACAATAGACTTGGCTACCCAAATGGTTCTTTTCTTGACACCACTTTGACCACTTTTCACTTTCTTCTCACTTGATTTCTCAACTTGAGAAGCATTAGCTTGAATCTTCTTGGGAAGAGGCCTTTCTTCAACTTGAGGTTGAGCATGAGAGTGAACTTGTGGCCGCTTTCCTTGTTGCTTTTCACTAATGGGCTTCTTCTTCAATGGGCAAGATCTAACATGATGCCCTTCAATTTTGCACTTGAAGCAAACAATCTTGGCCGAATTGTTGACTTTTTCTTGGCCCTTCTTCTTGATCATCTTGGACTTCTTCTTCTTATTGGATTTGAATCCAAGTCCATCTTTGTCATTGGGGATTTTTGCACACTCAAGATATTGTTGAGTGTGGACTTCCCTTCATGACACATCTCCAAGTCTTTCTTGAATGAAGTAACTTGGGCCTTGATCTCTTTGATTTCCTCTACATGGTTAGTATCAACACACATACTAGAGGAAGTCTAAGCATCTTGTTAGAGCAACAAGGCAAGGAAAGCAATTCATCACAAGATGTAGCAACATAATGAGTAGATGAATTACGAGGACTAGCACATGGCAAGAAGGCATTTTGACTTGTAGTAGTGCTAGTATCCACATGAGGCTCACTATATGTTACCTTAGTAGTCATAGCCTCATTAGCTAACTTTAGCAAATTATTGGATACTAGAAGATCATCATGAGAGCTAGAAGCTTTTCATGACTTTCTTCCAATTTCCCATAATTGCTAGATAGCAATGCAAGTTGAGCCCTTAAGTCAACATTCTCCTTCAAAATGGATGCTTCACAAGAAATAGAGTTAGTAGCTCAAGCATCATCATTAACAACAAGGGGAGAAGGCAACTTGGCAAGCTCTTTTAAATATGAAGCTTCAAGTTGAGCATGAGATTCGGTGAGTTTGATGAGCTCACCCTTGATGACCCTTGAGCCATTTTAGAGGTGCTCAAAATCCTCAAGGAGTTTAGCATGCGCAACTTCAAGCTTATCATTTTTACATTTGAAATCATTGGCCACCTCAAGGGCTCTATCATGGGATTCCTTTATTCTAGATAATTCTAGTGCAAAGGTCTCCTCAAGAGATTCCTTGGTGGTTTGTTCAAGTTCAAGAGCTTGAGAGAGGTCGGCGATCTCATTAGCGTAATCACGCTCATGACCTTCCATTTTATCAATGGTGACCTCATGCTCCTCAAGATGGGATTCCAACTCCTCAATGTATTTCTTGCCCTCAATGGCAATAGACATGATTTCCATGAAGTTGGAACGAGCAATTTTATTTTTATGAAGAGCTTTGAAAATCATTTCCCCCTTAATTTTTAAGGAAGCAACATTATCATTCTCTTCATCATTATCCTCATCATCGTCTTCCTTATCATCATCAACATCATCATCAGCTCCACCCAGTCTTTTCCTAGCTTGGGGTACAATCTGCCCACGGCCTGAGCCACCTATATCAGTGTCAGTTTTTTCCTCGGCATTTGCTTCTCCTGGCGCTACACCACAGCCTCTGCCAAAGCCCCCTCCTCGGCCAGCAAACTGTCCGTTCTGTCCCTGCCACGACCCGCTTGGCCATCAGAATCAGGCCGATCAAAATTTACTAGAAGCCAATCACCCCATTCACAGGTCTTAGGAGGGTGTAGTCCATCCCCACACTCGGACACAACATGCCCAATCAGCCCACAAAAGTGACAGAAATCAGGAAGCTTTTCATATTCAACCGGGTATTTTTTGCTCTCTTTAAGCGTAATTGGGACAAAGCGAACCAGTGGCTGGTCTAGCTCCAGAAATACCCTAGCACGCAGGTACTTTGTAGTGATAATCCTTCCATCGTTGACAACCACCCTGACAGGTGGTTTCCCAACCTTTTTTGCTATTTTTTCAGCAACTTCCTTCTTCTTAGTCAGACCATCCGGGACTCCCATGATCCTGGCCCATACAGGAATACGATTGAGTTTGTAATCATGTGCATTCGTAAAGCCATCATACTCTTCTATCACCACAGCATAGTCCCGGAATTTCCACGGCTCTCCATGCATAACCTGGTGTGTGTTTACAATAGACCTCTCAAAAAAACGATGTGTGTGTTTTTACCTCTCAAAAAACGATGTGTGTGTTTTTCTTTTAAAAAAACGCTTCAGGCTTAGGCGAGCAACGGGAGCCGTTGGATCCTGACGTGAGCTTCGATCTTGACCCTCCGTTAACTGAAGAGTGGAAACAGCATAGCTCCGGTCACGTGCTTTTCGCTACTCAGTGGCACGGTAAGATTCTCTCTGCTAGTATTTCCCTTCCTCCTTCCCTTTTTTTTTTTGCGGGTCCCTTCCTCCTTCCGTGTGTGTATTCACGCCTCCAAGGTATATGATGAAATGTCCCTCCCTATGGTCTTCAGTCTGAAAAGACCTGGTCTGGAACAGTGCCTCCCTCCAGAAATTGTACATGGTTTTGAAACCTGCTGATCGATTCATGTTGTTTTCAGTGTCCAAAACAACTGAACGCTTAAAATCAAAGGGAGTGGTTAATTAGTTTACAAGGACAAGGGCAAGCTAGAATCTGCCTAGTATCTTTGATGCATCAGCGACTTGAACGAGTCTGGCCTCATACCCCTAATCTTAATTGTTATCAGGCCGGCGTCAAAAGAAATATATCTTGATTAATGGATTGATTGTAAGTCATGAGGTCATGAGTTGGAATATGCAGTCCTGATGTGATTGTGATGTGCAGACGCTGATGCTTGATGTTGCCACCTCATATGGTACATAGGAGGATGGTCAGCCAGAATCCTCGCTGCAATTAGAACTTGAGACTTGGCATATGCATATAGAGTTAGCAAAAGCAGAAGAGGTATGTAGCTGGCTAGGTAAAATCTTTGGCACCATGGCGACACCCTCGCAACCCTGGCTGTTGCCATTGCTAACTCTGAAGTTGCTACTACTCGCCGTGGCAGCAACTCTGTGGCATCATCAGGGTTGCTAGGCCAAGTGCGGCAACATCAGCATCCCCTACCCGTTCGGCATGAAGACTGGATGCTTCGTCGAGGGCTTCCAGGTCACCTGCAACGACTCGTTCGACCCCCCTCGTTTGTTCCTTTACTACAACAGGACAAGTGGAACCTCACACGCCGAGATGGCAGGCACGTTGGACAGAACGCTGAAGAAGACGTGGGATGTGCCGCTGGAGCTCATGGACAGAACGCTGAAGAATATACGAGCCATGCTATTCTTTCTTTTAATACCCCCTCAAGAATTCCCAGAATTGTCATTTTGGATAGGTGTAGTCAAACTTTTGAAATTTTGATTGTTGTTATGATTTTACATAATTAGATTTGGTACTTGAAAATCAAACGTGCATATTTCTCTCGAATAGTACCCCCTCAGCTCCTTTTCTTATTGTGCATAATTTTTCCCATGGCAATGCCTGAAAGACAGAAAGAGAGCTCTTCTTTCTTAATGAATTGAGTTCGAGAATTGATGTAAAAATACTAAAAATTATGCCCAGCAATAATTGACAAGTCATATACCATCCAGGTTCTGGGGTGCCGGTAATGATTATTCGGTTTCTGTACTTTCTGTAGTTGTACCTTCAGTTTCATCACATAATTAAGGCCTTAAATACTCCCTCTGTCCCATACTATAAGATGTTATTACAACCAATATGTGAGCATATTCGATGTAATAACATGTATGGGACGGAGGGAATACTATTTTGAAAATTAATTGGCTTACTAGTTGTATAATTAGTTACTTGGTTGATTATGGAGAAATAGCATGTCAAGTTAATTGAACATTCTATCATTTAAGTGTAATGCTATTTTGGTGATTTTATATATGAGGATCTTAACATGAGTAAACTTGAAGCTTGACTATTTTGCACTTTGCCATGATTGTTGTCCTTGTCCTCATGGTTATGGTACATCAGCTGCTAAAATTCAGAAGGTTCTATGAACAAAATGGTGGTCCGGTACTAAAAGGTGTAAAGAGTATAAGGATCTATACAAGGAAACAAATTAAGCAAATGACAAATAACTACAGGTGTGTAATTGGAGAGGGCCACTTTGGTAAGGTTTATCTTGGGACTCTCAAAGACAAAAAAAACATGTTGCTATAAAGAAGTCCATCAAGGTTGACAAGCACATGAAGCAGGAGTTCACCGATGAGGTTATAATCCAATCTGCAATGAGGCACAAGAACATTGTTATGCTCATAGGCTGCTGCTTAGAGCTGGATGTTCCCATGTTGGTGTACGAGTTCGTAGCGAGAGGGAGTCTGTATGATGTCCTCTTCAAGTGCAGAGATAAGATTCTAGTAGGTACACGATTGCGGATTGCCGTTGGGCCAGCCGAAGGCTTAACATACATGCATTCAGCAGGGGAGAGTACAATCCGTCATGGTTTCAGACTTTGGGACATCAAAGCTACTCGCAAGAGGAAAAGCCGAGATGACAGAACATGTCATTGGGGACATGAGCTACATAGATCCAGTATATATGGAACAAGGAATTGTCACACAGAAGAGCGATGTCTACGGCTTTGGAGTTATCCTCATAGAACTTATCACAAGGAGGCCTGCAACATATGATGTTGAGAGGAGCTATGTTGCAAATTTTGTTGAAGCTTGTCTAGCAAAAAGAGCAAGAAACTTTATTGATAACAATGTTACAAGTGAGGCGGATATTGATCTCTTGGAAATGGTTAGCAGGGTTGCTGTGGATTGTCTCAAGCCCAATCCAGAAGAACGACAAGATCATAGTCAGGAGAGGGACTACAAGGGAGATTTTAGTCCGGCACCAGATGATATTGCTTTGCTTAAAGGCTTGGGAGAATAAATTATCCTCTACCAATGTTTTTACATTTTTTACTCAATTATGTGATGGTTTGATTGCGTTGAGACATCAAGACATTAGACTATGTACCAATTTTATTCATGTGACATTTTCCTTGGTGACAGGAAATGTAGGATCTAATTGTTGTGGATTTATTATGAGGTATAAACAGACATGACAGCAAGGTGTGCATCACAATGATGTAGAGGTAGGGGTCACCCCGTTTTCGAGAAAAACAGACACGCCACCTCACCATTGATTTTGTATGTGAAATTCCTTTCGTCTAAAGCTTAAGGATGCCCTGCTGAAGCAAATTTGATGACCATGGCCCACAGGTCAGTTCCAACGTGGCCAGCAGGTGTCGTGCCAAGTCACCATTTATGCGGCCATCTCATCGTTCCAGCTCACTAGCCAACTCCAGGTATTATGGAATAATAAGTGTGCCAGGTAGAATAATAAGTGTGCCAGCTCACTAGCCAACAGGGTTAGCTTTAGCTTTCTCCATAGTTCATTTCCCCCAAAAAAGACAATTTTTCGAATTGTTAGATCATAAGTGGGTTTAAACAGGATTAAATGGCACGGGACTCTAGAGGCAGAAGTTGAGAGGCGCATTAATGTGGGGTGGGTTGCCGCCGCCGATCACCGGAGAAGTGACAACCCTGTGGCGCGGATGAAGAACAGTGGTTTAAGATAGAAGGAGCGAGGAGGGGGGCGATGACAACGCAAGAGAAAGGACGCTACATGGAAGAAGAAAAATGATTCCATGTCTAACTGAACGGTGCTATCTTTTGTAAGAGAAGAACTGACACTGCTACCACACAGTTTTTGGGCTATTGGTTGCTTGCATTCACTGTTTGGGCCGCGTCGCATGGACTTTAAAGCACCTCCCAGCTAGGCCCACTAGGAATGGCTGAATCGGCTGTTTCCAACGAGTCAGGCTCGAGCGATATAAGCCACTCAAATTCATCTGTGATGAGCTGAATGGTTGTCGACGCGCCCATGGGGACGACGCCCTGAGCCCGTTCTGTCTAGAAATTGTCATGGACTTCTATTTTGGTAGAACATATAGTATGACGTTGTCTCCACAACTGATATGTTTCCTAGTGTAGACGTGAACAATATTAAACCTCTCTCTCTATATAGTGTAGTAGTATGTTGTATGAAGAACACTGGTAAGTTTATCCATCAGCCTGTTAGGTTACTAGAATGGGATCCAAAATGACGATGGCTATGCTGAATTAGAGTGCAACAATGCTGCTGCTTCTAATCAGTATTTCTCTTATCTTGGGAAAGATAGCATTGATGAGTTACACATGAAAAATTGATTTTTGAACATTTTCGAAAACAAGAACAAAATTAGAAATTTTAAACATTTTAAACATTTTAAACAGGAACATTCTCTAAATCTCCAAACAATTTTTGAGTTAGTGAAAGATTTTCTGAAAATGTGAACATATTTTTAAAACTGCAAATATTTTTTCTCTTTATGACTAATTTCATTCAAACATTTTTGAAAAGGGAACAAAATTTGTAATTCCGAATATTTACTTAAAATCGAAAAAATATTTGGAATTCCAAACATTTTTCAAAAAAATAAATTATTATTTTTAAATTACGAGGGTATGAAAAAAATAAAAGAAAAAGTAACAAGAAAGAAAAAACAAAAAAACAAAAAAGGAAAAAGAGAAATGAAAACCAGTAAAAAGAGACAAACAAAAAGAAAAACAACACAGTAACCTTTTTTAGAAGGATCCCAAAACCAATAAAAAACCTAGCTAGGCTAGCTAAAAAGCATCTATTTGACGCAAGGCATGTCAAATATGAAATCCGCAATTAAGGGACTAGTTGGACACTGGACCTATATCGCCCATACTGATTTCTATTACGGCTCGCCTTGGCGGTATTTGGGCGGGCTCAATACTGTAGCTGCACGCGATAATTTTTGCCCTGTATTTTATGGGGGGTTTCATGTTTTGCGTCACTTTTCTTAAGGTTTTAATCAGTTTTCTTATGATTTTTCTTATTTGATTTCCTTTTTTCTTCTGATTTATTTGCGTTTCACACATTTTTTTCTTTTTCATTACTTTTTCTTACTTTCGACAAAGGTATGATTTTTCATACATATTGTATATGTTTTGTATACATTAGGACTATTTTTTACACGTTAACTTTTTTAAAAATCTATGTTTTTTATGTCAAAGTTTTTTCACCTTCTACATTTTTCGGAGGCATCTAAAACATTGTTATATACGTTTACATTTTTAGATGCATGATTAAAAAAATTTGAAATAGTTGTATTGAACTCTGTTTCTGAATAAATGTTAAGCAATTTTTAAGTACATGTTGACACATGTTTTTGATTTGATATGAAAGTTTTTTTAACCATGCAAACATTTTTTTAATAATGCATAAATATATTTTAAAATTTTCACAAATATTTTGTTCGAAACAAATGAACATTATTTAAGTTGTATAAAACATTTTTAAAACGTCGTGCAACATTTTTTCGAAACATTTGAACATTTTTGAAACGTAAAATGTTCTTTTTTAGTTGTATAGACATTTTAAAAAGTTGAGCGAAAAAAATTTAGACTGCGTTTACATTTTAGAAATGTGATGAACACTTAAAAATCAAACCAAATTTCCCCTCATAATATATGTATTTTATATGAAAATTTAAACAGAAAACAATGTGCAATGAATATTTTATTACCTTTTAGAGTGACATCGACACGACGTTACCACAAGGTTACTGGGCCGAACCACTAGAAGCTCCATGTAGGTGAAGCGAGACATAGACTCACCCCTAGTTGGATTGCTTCCTCGCAACCTGGGTTGGATGAACCGCCTCTCACTCTCCTAACAAATATAATTTCTAAAAAAAACTCCTGACAACTATATGTGTTGACTACAACTTACAACTGATGCATTTTTTAAATCATTTTCATTGCATGTCATAGAAATTACAACCCTCTCGGATACTCATGACGTTAGCTTTTAGCAAAACAAACGATGTGATAATTTACCGTCCCATTTTAGCGGCAGTAGTGTACACAACGTTTTGGTTGTAGGAACTTCCTAGAAGATTCATGACTATTTTTTTACCAGTTTGGCAACCTTCTGGAAAGATCAAGTCTGGTTTTTTCTATATACTTTTTTATTTATTTTTCTTTATGGTTTCACTTCTAAAAATTATTTGGAAACATAAAAAAATGTTCACTATTTCATAAAAACCCATTTTTTTAATGTTAACAATTTCTAAAATGCTCGTCTTTTCTTAAAGAAAGAGTACGTTTTTAAAAAAATCAGAAATTTTCCAAAGAACTATGTACATTTTTTAAAGGGAAAAGTCTAAAATAAACCTTGAACTTGTACACGAAAGCTAAAAACCTTGAACTTTGAATCCTTGAAATCAGCACACCGAACTATATGATTCCGGTCTATTTTAAACCTTGAGTGCATTCCCAGACAAGAATTGTTGATATGTAGGTGAAACCCGGGATTTCTGACCACAGGCGGACTGTACTGGGCAGGCCCACTAGGCGAATTTAAAATCTGCCGCTGGACGGCACTGGACCAGCCCACCAGGTAAACTTAAAAATACCAAAACAATGGAGATGTTGTCAGGAATCGTAGTTTCATTGTCAAAAAAAAAGGAATCGTAGTTTCAACCTCGCGTTACTGACCTTGTCAGGATAGCCACTCTACCTCGTAGCTGTTTTTCTTTTGAGAATCACTACCTCGTAGTTGTTCATGATAAAAGAGAAGCGCGAAAATATTTAACAACAAACAGTAGTGTCGAGATTTGAAAAGATTTCTGAAATTTTTAGATATATTTTCTTGAAAATTGTCAACAATTTTGAAATCCGAACATTTTTTGGAATTATGTGGAATACACAAGCAAATTTTGAAAACGTGTACCATTTTGAAATCCCCTACGATTTTTAAAGTGCGAACACTTTTATAAAAGGAATAATTTCGGAAGCTGAACAAAATATGAAAGTGCGAACAGTTTTGTGAAAATTTGTTCCCATTTTTAAAGAGTTAGAAAGTGTTCGCACATTAAAATTTTATTCAGATTTCAGAATTTGTTCACATTTTTACAAAGAAATGTTTCTGTTTCAAAAAAATCTCGTCTTGGAAAATTCTTCGCACTTATTTGTTTAGGTTTCAAAAATTTGTTTGCTTTTCTAAAGGTGTTCGCACGTCAAAAAATGTTCGGGGATTTAAAAAATGGTTCGTGTTTTCAAAATTTCTTTGTGTTCCTTTTTTGCTTTTAAGAACATTTCAAAATTGTTGACCATTTCCAAGAAAATGTTCCGAAATTAAATGTTTCAAATCTCGGCCCCGCAGTGTCTTATTAAATATGTTCGCGCTTCCAAATTACAACAAAATTTATTAGCTAGGATGGTTGGCGGTATGAGCTTGGAAGCAGCAGGTCCCAAGTTCAAATCTTTGTTCACGATTTATTTTGTCTTGGGTATTTTTAAGTCGCGCGATATACTCAAAAGAAAAAGATGCTTCGCGCCTGATGGGCTGGCCCAGCCATAGCCTTACCAGCCACGTCGACAATCCCCTTGAAAAGACGCTTAAGGTTTAAAATAGACCAGGATCTTATAGTTCGGTGTGCTGATTTCAGAGATTCAAAGTTCAGGGTCTTATTTAGCTTCCGTCTACAAACTTAAGGTTTATTTTAGACTTTTTCCTTTTTTAAAATATCCTGTTTTTTCCACAATTAAAAAAATGATTGTGTGTTATAAAATGTTTGTGGTTCATACAATGTTCATGTTTTATAAAATATTCACACTTTCAAAAACTATTCATGTTTTTTTTCAACCAAAACTTTCAAAAAACAAAATTTCTTGTTTTTTTCATTGGAATGTACACTTTTTTTTATAAAACAAAAAAAAAATCTAGTTGCAACAACAATGGCTCAGTCTTTGGATCGGGGCCATCCACCCAATCTCCAGCGATAGAGGGAGCTATACGTGCGAGGAGAAATATTTCTAATTGGTTTTGTTTGGTTTTGGTTTTGTTTGCTGCACCGTTGTTTCTGCATTTCTAATTGGAGAAATATTTGACTCATTTCTTCCTACTTATTGGTGTAGGAGCCCAGAAAACGATTGGCAATGCAGGAGGATTATTCAGTGACTGCTGCTCTCTAATTTGATTATATATATAGTAAGGTGGCATAATGGGTATATATTGTTATTCCACAACTTCCTCCACAGAACATACGCTATTTCTCAATCCTGCCAGACTTGATACTGCAGGTGCGATTAGTCATTAGTGTGTTTTCAGCTCTGTATATTATATGGGCCCAGTCTAATATATTGTACTCCCTCCGTCCCAAAATATAAGAGCGTTATTTACACTACACTAGTGTCAAAAACGTTCTTATATTTTGGGACGGAGGGAATATATGATTGGCGAGTGGATTCCTTTCGCTGGCTGCTCGTGAATTTGAACAGGCCTATTACGCGCTAAAAGTCTCAATACAAAAATTATATGAGCAAAGTTAATATATCGTAATATTGGTATGTGGATAAAAAATATAGGATTTATAAACTTCATCTGTTTAAACAATTTTAACTACTGCCAATATTGGTATTGATCGCAGGGAAATGAATCTTCGATTGTACATTCGATGAGTCTTAACATGTAGTAGTCGTGTAACTGATTTGCATCTTCGTAGGTTTTTAGGTTTATGAGTTTTTCCGGCGATTTTAATTTTAGCCACATTTTGGACTTTGACAACTTGCCACAAAATACATATTTTTTTCATCAGATCAAGATAGCAAAGCATGTATGTTTCAAACTTTTCCTGTTTAAATTACATTATGCTTATTTTTTTAGTGTTTAGGTAGATAACAACACACCCCACCAAAAAAGATAACGATACTGATGTTTACTTAATTTTCTTTGTAAGATAAACATGGTTCTGTTTTTCTTCTTTTTTTGCGAGTAAGATAAACATGGTTCTTTTGTAAGTCAACCTTATAAGTGTTATTCTCGAGACGAGTGAGCTCCCACTCGAAGTTACCTTGAACTAACTCAGTGAGCAACATCTACTGCGCCCACTTGGAAGCTCTCCATAACGGTAGCACAACATCTTCTCCTTTTTATGCGCCCACTTGGAAGCTCTATCCGCGTCGGTCTTGTAGCCCCGACAGCCCCCGTCACAAAGGGCTCCGTCAGCGGCACGTCAGCGGAAGCCAGTGCAGTCACCACTTCCATAGCCTGCCCAGATAGCTCCTGCGCCTGACCAGAAGCATCGACCTCCGAGGATGCCGTCGGATCCACCACAGTAGGCGGTGGAGGCTGGCGGTAACGGTTCCTACCACCGCGACCACCACGATGACCTCGGTACCGCCTCGCTGCCTATAATCAGGGCCAGACGCCCCCTCGACAAAACCTCCCGGAGGGCCGTAGAAAGGTCGTTCAGCTGACCCATCACTCTGCCATGCGTAGCCACGCCTGCCACCCGCAGACGATGAGCCACGATGTTGTCTGTCCCCATAAGCATTGTATCCATCATCACCCCACTTTCCTCGGGGTGGACCATTACCGCCGCGATTAGCCGGCGCCCGAGCTGCATCCGCACCTCCCTCGCCTGCCACAGGTTGCGCGGAATCTGCGCTGGCACAGCACGCTTCTGAGGCGGCCTAACGACGTAATGTGGCAGAGGCGCGGCTTGCGGCTGCTGCCCCGGCACCGAAGCCTGCTTGCGAGGTGCAACCACGGCCGCACCGGGGGTCGGCGGTCTTTGCGGAGTAGTACCGCGCCCCAAAGCAGCTGTAGACGTCATCGAAACAGCCGGCGCCGGTGGCCTGAGGCCTTGACCGCCACGCCCAGCGGCCGGCACCGCCCCCGCAGCCAGCGCGGGTGGTGGCCCTGGCGGAGTGCCGCGTCCAGCAGCCAGCGTGGGCCTCGGCCCCGGCGGCGCGGCTAAATATAAATAAACAAATGTAGCTCTCACTAATTCCCAGAAGTAGAGTCAAAGGGGATATTACCTTAGTTCCCCCCCCCTCGCGTCGCCCCTGCTAGGGCGACTCGGGGGCCCTAAACCCTAGCTCCGTCGCCTCCCCTTTCTTCTCCCCTCCTCCTCGCCGCCGCTGGGCAAGCCCGAGGCGTCGCCGAGGAAGGTGGCGGCGGGGCCCTGGCGCCCCTGCCTCTGCTGCGGGGGGGCCGTGTTCCCCAGGGCGGCGCCCCTGGTCGGAGAGGTGTCACCGGCCCGACGACAGGCGGTGGCGCGGGCGTGGGCCGGCGATCCTGGCCGTGTGGATGGCGGGTGCCCCGGTGGACGGGAGCCCCGGCAGCGGCTGCTGTGGCTCGCGGTGGCGCCAGATCTGGCCGCCCCTGCCCCCCCTGTTTCGAGAGTTCCGCCCCGGCCAGATCTGTCCGGCTTCTTTGCGGGCCCCCGGATCTTGCGTCGTTGGGTGGTGGTGGCGGGGATTCGAAGACCGGGAGAAATTCCAGGCCGGCCTCGTCGGTCTTGGCGGCGGCGACGCTCGTGGCGTCGTTCCCCTCCCTGGAGGCGCCGTTCAGGTCAGATCCGACGCCCCCCATCCCTCTAGTCTCCCGGGTGAAAACCTCAACTCTGTTGGGCGGCGGCGGCGCCCTCGGCGTCGTGTCCTTCCTGAAGGCGCCGTTTGGGGGAGCTAGGTGGGCAGTGGGCTTCTCGGCGATGTGGTGGGTGTGCAGCGGCGGCAGTAGCTGGTCTTCTTTGTCGGCGGCGAGTTCTATTCTGTGGCTCAACGCCAACTGCACCAACAACGTCATGAAGCTTGGATAACACCTTGGAGAGATCAAAGAGGACCGCTTTAGCGTTCTTGGCCTTCGTCGGCATATCAACGAAGTGCGGCGCCTCCTTGGGGGGGAGGCGGGTGTTGGCGTGTTGCAGCGTCACATGAAAGGAGAGTTTGACATCCTAAGACAATGGAGTATATGTAGGTCTTCTATATATACATCTCGTCTTTGTTAGCTCTTTTTAGGATAAATAAATAAATTTTGAGCATGGGATATGTGTTGGGCAGGTCATTCAAGATCTGTTTACCATGTCTTATTAATCATGTTTTCGTAGCCACAAAACAAAGTGAAGAGAAATATTGTGTTCTTGTTGTTGAGATCACACTAAAAGAATGTCGAGAAGTTTCTAAATGAGTGAGTAGTTGAACGGCAATCGGATTTACAAGTAGGTTACTCTTGCATGATCCAAATAAGCCATCCCTCAAGCAGTACACGAACTTAATATGCATGCATGGTATGCTATGTGTATCATCACTTGACTAGGAAGATAGTGCAGAGAGTAGTCCAAATCTGTTGCATCATGATATATGTGTAATCATTTTACTCCGGTTATCCTAAAAGAAGTGTGTAATTGGAACCGACCGACACATTTTAATTAAGATTCCAGCTCCCTTTCAAGAACAGCATATCATCCATGCTACAGTGTTAAGCTAGGCATTTTAGCAAGTGATCAGTACACTGCAGAATCTCTGGCCAGCAACTCAATCGAAATGAAAAAGATGCTTTCATGGTGTGAAGTTCCTGAACGATTAGTAAAAAAATGTACAAATCCTCTCAGTAAAAGAAGTCACTAACAAGAATGACACGAAATCCAAACTTGGAAGTTAACTAGTTTTTTTTTTTTTTGAAATCTATTGGCACTTCATTGCATAACTGAAAAAGTTAACTAGTTGATTACATCTGTAAATGGAACGACATGAGTTTATCATTCTCCCTTGGCATAAAAAGATTACATCTTCTACCATGGTGTAAATGTATAATCAAGACAACTATTGCGAGTATACCTATTTACACAAGGCCACACATAACTATAAGTGAAATCCAAGTTGTCGCTACAAATGTTATCTCGCTGGAAATACAGATGAGCATTTCCAAAAGAAAATCCGTGGAGTTCTACAGCTCATGCCAGTAACATCATCTATACATCGGATGAACTCCTTAGAAAGCTAAGCCCAAGTCCAGGTAGCTTCCACCTCATGCTTCCTTCACTCGAGGGCAACGCCTTGTGGTTGTCCTGGAATGCAACTAGAGCCAATTAAAATCATCATCCAAAGCAGCAAAACCAACTTGATTTGTGTAAACAGAGTGCATCGATAAAAGGGGTCATTGTTTGCAATGTTCGGAAACTGAAACCAGACCTGGCTTTCGTCCTCGCTAGGCTCGGCTACTGATGCGACCGTTTGAAGAGATACAAGAGGAGACTGCGGCAACTGCAGGAAAGTAACATGCAGCAAGAAACGCATAAATTAGATTCCCGGTGGCAAGAGCTGGAAAGGCAGAGCCTTTTTTTTTACCAAAAATACTTTTAATACGAAAAGAAAGGTTAGTCTTATTTACAATTTTGATCTTTTGCTCTGATGAGGATCCTAGAGCTGGAAGGAACGATGAGACCTGAAAATTGAAAATGTCTCTTCAGGGTAAGAATGTAGAAGGAACGGTAGCTGATGCAGACCCATTATTAGCAAATCATGTAAGCAACATGCATGCCCCTCAGGTATTGCATAAGCTAGGCCGACTTGCCTGGCGAATATTGGGATTCTGGCCATGTTCCAGTTGTTGGCTGAACCCAACCAACGCTTCTGTCGCACGGACAGTGCGATCCTAATAGAGGTTTGAAAGTAGATAATTTCAGGAACATGTAAAGAAAAACCGGTGTGTGGGGGGGTTAGGGTTTAGGGTTAGGGTGTATAATGGACATGTACTTACCTGGGTGTCCTCGATACCGGACAGCCTTGACCCCTGCGTATTCAAGATAAATACATGTTTCAGAGTGATATGTAGCTCCATTAAGCAAGGTATACATGTTTCGGTACAAGGCACCTACCCATATTTCAACAGTACGGCTGACTTCTTGGAGCTCCTTCTGAAAGGCGCTCAGATCCACATGGATCACTGCGACCTACAAGACAGTAAATTTAGCACAAAATCAAAATGAAATAAATAAGAAATAAAGCCAACAAAATAAGTCAAAGATAGAAGAGCCCAGATTCCAAATGAAGAAATGAAAACTCGAAAAGGATCATTCTGATTCTCAGAGAATGAGGGGCAAGGGGATTGGTACCGAGAGAGATTTCTTCTTATTACAAGAAGACGTGTTTGATCTGCATTTGTTTGGTAAACAATCTTCTTCTTTGATCATATAATAAATGGGAAGTGTTCAATTAGAACATGAAAGCGTGACTTAGTTGGTCTTAGTTAGTCTTCGGGGTGGAGTGAAAGAAGGGCGGAGACTCTTGAACAAAATAAAGGATCCCTTCGAAAGAATTGACCGAGGAGCCGTTTGAGGTGAAAATCTCATGTACGGTTCTTTAGAGGTATCGTTGTTTTGTTTCGCTATCTAAAAGTACCAGAAAAGGAAATATTTATGCAGCAGAATGTTCCAACCTCATCCCTTGTCCCTTCGATAATTTCTTGTGTTTCGTCTAGATTAGCATCGACCCGGTCGATCCTCCCGGAAAGATGTTTCTTAGTAACCTGAAATGGACGTAAATGTTCTTCATGTAAGATAAAAAGGTCAAGATGGATGTATAGCATGGTTCGGCACAACAGCGATGTGTAATATCAGTAAAAAAAAAAAAGACCTTACCTGTACTGTATTTGAAACACCATCTAACTGTTTTCCCACGACATCGCAGGCATCGGCTAGACCCCGCTTCGTCACCCACATCATGTCAGAAATCTTCCAACCCTGTAAACTTATGCGTGAACTTTAGATACTGGCACGGTGACTAATAAGTAATTCTGGATATGACTTCAAAAGCAGAATGACCTGCAACTAGAACATAATCTAGGATATATAGTATTACAGCCTCGGTGTTGCGTGATCTTGGATCGCCTAAAAGAATGAGAGTTTACCTTCCACCTGACGTATGCGTAGCCGATAAGCCCAGCAACAACAATTGCTGACATGGTATACGAACCGGACCCTACAAAAAAAGAAGGTAAGATATGACAATATTAATTCACATATTAAATATGTGCCAGATATAAGAATTCACATATTCAGGTAAGAACTGTACAAACTAGAGGGCCAAAATCATATAATGAAACAATTGATCGAATCCAACATAAGACATTTGCATAATCAATTTGGTTGAGAATCGAGACAAGAAAACAAGCGAGCACTGACCTGATGTGTCGGAGATAACCGTAACATTCTCGTCTCTGCGGCGTACGGCTCGCTGTATCTCATCCCTGATACTGTCGAGCTGAAAATGTTTAGCAGAGTCAAGCACCGCCATTCTAGATCTAGAGTCTGTCAAACCAATTAATTTGGCCGACACGGAAAACTATCAAACACATCCACAACAAACCTGAGACGCCAACTGATCGCTGCTGCCGTCTCTGCCGTGCTTTCCATTGTTCTTCACAAACTACAGGAGGAGACAAACAAAGTTACAAAATTGTCACGCGGCGTGTATACAATCGAATGAATCAAACTGATCAAGAATAAAGGCACGGAGGCAAGGTAAGCGATGAAAGTAGCTAGCTAATTACATGGGCAAGCGTGTCCCCGATGATAGGGACTTTCTTGGCGTCGCCTCCCGTAAGAATAGTGCTGAGATATCCTGCCAACAGACCGAGAAGAAACAAAGTTTTTGCAATCCGTTAGCATGCTTTGCACAAGAACCTGCGGCGTTCCCCTAAAGGCTAATGGCAGATTGTTCAAGAACAGAGGCTGCAATTCTCAATCAAAGTGGGGAAAAAGGCTGCAAAGCTTTGCTTGAAGCCATCAAAGCAAACTAGGAACGAAAGTGATCCGTTAATCCGTATGTATGTATCCACCCAGCGAGTAGGCAAGCTAAACCCTAAGCAGGAAGCTAGATGTAAGCTAAACCCCAGCATGAGCAGCACATCAGATAGATTCAAAAGGACGCCACAGTCGCCGGCGGCGGCGAGAGCCGAGAGCACCATAGATCGATGCATGGTAGATAGATGTGGACCGAAGCCGAGGGGTGATGAGCACGGGAACTCACCGGAGCCGAGCACGACGGCGATGTTGGCGAGCGCCATGGCGCCCAAGCCAAGCCGGGCAACGGGACCTCACCGGAGCGAGCACCGGAGCTAGCAGGCGGCCCTCGACGGCGACGGCGAGATCGGGCGCGCACGTACGGCCGGCGGTGGGCGACTCCGCTCCCTGCTGGTTTATTATTCTCTCGCCGTACGTACGTGTCTGTGTCGTCTGGCGGCGGTTAAAACCAACGAACGAATAAACGGAAGCAGAATCTCGTTGGATTTAGTTTCTTTCGTTCACTCATTCAATCACACGAGACTCTTTTTCCCTCGGGATTTTCCCTGGCCGTTGGGTTTTAGATGGACGGACGCGCGCGATCCGACGGGCAAAGCGGTAAATTCCATAAGCCCTTAACTTTTTTGTTTCGACAACTATTCGTGTGCCCTAAACTTAAATTATTTATTTTACAACTATTCAGGTGGATGGCCATTTGGCAAATCGGCTTTCGATTGAATTAACCAAATTCAACCATCGTCCGATCAAAAGACCGAACTGACGGGGAGAGAGAGGGACGGGCAACATATTTCAACGACTGACCAGAGGACCCTGCCTCCAACAGGTACTACTGCTCCCTCCGCTGCAAAACTGAGGTCAATCAAACATAGAAAAGCCTGATTCTGAGGGGCAAAAACAATACGCCTTATATTTTGAAGCGGAGGCAATATCATATCATAATTTCCAGACACCGCAGCTACGATTCACACAAACAAAAAGCATCATCAACTCCAAGCTCCATCCATGCCATGAATGAAAATGCTCCATCTAACTAACAGCACCCATTATTATCAAATACAAACCGAACCCATGGTCCTGGGAGAGGCAGGCAGTAGCTAGTTTCAAAGTTAAGGGCGTGCTTGTTTATGATGATCCTGGGGTGGAGGAGCTTGCGGAGGCGGCCTCCTCCTTCTTCTTCAGGTCCTCAAACTTGTCGATGGTGACCTGCAGCTCGTCGGTGCTGCCCACCGCCCACATGGTGTAGTAGTACACCCCGAAGACGAACCCCGTCAGCCCGCCCGCCACCACCACGTTCTTCGTCTTGGGCGCCAGGCTGCCGAACCCTGCCATCGACGACGACTACGGTTGTGCTGCTGCTGCAGGACAGAAATGTGGAAAATGTTACATCTAGTTACCAATCCAAGGTGCGGGACATGAAAAATGGTCCTCTGGCAAACTCAAGAGACGAGTGACTGGTTCTATACTAATATCAAATTCAAGGCAGGGCACAGATGTGAAAATATGTTATATACAATTAGGCACCACTTGAAAATACAGTCTTTACACTTTCAAACTGGGCATTGCGGGGGCAGTTTGAAGATGTAGAGATTTGTGTTATACTACAATCTGACTCCCCTCTCGTTCTTATGCAGTCTGGCATTCAGCAGCTTTGCGACAACTGACGATTACTGTCACACCAACAAGAAACATAGGGGTCAATGGCGAGTAGCCTCCCGATCTGAACGAAATATTGTCTGTACATCACAGCACGACCTACTGAGGCTTCGTTCGGCCATACAAAGCACTCTAGGAAGCACTAGAACATCGGGCCTGAGCAATCATCTATGTCTCACAAGGCCTGTCTATCTGGTGCTGGGACTTGTCGGAGACAATGATGCACTGATCCCAGAAACAGAGACACAGGGAGATCCATTCAAGCTAAAACCGTTGGAAACAAGAAGACTGCTGTTGCAAAACTATTCTCTACGGATATGTGTGAGACATGTTGGGTGATTTATTTTAAGAAAAAAAATGCAACAGTTTACACCCTGCTTAATTCCATTGTTTTCTTTGCCTGAGCTGAGTGCAGAAAAGGGAGCTCCCTTCCGATGCAACACATGTAACTTGAAAAGGAAAAAACCTATATACAACGCTCTGCACGGGTGTTTGAAAGACACGCAACGCAATTTATTTCTCTTGGCAGTGCTTACTGGGATTCTGATACAGCCAGCGTACTGAAATTAAGTTGTGCTAGTACTATCCAGAGGTTACAAGATTCATAATAGTACTAGGTGGAATTCTTCCATGGCTGTTTAGTGTCTGTACTCTGTGCAGAACAGGACTAGATCCTTGGGCTGAAATCCCATGGATTTATATTATTCACATCGGCCGAGCCTTGGCCTTGCACAGTCCCCCCACACCCCACCCCACCCCACCCCACCGTCAACGATTTCAGGGTCATCAAATGTTCAGCCCAATTTACTTCCCCCCTTCCCTTGCTATGGAGTGCAAGCTGCTACATGGATCATCAGTTAACTATGTATGTGCTGTACTGGTTGCAGTTGGATCATAAGACCACAAATATATCATCTATCAACTGAAACCTTCATTCCCGCCGTCAAAAATCTCCAAGCGACCAACCGTGGAGCTCGGCGACGGCAGACGGGCAGAGGGATTCCTACGCCATAAGGGATCGAGGCTCGGGGTGCGGAAGGATCCTCTCCACGGGCAAGCGCTTGCCCCTGGTTCTGCCTTGAGCTCCCTCGCTCCTGATGCAAGAAGGGGTGAATCGGGGCGGAGAGGAGAGGGCGTACCTGACCGTCGGACGGACGAATCGGAGCGTGAGGGCTGCGGCTGGGGGAGATGCGGCGGCGACGGCTGACGGCGACGACGACGGCGGCAGGGCAGGGCAGGGCAGGAGGAGAAGGGTTGGAATGGAGGAGCAGGGAAGGGGAAAACCGGTCGGTCTTGGTAGGTGCTCTGGGCTGGGCTGGGCTGGGCCTCGGCCGTCGTAGTGGGCTCGGGTGGCACCCCCAACTTCTTCCTCCTCTCGTTTCGGCCCACTGCCTAAAATAAAACGAAATAGCTCCAGGAAAACGATATTGGACATGAAGTTTCTGATCCGGGGCTCAAATGCATCCCTGTGAACAGTAAATAAAAAAGAATGGCAATTTCTTTTAAAAAACAACTGAACATTTTTCGCAACAAATATTGAACGTTGCACACAGACGCGGATTTCTGCGAATAAAACAAATATTTGTAATGCTCTGGGAATAGAACAAAATCAATCCTCCAAAAAAGACTGCTTTTTAAAAAGCATTTTGGCGCGTTGATGTTTTGCCCTTTTTTTTCAAATCGTTAGGAAGGATCCTTCGTCGCGAGAATATTTGTAATTCAACAATGTTTGCTGCCATAAAATTTCAGATTTTTTATATTTTAATGTTCATCGGCGAGTGCATTTGAGTTCAGGAGTAGAAGAGTGCTTTCGAAAATTTTCCATGAAATCAATAGTTTCGGTGTGCCCTTCTCTCTCTCTCTCCAAAAATATTATGGGATGCCATTCCAACGCTTCTGGTGATAACAAGTGGCATATGCTCCATTCGTCATCACTAGAGAGCTTTGATGCGGGTTTTTTTTTCTACAACAGGAAATGAAATATCTTTTGAACCGTGCATCCAAATTGCAGACTGCTTTCACCATGCATTGCCAACTAGTGCATACTCTCAGAGCACACATGTGCTTCCTTTTAACTAGTGTTTCACCAGGGCTACAGTACACGCTACAGATGCATGGCCAGAAAATATTATGAAAAGTAAAAAACCAAGAAAATCATAAACCAGGGAAAAGCAACAACCAAAGAGCGTGTCAAAGGACGGAGGGAGTAGGACATATGAGTGGCAAGTTAATCATGATAACTTTCAACATGATGGATTTACAGTTTTACACTAGCAAAGGCACACAAGATCTGAATCAGCTTCAGATAGATGCACTGAATAAAAATATGCAGCTCAACGCATGCGTGTTTCTGAAGACGGAGCAGCAGCTACAGACACTAGAAAGCAAATATCAGCAGCAGCAGCAGCAGCTATACAAATCATGAAAAATTTGGGCCCTCCAGGCAAAAAAAGCAAACAGCCAAGTTAAACTCTGCCATAATTCTGCAAAACTGGACTTGACACGCACTGCTGCAAGGTAATGTACTGACTGACTGAATACCACCAGGGTTCATTCGGTCCAGAGGCATTCCTAGTATCGAGTATGAATGGCAAATCAATCAATCATGCTAACTTTCAACATATGTAATGGTTTTACACCAACAGAAATTACACTGATCTGAATCAGCTAATTCGGATAAACTGAATAAACTACTGTATATGTATGCAGCTCATCCCATGCATGCTTGTGATGGCCGAACAGCAGCTACAGAAACTGGAACTAAATATATGCACATCATCATTTTGTTCCCTCCCAGTTAGATTAACCAGACAGAGCAAATTATCAATCACAAGGAACATGCCTAAACAAGTTAATGTCAAAATGCCAGGAAGGAATGCAAACTGGGCGCAGGCAGGTCCAAACATCACCTGTTATTATTAATACATAATAATAAAGTCAAAGTGCTGCGGCGGAAACCGTTTTTGCAAAACAAAAAAACAAGCATGATAATCCTCAGCTTTGTCATCCATAGCCACATAAAGATGCGGTACCTTTCCCTCGGAGCAACAAGCTGCTTCCATGAAGACCGTCAGTCCCGGGACAGCTGAGCCTTTGGCTTCTTCGGCACGGTCCGATACCCAGCCTTGGTGGGCTTCCCCCAGGGCGACACCGACGGCCTGCCGCCCTTGGTGCGCCCCTCGCCTCCTCCATGGGGATGATCCACCGGGTTCATCGCGACACCACGGACAACCGGGCGCCTGCCCAGCCACCGGCTGTGCCCCGCCTTCCTCAGCTTCCGTGCACCATGGGTGGGGTTGGAGACGATGCCGATGGTGGCTCGGCACCGGGAGTCGATCAGCTTCTCGACGCCCGACGGCAGCCGCACAAGGCACTGCGTGGCCGACTCCTTGACCACCTTGGCGTAGGCTCCAGCGGCCCGGACGAGCTTCGCCCCCTGGCCATGACGCAGTTCGATGCTGTGCACCCATGTTCCCATGCGGATGTCGGACAACGGCATGCAGTTTCCCACCTTGGAATTGAGGTCCAGTAGATCGGCTGGCATGAGCGGTGCTGCTGCAGGAACCGCCGCATCCTTTGCTTGATCATCAGTGCCCTCTTCGCCTTCTTGGCTGGCTTTGCGGAACAGCTCTTGGAACCGAAGGATGGAATTGGCATTGTGGGCAGGCCGCATCAAGGAGCCGGTCGTGGAGGGTTTGGAGGAGTCGCTGTTCACCACCATGCTGCCCGGTTCCATTTGATGGCTGGCTATTATGTAATTGACAGGTGCACGCTCGGCCTTGTATGCTGGATCCTTCTGTGGTACCCCTTCGATCCATCGGAGAAGAGCGATCCGAGAAGAACGGTTAGGGTCATACTCAATCCTTTCCACAATGCCAACCGAGCAAGTGTTCCTTTTGAGGTCAATGTCCCTAAGCGATCGCTTGGATCCACCCCCTCGGTGAAAAGAAGTGATTCGCCCAGAAGAGTTCCTCCCGGCGGTGACGGTCTTGCCGGTCAAGGCCTTGGCCAAGGTCTTGAACTTCTGCATCTGCAGATAAGAATAGCCAAAGAGATGGTAAGCTTCAAGGACTAGAGATAAAACAGCATGTATTAGCAGCAAGTAGATAAGCCCTAAAAGGATGAACGAACTAACCACAAAGAATCAACAGAAAGTGGCGACATACATTTATATCGATCTTAAGACCACAGGTGACAAACACCTAGCTTTATAGTGATCAAAAGGAAACATTGTGATCACGTTATTCCATCTGATCCAGAGCAAAAGATCAAGCAGCTTACGTTTAAATCCAAACCAGGCACAAGCTAGTACTAAATTCGATTATGGCCCAAACCACTCAGACTGGCAGCAAAATTCACAAGACAAGTTCCAAACTATTATTTTTCTTATTCAGCAAAACTCGGATTAGCAGGAAGAGAAACACTACAATATAATTGCCCAATTGAGTAGAAAAAACATTTAGCTCCCTTCAATCTGAGTCCAGAGAACTTATCATAATTCAGTCTCAACAGAAAAGCTCGGGTACAATTAAGAACTAAGCAGAAGTACAGAAATTGGATATCAAGTGAAGTAAGAATAAAAGAAAAGAAACTCATTTACATGCGGAATTTGGCCTGGGCAGCATCAATTTTTCAAGCACAGAAGGTTTGGTGAGGGGTTAATGACTCCAGCAGGTTTTCATAAGTAAGAAAAAGAAAAGGGAAAAAAATACAGCTATGAACAGGTAGACATCAAAACATCCCCAATACATGATGGTATCAAATTAAACGGAGGACACAGATGTGAAATATAAGAGCGTTTAGATCACTACTTAGTGATCTAAACGCTCTTATATTTCTTTAGTACTATGTTACAAAGGCACCACTTCACAATACAGTCTATGTGCAATTTCGACCTGGGCATTACAGGGACAGTTTGGAAATATAGAGATTAAAGCATGCAGTGTTTGTATCTTTCTCCAGCCTGATTACCCCTGGCGTCAATACAATTTCACACCCATTTGCAGCAATTCAGATATAAAATACAAATTTACTAGCAAGTAGCCTTTCCGGCTGAAACAAATATTGTTTAGAACCTACTGAGATGATTTTCAGCTATACAAAAAAACTCTAACAAGAATTCGAGTATCGAACCCGAACAATCAGCTGCCTCTCAAGGTCTGCACAAATTCTTGTGAGCAATTTCAGGGTGCTAGGCGGGTCCGGAGAAAGAAAAAATCAAGCTAAACCGCATGGAAATGAGAACACACTGTTTCAGAGCTTCGCTTGGGCCATGTGTTGGGTGAGCTTTTCAACGCAAAATGCAGCAAGCGAGGCCCAGCTTGATTTTCTCAACTTCGAAACGGAAACCTAAATGCATCGCTAGCTAATGGTGGAAGCATTTCAGAGACACGTGATGCAGTTTCTTTTCTCATAGCATAGCTTATTTGCATCGTGACATATAACTGAATAAAGCCCTAAGGGAAGTATTAGCAGCACGTAGATAAGCTTCCATAGATCAAGTCATCAAGCCCTAAAGGACGAACCAACTAACCACAAAGAATCAACAAAACAGAGCGACATACATTTCTATCGATCTTAAGACCACAGGTGACGAACACCTAGCCTTTGCTGATGAAAAAGAGACATCATGATCATGTTACTCCATCTGATCCAGAGCAAAAGATCAAGCAGCTTAGGTTTGAATCCAAACTAGACACAAGCTAGTACTAAATTCGATTATGGCCCAAACCAATAAGATTGGCGGCAAAATTCATAAGAGAAGTTACAAACTTCTAGTTTTCTTATTCAGCAACATACAGATTGGCAGGACGAGGAACACTACAATATAATTGCCCAAATTACACTAGAGAAAACATTTAACTCCCTACAATTAAGAGCTAAGCAGAAGTAGAGAAACTGGATATCTAGTAAAGTAAGACTAGAAGAAAAGAAAACCATTTACTTGTGGAATTCGAGCTGGGCAGCATTAGGTCAAGCACAAAGGGTTAGGTCAGGGGTTAATTGTTCCACCAGGTTTTCACAAGAGAAAAAGAAGAGGAAAAAAAAACTCAGCAACGCTACAGCTACGAACAGGTCGACACCAAAGACATGACCAGGAGATTTGTTGATCACCCCCCAAGTTGGTTCCTTGCTATGTATGTTCTCAAACAAAAAGACACCTAGACTACTTCATTGCTACGTTCCAAAGCACACACATAAGATTGACAAGAATAAAATGAGTTGAACAACATTGACATAACCGAGTTCACACATCACACAGGGAGCTCGGAGTAGAAATAATATAAGGTTCTAAAGGAGGAGTTGGTTCATTCATGACAGCAAATAAAATGAGTTGTATAGCAAAATCTGAGCTCACAGGTCACAGACAAGCTGGCAATTCGCTTAATTTCTTCTGCTTTGTTTTGCTGGAGACTTGTAACAGACAGGACAAGAAGCCCAGGACGCCGTCGGCTTTCCGGATCCATCACACCCCTCAACAACGTGGATCCAGGGCAGACCCCCTCAAAATCAAGCATACGCGCCTGGTATCTTGAGGGCGTGGTAGAGGGCAGAATGCGCATCTGGTAGCGCGCGCGCGCTTGCGTGCGGCCGTCGGTGGCCCGGGAGGTGGCGCGGGGAGGGAGAAGACAAGAGCGGAGCGGAGGGGAGGAGAGGAGGAGGTACCTGGCTGCCGGACGGAGGGATCGGAGCAGCGGCGGCGGCGCGAGGAGTAGGAGCAGGAGGAGGAGAAAGCAGGCGCAAGGGAAGCCCCGTGGTGCGAGTGCGACTGTGTGTCGTGTGGTGGGCTGGGCCTCCTCGTTCTATGGTAGTGGGCTTCGGCTTCGGCGGCGTCCCGACCTCTTTCTTTCTCCCTCTCTCGTTCTGGCCCGTCTACTGCCGAAATAAAACCCAAATTTCCATTCGGATCTCAAGAAAAAAAAACATTCGAAGAAAAAAAAGAGAGAGTTGTAGCTTTGCACTCATGGAGTCATGGGTTGTTGAGTTGGATTTTGTGTGTGTCTTGGACCACATGCGCGAATTTATTTACAGAAAAAGCCACATGTGAAAATTATTGTCGTTGGCGCCAGGCGACACATGCCGCGTGTCGCGATGTGAGGCTGTGGTGGCGGGCCCTGCCGGCGTCGCACGTGGCGGCAAGTTGGGTTGCGCCGGTTTTCTTTGGTTGAGACTCGCTAGAACGGAACGGGCGGACTTGCTACCATCTGCAGCGGCGGCAGGTCGTGCCGATTGGTGGCTAAAATTGTTGTGGATGTACACGCCACGGACGTCCGGTATCAGGTCCGCACCGAGGCAGGCCAACCTTCGAGCTCGTCGGCGGCACCTACGTGCGTCATTTTCTTCTTGAAGGCGTCAACGCGGTCTTCTTTGTCCTCCGTGTTGTTCCGGGGCAAACCCTGATCCCTGGATCGGGCGATGTGGTGCTGTCGTGCGCTTCTTGAAGGCGTCGCCATGGAGTATATGGTGTGCCGTGTGCAGCTTCCTCCCTTGGCGGTGATTTGTTGACGGTTGAGGGTTCCGATGACTTCAAGTGGTGCCATTTCTTTCTACTTGTCGTTTGCTTGACGTTGTATGGGGTTGTGTAGCTGTTCTTGAACACCCTTAAGCTTGTATCTTGTCTTGAGTGTTTGTGGTGTGGTGTCGAGTTGTATAAGTCAGGTTATATGTTGGTCATTGCTTTATCTATAAATAAAGCAGGACGAGAGCCATTCTCCGAGTATGGACAATAGCAATCCTAATGCTAGCTTGTGTGATATATTCGGCACATGGATATTTGCTTCAACTGCTTTTATGTATTCCGTCTTAGGAGTAATGAGGAACCCGACAGGGATACGACTTTACTTTTTAGCACAGATGTATACACTCATACATACACATATATATTCACTCATACGAACGAACGCACGCACGCACACCTTATTACCTCTAAAAGCATCTACAAGGTACTGAGTCGACACATCATCTTTTGAGATTCACGAATAATAGAGATACGGGGTTGAGACGGCGATCTGGATGACACAACGGTCGTAGGAGTGCCAGTTGCAAGATCTAAGGAAAATAGTAAATCAAAAAATCAAACTTGATATTTGCCATTTCGCAGACAATTGATTGTTTACTGTGTCTATGTCTTCCAATGTCCCTTTAGTCCGTAATTTACTGAATCTTAAAAATATGGCTGATCAAATCTGTCTTCTTCTTCGACAGTATCACCGATTTGCTGACTAAACTAACCTCGTACACGAATTTACATCAGCAAAAACAGCCTTCACTAACATCTAAGCTATAAAACTTACTGTGTCACCTTCTAATTAATTACATATGGCATCTAGCTAGCCGTATAAAAATAAATTAATGTAGATGGGAAGAAAACAGAGAGCAAGCCAAGAAAATTTGAAGAACGCCACGTGCGCGGACAGACACCAGGCGCTCGATCGCCTCACGCCGGCCTTACCTCGCCAGCGCCAGCGGCGTCACCTCGGCGAGCGGCGTCGGCACGGGGCTGGGCAGAGGCGACGTCCGGCACACCGGGCACGTGGGCCGCTGCCGGAGCCACGGGTCGACGCACCCGCGGTGGAACAGGTGGCCGCAGTCCGGCAGCACCCGGACCACGTCGCTGTCCGCGTACCTCTCCAGGCACACGGCGCAGCACGCCGCCTGCTGCTCCTCTGACGCCGGCTTCCTCGCCTCCCTGTAGACAACCGCCGGGTACGCCTCCAGCGTCGCCGCGTCGATGCCGCCGAGCTCCACGTCGCCGTTGCCGCGGCGGGGCGGCGCCGGCGCCGGAATCCCGCGGGCGTCGGCCACCGGCATGGACGAGGCGCGGGCGCAGCAGAGGTAGACGGCGAAGGCGATGGTGGAGACGACGAGGAGGATGCCGACGGAGACGGCGAGCCCGTAGCCGAACCCGCCGACGCCGCTCGACCCGAACAGGCCGTGCGGGGCGCCGGACGAAGCCGGGTCACGGGTGCTCATCGCTCTTCGTGGATGCTGGCGTTGTCAACGGGGAGGAGCTTTTGCGTGGCGAGCTGAGCTCGAGGACCGGCGCAGGGCAGGTAGAAGGCGTGGAGACGCAGGGGACGACGTGGCGTGTCTAGTCAATGTCAGCGTAGCGTGGCTGGTTTGTTCATCGGCGTTTCGATTAATTTGACGTTTGTTTGCTTCTGGAAGTGCATCTTCGTCTACTTGGGCTTTTCTTAGTCAAATTTGATATTCCAGGGTGACATGAGATATAGCTACCCTGCCTAGCCAAAGTGAACCTGAAGCCCGCGTCCTCCTCCCCCTAGGGCGATTCGGGCGGCCAGAAACCTAGCCGCAAACTCCCTCCTCCCCTCCCTTTGCCGCCGCCGGAAGACGCCGCCGGGCTAAGCCCGGGGGCCGACGGCGGTGGCGGGGGATCTCCTCTCTCGCGCGTCTTCGGGGTGGGGCGAACCCCAAGGCGTGTGGTGGCGCGATCGATCTGGGATCTGCGGCGCGGCGGATGGCGGCAGGCGGCGGAAGGCCGGCCCGTCCTCGAACGGCGACGGCTTGGCGCGGCGGAGGCCAGGGCTGCGGGCGCTGCGGATGGCCCTTCGGGCGGCGGTCGTTGGCTGCGGTGGCGTGCATGCTGCCTTCAGATTGGCGACGGCGGCACCTCCGATCAGATCTGTTCTGACCGGTGCAGCCGGCGGTGGTGGTCATCTCTTCCGTCAGAGGTGGTCGGCCTGAGGCTGGGTGCTCGGATCTCGGGATCCGTCATCTCACACCAGCTGCGAGTCGGGGAGACGTAGTTGCCGGTGAAAACCGAGCCGACGGCGGACGATGGCGGCGTTCCACGTCGTTACCTTGATGAAGGCACCGTCATGTGACTACCGTTGACCCACTCGTATTGCTCCGAGGGAAACCCTAGGATCTGGTGTTCCAGGCCGGACGATGGCGGCACTGCGGTGTCGTTTCTCTCTTGGGAGCGTCGTTTTGTGGAGCAGCGCTGGATGTCAGAGGCAGGAGGTGGAGCGGCTTCGTCTTGCACGGAGCTTCGGTGGAGATGTCAAGTCATGCCTGGCCGACAGGTGCTACGCTTGGTCATGGCTGGTCGGCAGGTGCTACGCACGATAGATCCTCCAAGGGCTTCAAGCTGTGTCGGCTGGTGGTACGTGGCAGCATGGCGCTGAGGTGTATCAGTGACGCCGCGACGTGTACAGCTGTTTGCGCGCAGGGAGGAGGTGCCGTTGGGCGCCGTGGTGGCGTCGACGATAGCTAGACCGGGCAAGGTTGATGCATCAGTATAGTTCTGAAGATGGAGCGGTGGCAGTTGGCGGCGGCGGCGGCCTCTGAGAGCACGCCGGATCAGTGTGTGCCCCAGACCCAGCAAGTGGCTAGGTTGGGGTCTCATGTCTTATATGTTAGGCTTGGTTGCGATGTCTGTTTGGTATTAGGCCCAGACTATCTGCACCCCTTCATCAACTGGATAGGTGTAGTGCCAGTTTGTTGCTTAGACGGCGGCTTTAATCTTACTGTTGTATGACTTTGTAAAGTCTTGTGAGAATAATTAATAAAGTGACCGTATGCATCGCCCAGATGCAGAGGCCGGGGGTCATCCTCCTTTTCTAAAAAAAATGAGATGTGCGCAACATCTGGATTTGTAATCTTTGTCTGGAGAAATCGCTGGTTTTGTTTGCTTTCAAGTACCTATTACACCCTCCGTCTGGAAATATTTGTCGTCAAAATGGATAAAAAAGATGTATCTAAAATTATACTCCCTCCGTCCCAAAATTCTTGTCTTAGATTTGTGTAGATACGGATGAATCTAATACTAAAACGTGACTTGATACATCCGTATGTAGACAAATCTAAGACAAGAATTTTGGGACGGAGGGAGTATTAGTTCTAGATACATCCCTTTTTATTCATTTTGATGACAAATATTTCCGAACGGATGGAGTACTAAGGACCAACGCGACGGCTTTCGATTTTATTGACGTTTTATTGATTTGAGAGAAATTGAAAATCCCAATTTGCGTCTGCTGATCGTTCTCTGCCCTCGATCTCCGATCTAACAGCCACCAAGTCATCTTCCACCTTCAACCGTTCTTTTCCTCCCGGCACATCTTCTTCCAACCGCCTCATGGACGACCGGCCGAACCGCCGGCACCATCGCCCGTCCGCGCAGCCTCGCCGCCCTGCCCTCCTCGAAACATCCTCCCACCGACGTGCTGCCGCTGCCCCCGGTCATCACTCTAGCCCTGGCTTCGGCGAAGAATTTCCCAGCAAACTTGCCCCACCCACCCTAAGATAAACGATAACCTGCCGGTGAGCTCGTTCCTCCCTCCGGCTGTTCCTCCATTTCATCTGAAATCGACTTACCCAAATTTAAAAGTTAGACAGAGTCATGCAGCTACTGCGAATAAAGTTTCCTGGATCCACGTGGTTGGAAGTTTGTGAGCTGCAGCAACCAACATGCGTGCGTGCATGTGAGCATATGGAATTTTGTGGGCCTCTTGGCAGTACCCGGTCTCCCTTGCTTAATATAAGTTTTTCTAAAGATTTCACTACGGACTACATACGGAGTAAAATGAGTGAATACATACTCTAAAGTATGTCTGTATATAGTTCATAGTGAAATCTTTAAAAAGACATATATTTAGAAATGGAGGGAGCAGTATACACTTTATTTTACGAGAAATAAAATACTAGCGCCATCCGAAGAAACGCCATCTCGAACTCACTCTCTGCTGTAGCAGGACGTTAAAAAAGAAAAAGGAAAAAACAAATTTGCAACAGGACGCTGGCCAGCGAGGCGGCATGAGATGAATGCGAGCACGCAGGGAGCGTGAGCGGTCGCGGCTCGGCACACTTGAATGAATTTCAATTCAGTGCACTCGTGTGCATACTGCCAGCAGCCGTGCACCCTCAAAAGCACATTTGTCAAAATATAGATGTATCTAGACATGTTTTAATGTATAGGTACATTCATTTTTAACAAGTATTTTAGAACGGAGGGGATATTGTACTGTACTGTAGTCTCTTTGTTTCATAATTGTTTATTATCGTGGTTTTAGTTGAAATAGGAAGCAGGAAAGGGAGGTTCCAGGTAGGCAAAGGCAAGGGAAAGCATATATGGTGTCGTTGCAAATTATAAACCCATTAAGCTACACGTGAAGGGTGGGCAACCAGCTATATATGTCATGTGGCTGGCGCGGCAAGCTGGTTGGCCGATCTTTAAAAAAAATTAGATGAAGGCGTGGATTGTTTTTTAAATGCACTTGTTCTTTTTAGATGAGGGTGAGGACCTCTGATATTTTTTAAATGAAGGTTATGCACTTTTTTTAACTTCTTTTTTAGATGGATGTGAGAAATTTTTTTTGAAATGTTTTTTTAAACGGAGGCAGGGATTCTATGTTTTTTTTAAAATGAAAACATGCGGACAGAGTGGCGCCCCAACCATTAGTAGTAGTGTATTTGCCTGGTTCAGTTCGTTCGTCCTGATGAGTGACGATGAGAATATAGAGCATGCGTCCATGTGGACCGCACAAGTGCACACGGACACGGCTAGAGACGACACGGAGACGAGGCGACCTCACGCTCACGAGGGGTAAATAAAAGGTGAACCCGCTTCCCGCCACAAGGAAGAATACAATAGTCGCGGGTGCATGCATGCGCAGGTGAAAAAGCGCAGCGCACGTAGGAAACAAACAATGTACTGTAGTAGTAAGGGGGTGTTTGGTTCAGAATCCTAGAATTTTTTCTAATACCAAGGACTAATCGAAAAAGACTTTCTAGTAGAGTCTTTTTCTAGTCCCTGTAGAAAAAGTCCCTCCCGTTTGGTTTCTAGGGACTTTTTCTAGTCTCTGAAACTAAAAAGTCCCTGAACCAAACATCCCCTAAATCTTGAGGAATAATAAAGACAAGGGTGGAGCACGCTCTGTTTTTCGAGACTATTTACTGGATCGTTTTTTCTGCGCTTTAGGCCCCGCTTGGAACCACCCCACCCGTAGGTAAACACTCATGTTTCGCAGGTGCATGTATGGTTTCCATCTGAAAGAAAAACAACGTACTGAGGCTGTACATTTTACAGGTGTAGGAGCTTTCGTTTGGTGAACTTGGTCAATGAATAAATATAAAACCACATCATTGCTGGTTCTATTCCCAGGGGAAAATATCCTGTGCTCCGAACGATTCGGTGCTCCGGCTGCACCCAGCATAGCCCACACGTTAGATGCAAAATATGGGGACAGGATGGAACCGGGACGTCCCCTCCCTTCAGAATTTGCAAAGATCACCTCACCGTAACTACAAAATAGCCCAAAAGTTACTCCAATGTGCTGCCCCAGGTTAGAAACAGAACGAACACGAGATAGGGCGTCGCGTCGGATCTCCGGCGGCGAACCTCGCCGTGTGCTGCCTTGCGACCCCGCCGTGTCCCAATGTCCAGCAGATAAACCACCCCATCCCCGCGCCGCCGTTCTCCACCTCGGCGCCAACACCTCACCACGCCCGACGCCTAGCTCCGCCATTCGCGGACACCGGAGAAGGGAACTCCAGCCTTCAGGTATCCTTTTGGATGTATCAACCTTGTGTTTTGTTGTGTATTTTGCTTCTAATCCACCATCCCTATGTGATGAATGTGTTAGATGTAGCTAATCCTATATGATTTCTACTACAACTAGTACGCCTAGTTGAATCCGTTGGCGCTATGTAGTCATGTACACCTGCTACTCTGCTATACCTACCTTGGGTTGTAAATATTAGGCTGCAACTCTAGTTATGTGCATCATGGCAGATTTATATATTATCATGAGTGCCGTTCACAAAGCATTGATGATATTACTGTCGTACTATGAGCTATGAAATGCCGAGATGGCCGTTGATGCGTTGCCCTCTTATTTGAATGTTTGTGGTGTGCACTTCCTGTGGAACACATGTTTATCATTTCGGAAAATCCATGATATACTCTGCACTATCGAGCTGCAGTTGTACTGTACTTTATATCGCTTGGATGAAGCTTACTGCATTGTCATGAAACAACAGGCTATCGAGGTACATGATGTATATATTCTTTCTGTTCCAAAACTGGGGTGGCACATATTTTGGAGCATGATTGGAATGTCACAGTTATTCTGTACTCCCATGGGGGGCTTTTTGCAAATTTTGTAGGATGGGATGTTGGCATTCAATCCTGGACCTACATGTTTCATCCAAAAGCGCTGATACGCACGGTGCAGTCGGAGTACTCCATCGCTTTTTTTTTTTTGAGGTGAAGTACTCCATCGCTGGGAGTACAGGATATGTTCTCCTATTCCCAGACCCCAGCCCGGCGCGGCCCGCGTTCTCACCTAGTGCTGTCGGTACCACTCAAAAAAAAATCCAACTTGTATGTATCCGTCCGTGCAGGCGCAGCAATGGATGTCGTGCGGCTGGCTGGGATCACGTGCGTGTTTGACGCACGCAGGCAGGCAGAGCCAGAAGATGGCACGGGAGGGAGGTAAAACGCTCACCGAGAGGCAGAGCAGAGCGGGAATCCCAGGCGAGGCCGATGGCGCTAGCAGCTAGCAGCTAGAGCCAGCTGTGGTGGCGAGCACGCGGTTGCACAGTCCTTTTTACCGCGTCCTTGCTGCTGTAAAGTAAAAAAATCATCTTTGGTCGGCAGGCACAGTAAAAAACATTAATTAAAAACCTAGGGATATTTGTGGCGACCACGCGGTTTCGTAGGCTTTTGGGCCGCGTCCTTGCTGCGGTAAAGAAAAAAAATCATCTTGGGTCGACTGACACGGTAAAAAACAGCAGAGGCCTCCATTTAAGGAAGCAAACCCAAAAGCCTGCGGCCCTCTAACCCCCCTGAAAAGTAGGATCGCATGAGGCCATCAAGGGAGGCGACGAGGGTTCCCTTGTTAGTATGACTTGCTGCTGCTGTTCTTCTCCTTTCTCTGCGCTGATGCTGGTAGGAGATCTTGCTTTGTCCGGGCGGATGGCCCGACCGCGGTGCTGGACCGGTCGGATGACTCGGGTTCTCTTCCTTTCGGAAGGGATACTTTTCGCGGTACTCAAAGCCAAAGATGGCGACGGCTGTTGCAGGTGTGTTGGATTGATGTCCATGCTCTCTCAGTGCTGGTGTCAAAAAAGGAGGAAGCAGCGTGGCGGCAGTTGTACCGTGGTCGAAGATGATGACCTGCTCGCGACTGGTTGCAGATCCTTGTGCTGCAGGGGTCTTCTCTCAAGATTCAGGGCTTCGGAGATCTTTTTGTGTTATGGTTGTCTTAGAGTACTCTAGGTGTTGATGGTCCTTTGTGTTGCGTTTCAGTGTGTTTGTAAGGATCAACTTGTTTATACTGATTCATGATATGAATGAAAAATTCTCAAAGAAAAAAAGCAAACCCAAAAGCCAGTGAAGAGGGCGGTGGAGAGGGGAAAGAGCGTCCGCCCGTCAGTCTACGTGCGCATGCATTTTCAACGAAAGCCGCAGCTCCTTCCGTTTCCCACTCCACTCCGTGGTCGATCTCTCTCTCTCTCTCTCTGCCACCTGCGGCTGTGCCTCCTCTTCACGAAATCCCAGGGCGAGCCAGAGCACCACCGTGTCATCATCACCCGCGGGCTGCCTGCAGTGGTGTCCTGTAGCGGGATCAGGTGACATTGCTTCACGTAGTCACGCCGTAACATCCGGCTGTGCATCTACCATTGAAGCAAAATTAACCAATTCATCAATGCATCCACCCATTAGAGAACTGAAAAAACATTCGTACTTAGAGCGTCTACAGCCGAGCGTCTCAAATGACACCAATAACGACCAGGCATAGCTCACTGAATGATGTTGGTGCCATTTGCACATTTGATACAGGCTGCCCCTCCCCTGCGCCCTGAGCCTCTGAGAGCGCCGTTGGCCACCACAACCGCCGGTCACCACTCCGGTGCCGGCGTCCACAGGGCGCTCGTCGTCCCGCTCAGATGGCTTCCCGGGTCTCCCTCTCCGCGGATTCCTTCTCCTCGGACTCCCCGCGTCCGTCCCGTCCCCCTCCGGCGCGACCCCAGCTCCGTTCCCTTGTGCTCGTCCCTGATGTGCTGGGCACGCCTTTCGGGCCGATCTCCCAGGGCGCGGGTACTGAGGCTTCAAACCCCCAGCCGCAGGCTAGGGGGGGGGGGGGGGGGGGGGGTGGCAGACCAAGACCGGGCGGCGGCCGCGGAGTCCTGGCGCAAGGCAGATGTCGCCGCTCCAGCCTGATGGGCATAACTTCCCGGACGGTCACCCATCCTCTCACTACTCCAGCCTGAGCACGCTTAACTTCCGGGTTCTGTTCACCCCCGTTTCCAAGTCTGCACTTGTTGTTTTCCTGACAATAGTAAGTTGTCAATCCTATTAACCCTCATAATTTAGCTTGAGCATGAAGTGACACATTTCACTGTTTGAGTTTGAAACTATAGTTTTAAAAACAATAATTATTTAGTAACACTAAAATTTCTTAAATAATTAGTTTGACCACAGTTTGACCAGATTTGACCAAAATTCAAAAAAACTGAAATAATTATTTAATAACACTAATATTCTAGAATAATTAGTTTGACCACATTTTTTCCAAAAAAAAATTGAAACTATATTTTTTTCTGTTACTAGTGGCGCACCTAGCAAATGGTGCGCCACTAGTAAGTTTGATTTTTTTTTGATTTTTTTCCACTCTAGATCTTAAAAGCCCCGTAACTTTTTTTTCTGTTAGGTTTTTGAGGATTTTGAAAATGTTTAACGGGGTTCCCCCGGTTAAATTCGGATGTAACTATTCGAGTAGATGATTTTTCATATAAAAAACTTTTTAAACCGAGTTCGTATGCAAAAGTTATGCCCATTTTACAAATTCCAGAGAGATTTTGCAAATAAAGTCGAAATTCATATTTGTAAATTTTCCCAACAACTAGACCTCATATCACATGGGAAACTTATTTTTTTAACATTTCCATCATTTTCTTTTGTTTTTTCTAAAACTGAAAAGGCGGTCCACGGGGGGGGGGGGGGGGGGGGGGGTAGAGTTTGAAAATGGGACCTTTAGTACCGGTTCGTGCCATGAACCGGTACTAATGCCTCAAAGCCCATTAGTACCGGTTGGTGGCACTAACCGTGCATACTCGAGAAAAAAATACAGCCGAGCGTCTCAAACCCGCCTCAAACGCCTGGGCGGACAGCCCGGGCAAAAAAACCTCACCCATCTGGACGTCTCAAACTAGGGTCAAACGCCCGGGCTGACTGGCACCCATCATATTCAGCCCATATCTGGGGTGGATATGGGCGCGCCTGGACGTGTCCGCCACATCGGACTGACGTTGCGGTCCCACGCAAAATCGTTCGAAAACCCAACAGTCCGACGGGCATCTTCTCCAAGGGGCAACACCGATTGGCGACCCGCAGCCCTTGATTCTCCACTTATCTCCCTTTCTGCCTCCCTCTCCGCGCCGCCAGCCGGCCCCGCACCTCCCTCTTCGCTCGCCGGTCCCGATAGCCATGGCTAGGCAATGGGTGACCACGTAGGCGATGCGGATGCCGGAGTGGCGCCTCGAGCTACTCGAGGAGATTAGGGCTCTGTTTGGAGCCAGGATCGTAGCCAGATTGCTCCCAGGAATCGCCAGAGCAGGACAAGGAGGAGGAAGAGGCCGACGCGGAGGTGGTGGTGGAGCAGCAGCAGGAGGAGGAGGCCGACGCGACCATGGTGGACGTAGCGGAGGAGAACACCGATGCGCCCATGGCGGATGACGCGACGGAGGATGACGTGGATTGGATGCGACATAGGATGCGCCCAGGCACGCTCGGGCCGCCCCAGATATGGGCTGGATATGAGATGTGCCGGTCAGCCAGAGCTTCTGAGACCGGTTTGAGGTGTCCGGATGGGTCGGGTTTTTTTTACCGGGTCGTTCGCCCGGACGTTTAAGAGGGTTTGAGGCACCCGACTATAGATGCTCTAAGTATGATTTATTTTTTCAGTTTCTAATGGGTGGATGCATTGATGAATTGGCTGATGCAAGTTTGATTGGTCCAAGTTCTCAATCTCAATGTATAAATATTTTATTTTCCAAATGTAAGTCTTTTTAGAGATTCTAATATGGACTGGATACGAAGCAGAATAAGTGAATCTACACTCTAAACTACGTCTACATACATCCACATGTAGTCTATATTGAAATCTCTAAAAAGACTTATATTTAGAAACCGTGGGAGTATATTTTTTTTGATTAGTTTGAATTGCTAACCACGTATATCACGTGGTAACTGAGGGAGTAGATTGGTACCACGTGTACGAATGTAGTTTCTACTATTTGGCAAACCGATCGCTGTTTTGCTACTGTCAAATGACTGAAAAAGCCAAGTCCGAGTCGTTTTTTCAGTTGGGTCATTGTGAGACGTTAGATTTTGCTTCAATGGTAGATGCACGGCCGCATGTTACGGCGTGACTGCGTGAAGCAATGTCACCTGATCCCAGTCCCCTGTAGCGCCAGTGTCATTTTTCTGCATCTCGAACATCGCTTCCCAAACATTTTTCTCACACATAAAACTTCTGTGACAGCACACACTGACATGCGGTCTCGATGCGCTTGATCTTTTTTTTCTTCAGGAAAAAACAGATATTTTGAAATGTGCTGATGCATCCCAAGGAGTGGTAGCACCACGTACGAGGGTGGGCGGGGCGCACCGGATGCATCACCCGAGTCAGGGCGGGGCGCAAATATGGGGTGTCTGAACGCGTCCGTCGAATCAGACCCGTCCCATGCTAGGCCACCCGAATTCACATTCGCTGGGCGGATCAAACCTTAGCCATTTCACGTCACTCCCCTCCGCGACCCAAACTCACCTCCGGCGATCTCCGGCATGGCGGACAATAGATCTGACTTCGACCAGTCCGGATCCATCGATGGGGTCATCCCGTGCGGGTTGTAGGAAGCAATGGGTGTTCGCATTGCACTCCGCCGCTTCCGGGAGGACAACGTCTGGCCGACTGGTCCTGGCAGCCTTCAAATCTCTCCTTTCCCATCACCGGTAAGACGGAGTATGCATCATTTACATAGTTGCATGAGTTTGTATGGATTTGAGGTATGCTAACTGAGGTGTCCAATTGTGAGAAGGGAAATTTGAGGCTTGACTAGTCAGTCAGCAGACGCCCTGGGCGCGTCCGCGAGCGTTTGAGGGGTTGAATTTGCCAATCCGACTATAGGTGCTATGACCGTTGGAAGCATTGTTTTCGAGAGAGGCTCTTGGATGGGTACATGATATGTCCATTTTGCATCATGCTTTTATATTGATATTTATTGCATTATGGGCTGTTATTACACATTATAGCACAATACTTATGCCTTTTCTATCTTATTTTACAAGGTTTACATGAAGAGGGAGAATGCCGGCAGCTGAAATTCTGGAGTGGAAAAGAAGCAAATATTAGAGACCTATTGTTGTAGGGTGGAACCCTAGGTGGAGATCTTTCACGAATTGGAGTGGAAATCCCCAAGAACACGAAGAACACAAGAGAGGGGAAACACTCAAATTGACTAGATCCAATCACACAGATGTTAGATCCAAGAACACACAAGAGGTCACAATGATTGAAGGACAACAAAGGAAAGATACAAAGTACTAATTCATCCCAATCCTATGAGGAGAGAGGTCTTGATGATCCTATGATGGGGATCCTTCCCTAGATGGGGGTCTTGATATCCACTAGGGATCTTCTCCTAGGAGGTCTTGATCTCCTAGAGGAGTGGGTACAAGGAGCAAAACTCTCTAATGTCTCTCATATACTTTGCTATCCCCTAAATGAGCTAGGTGGGAGATACTTATAGTCTAGAAACGGACTAGGAGGGGCTGAGAGATTACATGGGCAAAAGCCCAAAGAAGCACGCAGGCCCTCGGAGGGGTCCGGGCACCCGGGGGTCCTAGGCCCGGGCACCCGGGGCAGGCGCAGGCGGCTGGGCGGTCGAGGTCGGGCACCCGGGGGTCCAATGCCCGGGCACCCGAGCGAGGCTGGAGGTGGGCGCAGGAGGGGCCGGGCACCCGGGGGTGGCCGCTGGCGTCCAGGGGAGGGAGACCGGGCACCCGGGGCCAAAGGTGCGAGCACCCGGGCCGGCTGCCAGCTCCTAGGTGGGTGGCCGGGCACCCGGGGCTGTGGGTCGGGCACCCGGGGCCGGCTGGGAGCAGCGCCCAGGGGGGGCCGGGTCTCCGGGGCCAAGTGGTCGGGCACCCGGAGTGACCAGGGTTTCTCCTTCTTCATTCTTCTCGCTCCATTCTTCCTTCTCGTCCTCCGTAGGTTTCCGGTGAACTTGGTGATTCCTTCGTGCTTCATCGTGACGATATCCGGGGTACCTAAGAATACACAATGCGTCTCTTTGAGGTAGAATCCCATTCTCAAGTGAATCCAGACGAAACTCGGAGAGGAAAGAATTAACCTCGGTTTTGACGGTGCGTGCGCGAGCTCTCGTCGTAGGTCCTTTCCGTCCTTGCGGCGGTGGTGAGACGTCCATGGTGATGGTCGAGGGATGCTCCACATCACCTATTCTGACAACTCCAAAAGTCCTGAAACTTCTTGGAGAATCATTTTGAAATAAATAAAAAATATTGGGCGAAGAAAGCACCGGAGGGGGCCCACCTGCCATCCACAAAGGTGGAGGGTGCGCCCTACCTCCCTGGGCGCGCCCCTGCCCTGTGGGCCACCTGGCAGGCCCCCGATGCCCATCTTCTGCTATATGGTGTGTTTTGACCTGGAAAAATTAAGAAGGAAGCTTTCGGGACGAAGCGCCGCCGTCTCGAGGTGGAACCTGGGCAGAACCAATCTAGGGCTCCGGCGGAACTGTTCTGCCGGGGAAACATCTCTCCGGGAGAGAGAAATCGAAGCCATCGTCATCACCAACGATCCTCTCATCGAGAAGGGGTCACTCTCCATCAACATCTTCACCAGCATCATCTCCTCTCAAATCCTAGTTCATCTCCTGCATCCAATCCCTGTCTCAAAACCTCAGATTGGTACGTGTGGGTTGGTACTAGTGTTGATTACTCCTTGTAGTTGATGCTAATTGGTTTATTCGGTGGAAGATCATATGTTCAGATCCATAATGATAATTAATGCTTCTCTGATTATGAACATGAATATGCTTTGTGAGTAGTTACGTTTGTTTCTGAGGACATGAGAGAAGTCTTGTTACAAGTAATCATGTGAATTTGGTATTCGTTCGATATTTTGGGGGATGTATTTTGACTTTCAGGTAGTGGTGTTATGTGAACGTCGACTACGTGACACTTCACCATTGTTTGTGGCCTAGGGGAAGGCATTGGGATCCATATGTTTCATACTAGATGATGGGTTGCTAGAGTGACAGAAGATTAAACCCTAATTCATGCGTTGCTTCGTAAGGGGCTGATTTGGATACATATGTTTCATGCTATGGTTAGATTTATCTTAATTCTTCTCCCGTAGTTGCGGATGCTTACGAGAGGGGTTAATCATACGTGAAAGGCTTGTCCAAGAAAGAGCAGCACCCAAGCACCGGTGGTCCACCTTGCTGCCGAACACGCAGCCAGGATTCCCTCACCCCACCCCACACAGCACAGCACAAAGCGGCACGACAACCCACACGGGTGTGCGAGCGTCGGCGTGGGACTCAGTGGGTGGTCTGCTCACCGAGCTCTCTCTTCTCCCCACGCCCAACCCAAACCTCCACTAAACCCACGCTTAGCACCGGCGGCCGGCGGCCGGCGGAGGAGCCAGCCGACCCACCAATGCCGCCGTCCACGCCCCCACTCCTCCTCCTCCTCATCCTCCTCCCTCTCGCCGCCGCCCACGCCCACACAACCCGCCGGCTCCTCCAGACCCAGCCCACCATCTCCCCTGCTCCACCACCCCCACCCCCACCCCCTCACCGCCACCACCGCCACACCCCGCCGGCGCCGAGCTCTCCCTCCACTCCGCCGCAACCACCAGCACCGCCACTCCCACCAAAGCCCCTCCCCCCTCCCCCACCTCGCGCAAGGCACCACCGCACGCCGCCCCAGACCCCATCTCCAGCGCCGCCCCCGAACCCGAATCTTGCCGCTCCGGCCCCGCCGACGCCGAGGTTCTCCTCCACGTCCACCGCCCCGGTAGTCCTCCCCACGCCGGTCAGCGAGTACCCCTTCACCAACTACCCATTCTTCCCCTCCTTCTCCCCGCCACCCCCTCCCCCCACCACCGACGCCCAAACCCAGCCCTCCGGCGACGGCGACGCGTCCCGCACCTTCCCGGCCAACATCTCCACCCTGGTGGCCCCCAACGCCGGTAGCAGCAGCAACCACAACGGCGGCAGCCCCCGCTTCCCGGTGCTGCAGGCGCTGCTGCTCGCCTTCCTCTCCCTCTGCCTGCTGCTCCTCTCCGCGCTCCTCTCGCTCCACCTCTTCCGCCGCCTCCGCCGACCCTCCGGCCACCGCCGCGCGTCCGACGCCGCCAACGGGGCGGCCTCCTCCTCCGGGACGACGGCGCGGCGGGGTTGCGACGACGAGGAGGAGGACGGCGACGAGGAGGGCCGCAGGCTCAAGCCGCCGCCGATGCCCACCTCCTCCTCCAACCCCAGCACCGAGTTCCTCTACCTCGGCACGCTCGCCACCCCGCCGCCGGGCTCTGCTCCGCCCCCCTCGCACCCACGCCCCGGCTCGCCCGAGCTCCGCCCGCTCCCGCCGCTGCCCCGCGTCGGCCCGCCCTCCGGCGAGTTCGGCTCCCGCAGCTCCGCGTCCGACCCCAGCACCGTGCCCCGCGCGGCCGCAGCGGTCGCCGGCGACGCCTCGTCCTCGTCCCTCTCGCCCTCCTCGCCGTCGGCCTCCTCACCCACGCTCGGCTCCAGCCCCGTCCACATCCGCCCGCCGTCCATCCCGCAGCCCCGCGGCCGTGCCCCCAACCCGTCTCCCCCCAAACGGAGGCCGCCGCCGCCACCGCCACCACCACAAAACCAAGCCTGGAACCCCTTCGTGCCCGTCCCGCCGACACAGGCCGCTCCCCCCTCCGACGACGACGGCGACTCCTCCTCCACCAACGCGGCGGCGATGCACAAGTCCCGGCCCCTGCACTCCGACAAGCTCAAGCCCGGATCTCTGCAGTAAGCATCCACTAAGCCTCTGCTATCTTTTCTGAATGTCTGAATTTGACTGCCTGCCATTGTGTTCTGTACTTCTGTAGCATGAAGGACGAGATGATCCAGCTCTACCTGAACAACTCCGCGGCGGCATCGGCGGCGAGGGAGGTGTGCCTGCTCGGCGCGCCGAGGTGCCACGGCATCGGCACGGTGCTGGGTGCACTGGGTTTCTCCGAGGAGCAAGTGCGTGATGCGCTCTTGGAAGGTAATGCATGGCTTCTTCTGCTTGGTTTATCTATCCACTCCTGAAAAATCCTGATGTTGCCAAAAGTGCAATCTTTCACCAATGAAATGGAGCCAGTGTGCACTTGTGGGGGGGTCCTTGGGGTTGAATGTGCTGGTGATCACATGATCAAATCTGGAGAAGTACATGGTGCATTGTCAATGATGAGATGGTGGGCTTTATATTGTCCACTTATACTGTGTTCACAGTGAAAAGGTTGCATAATATTCTTTCAGTTGGGTGCATATTCTGTTCTCAGAATACACATGGAGCTGAATGTCTGAATGTGCTGGTGGTCACATTTGCAGCAGCACATGGTGCATTATTAAGTAGAAAGTTGCATGGCATTCTTTCAGTTAGATGCATATGCTGCTTTCAGAAGAAAAGAGAGAAGCCTCTTTATGGGCTTGGGATCTGATTTTGTTATGAACCAGTCATCTGCTAATCTCATTGACACAAATGCCGTGGATAGCAGGGTTGATCAACCCGTGGGTCGTCGCCGCACAGCTTCATCGTGTCGTATCGCTGGACTGGGACATGCTGTGCTTTATTTGTGTTTATCAAATACTACTTGATATGATGGTCTCCTCTTTGAAAACGCGTTTTTTCCGGTGCTATCAGGCTATGATGAATTAGCCTGCATTTAGTTACACTGATGCTTTCATGTTGACAGGTACTCCCTCCGTTCCGAATTACTTGTCGCACGTATGGATGTATCTAGATGTATTTTATTTCTAGATACATCCATTTCAGCGACGAGTAATTTGGAACGGAGGGAGTACTAGTAACTTAAAATGATTTAAGACAAGATCAAATGGTCCTGTATATATTAGATGTTGGGTTCAGACATTAATCTGAACACCTGTTTATCTCAGAACATGCGTTCTGAGTGCCTACATGCTGTGGAAAGCAGGGTCGATCAACCTGCTGGCTGTTGCCACTCAAATTCATCCATGTCTTGTCGCTGGACTGGGACAGTCTATGCTTTATTTCATTTGTGCTCATCAAATACTTGATGTGACGATCCCTGCTTGCATTACCTTACCTGCAAGCACACCTTTTATGAGACATGAACAACATAATGTTATGTATATGTCGCACTGTTTCACAATAATCAGCATTTTTCTTCAGTATATAAAAGCTTGCGAAGCCTTATAGTACCGGACAATCTTTCTAGTGTTATCATGTTTTATTGATGATATTGTTTGAAATTCTCCATGGACAGTTGTGCATTTTTTGGTTTACAGTAAACATTCCATTCAAGGAGCTCTGTATATTTTGCATTACATCTATCTAATTGGCTGTTGCAGTCAATGAATTGCTGCTTTTCTCACTTCTTCTATGCTAAGTTCTTGTTATTAACTCTAGTTTTTTTTTGGTCCTGGTACAGGCAATGCACATGGTTTGGGAGTAGAAGCCCTACGGATGCTCGCTCAGTTGGTTCTCACCAATGAGGAAGAGCTTAAGCTGAGATATTTCAAGGATGATCCACCTGCCAAGCTTTGCGCGGTCGATGCTTTTCTGAAGACGATACTGGATGTACCATTTGCATTCAAGAGAGTGGATGCTATGCTCTATGTTTCTAACTTTTATCTGGAGGTCAATCAACTGAGAATGTCCTACGCTACTCTGGAGGTAAAATTTAAAGACCTGATAAATTCTGTCTAAAAATGGTTTCATCGGCTTCTTTCGAAAAGGAACTCAGACTTGCTGGCTGCACTGCATATTTGCTTCAGATCTTCCAAGTGTAGAATCTTCTAGCGATTTTGCAGCATGGCTAGTTAGACTTGTGCAAATTATGTAGAATCAGCTGTCATTTTGTTGCTGTTCCCTTTATGTTATTATCATCCATTAAAGTTCTGTTCATTTTATTCATTCAGGCAGCCTGCCAGGAGCTGAGGAGCAGCAGGCTATTCCACAAGGTTCTTGGGGCCGTCCTCAACTTTGGCAACATGATGAGCATCAACACAGGCTCTCCAAACTCACATGCCCTGGAGCCCAACACGCTTCTGAAGATAGTCGACGTCAAAGGAGCCGACGGCAAGGCGGCGCTCCTGCAGTTCGTCGTCCAGGAAATCATGAAACCCGAAGGACACCTGGGGTCAGCGGCATGCAAGATGAATGAGACCACAAGTCCGCCGTACGGCGTCGACTGCAGGAAGCACGGCCTCCAGGTGGTCGCCAAGCTCACTGCCGAGCTGACCAGCACCAAGAAGGCGGCGTCGGTCGACATGACGGGCCTCAGCCGGAGCGTGTCGGAGCTCGGCGTCGGCCTCGGGAAGGTCCACGACGTGCTGCGGCTGAACGGCATGGCGGCCTCGGCCGAGAGCGCCCGGCGGTTCCACAACGCGATGAGCGCGTTCCTGCGGCAGGCCGAGGAGGAGATCGTCAGGCTCCAGGGCCAGGAGAGCGTGTGCCTGTCGTCGGTGAGGGAGGTGGCGGAGTACTTCCACGGCGGCGACGAGGCGGGCAATGACGAGGCTCGCTTGTTCAGGGTCTTTGCGGGCGTCCGGGAGTTCGTGGCCATGCTTGACCGGATCTGCAGGGAGGCCGGGGAGGTCCAGGGCGACCGCGTCGGCTCGACGCCGGTGAGCTGGATGGCTGCTGTTGGTGCGCCCATGGGGACGACGCCATGAGCCGGTGATGGCTCTGTCTGGAAACTGTTATGAGCATCTATTTTGGTGGAACATATAGTATGAAGTTGTGTCCAGAACTGTTATGTTATGTTTCCTACTAGTGTAGACCAGAACAATATGAAACCTCTCTCTATATAGTGTAGTAGTATGTTGTATAAAGAACACTGGTAAGTTCTATCCATCAGCATGTCAGTTTATTAACTACTACTCCCTCCGTTCGGAATCACTTGTCTCGGAAATGGATGTATCTAGAACTAAAACACGTCTAGATACATCCATTTCTACGACAAGTAATTCCGAACGGAGGGAGTAGAATGGAACTGAAAATGAGTATGGCTGTGCTGTGTGGTACCACTGTCAGTTCTTCTCTTAGGTAAGATAGCACTGTTCAGTTGCATATGGAATTACCACTTTCTTCTTCTTAGCACCCTCTCTCTCGCGGCGTCATCGCCCCCCTCTATCTTGAACCGCTGTTCTTCCTCCGCGCTAGGGGGGGTCGACACTTCTCCGGCGATCGCCAGCGACAGCCCACCCAACCTATCCCTAGGGGGCCGCATTGGTACGCAGTTCGCTGATTCGTCAGCGTTACAACCTGACAAATCTTAGCCAAGTCCGGCCATCTCCTGGTGGATAATGTGGTTCTACATTGTTCAAGTTATTCGAGTTACAGCAACACTGGCTCAGTCTTTGGAGTTTGGACACATCATAATAACTTGATTCTGCTCTCAAATTAACATACAGACGCACCATTTTATTTTACCCTCAAATTATCTGCAAACGATTCCACACCATGACTATCATCAGAACAATACGCCCCTTACACATAATAGTACAATCATGCTTCCATACATATTATCAAAAATCAAAGAGAGTATATATACACACAAAGCCTATGTATGAACTTCACATGCAGGAACCCTAGTACATCGATTGCCAAATCGTACATCTGGCAAACAGTTAACAGTGGGATGAAGTTACTGAGGTGATAACACTAAGTGATATCAAATGTAGGCATATAGGAGTATTGTGATGCACACAACCATGACGCCGTGTCTGTTTATACATCATAATTATAAATCCACGGCAATTAGATCCTACATTTCCTGTCACAAAGGAAAATGTCACATGAATAAAATTGGCACATACTCTAATGTCTTGACGTCTCAATGCAATCAAACCATTAGATAATTGAATGGAAAATGTAAAAATATTGGTAGAGGATAGATACTTCATTCTCCCAAGGCTTTAAGAAAAGCAACATCATCTGGTGCCGGACTAAGATCTCCCTGGAAGTTCCTCTTTTGACTATAATCTTCAGATTGTGCAACAATCTCGAGGAGGCGGTGCTCTACTTGTTTCATGTCTTGTCGTTCTTCTGGATTGGGCTTTAGACAATCTACCGCGACTCCGCCAACCATTTCCAATAGATTGATATCCGCCTCGCTTGTAATATCATTGTCAATAAAGCTTCTTCCTCTTTTTTCTACAAAAGCTTCAACAAAGTTTGCAACATAGCTCCGCTCAGCATCATATGTTGCAGGCCTCCTTGTGATAAGTTCTATGAGGACAACTCCGAAGCCGTAGACATCGCTCTTCTGTGTGACGATCCCTTGTTCCATATATACCGGATCTATGTAGCTCATGTCCCCAATGACAAGTTCTGTCATCTCGTCTTTTCCTCTCGCGAGTAGCTTTGATGTCCCAAAGTCTGAAACCTTTGGGGTGAACTTTTCGTCGAGAAGGATATTGGCAGATTTAACATCACCATGACGGATTGTACTCTCCCCTGCTGAATGCATGTATGTTAAGCCTTCGGCTGACCCAGCGGCAATCCACAACCGTGTACCCACTAGAATCTTATCTCTGCACTTGAAGAGGACATCGTACAGACTCCCTCTCGCTACGAACTCGTACACCAACGTGGGAACATCCAGCTGTAAGCAGCAGCCTATGAGCATAACAATGTTCTTGTGCCTCATTGCAGATTGGATTATAACCTCATCGGTGAACTCCTTCTTCATGTGGTTGTCAACCTTGATGGACTTCTTTATAGCAACTTGTTTTTTGTCTTTGAGAGTCCCAAGATAAACCTTACCAAAGTGGCCCTCTCCAATTACACGCCTGTAGTTATTTGTCATTTGCTTAATTTGTTTCCTTGTATAGATCCTTATATTCTTTACACCTTTTAGTACCGGACCACCATTTTGTTCATAGAACCTTCTAAATTTTAGTAGCTGATGGACCATAACCATGAGGACCAAGACAACAATCATGGCAGCAATACCTGACAAAGTGCAAAATAGTCAAGCTTCAAGTTTACTCATGTCAAGATCTTCATATATACAATCACCAAAATAGCATTACACTTAAATGATAGAATGTTCAATTAACTTGACATGCTATTTCTCCATAATCAACTAAGTAACTAATTATACAACTAGTAAGCCAACTAATTTTCAAAATGGTATTCCCTCCGTCCCATAATATAAGATGTTATTACATCCAACATGCTCACATATTCGTTGTAATAACATCTTATATTATGGGACAGAGGGAGTATTTAAGGACTTAATTATGTGATGAAACTGAAGGTACAGCTACAAAAAGTAGAAACTGAATAATTATTACCGGCACCCCAGAACCTGGATGGTATAGAACTGAATAATCATTACCGGCAACAATCAAAATTTCGAAAGTTTGACTACACCTATCCAAAATGACAAATTTTGGGAATTCTTGAGGGGTAGTAAAAGAAAGAATAGCATGGCTCGTATACTCTTTTCGTTAAAACTTAAAAGTACCTGCATACTCCATGATAACTTAAACGCAATGTATCTCCCAAAAATGAAGAGAAATGAAAACTTGAAATGCAACTTCCTAATACCAGAATATACAGGCATAGGCAAGTCATCTGGTGCACTAGACTAGACAAACATCACTCTTGAGCAGTGTTGTACTAGATGTTTACTCTCGTGGTCATGGTTGGTTATGCCGATGCTGGCCAGCTCTTGTATTCCGCATTTAGTAAATCATCATGGTCGTGTGCATCCTCTAGATTCAGAGGCCGGGAGATAATGAAACTCTTTTTTTCTTATAAGTAAAAAAGATCAGTGCTTACCCACAGTCACTTTTGCTGCTAGGGGGAGTTTCTCCGTGCAGGTTCCTTTTATGGCGTCCCCTTTCATTCCGGGTTTGCATCGACAGTCATAGCCTCCCAGCCTGTTCTTACAGATCCCGTCGCAAGGATACAAATCACGGAGATCAGGATTTTGTTCTCGGAGCTCGCACTCGTTGATGTCTGAAAGAAAAGGATTAAAACATGTGAAGGCTTGATCGAGCAGCTAATTGTAACAGAAAATACTACCAAAGCGAACTAGGCATAGCTTAGATGGTTAGGTTCACTATGGTGGAACTAGCCCACCTGGGTTCAAATTCCAGACTTGGCACGGGTCCTCACATATTTCTTGGATTTATTTCAGTTTTTTAGGCGCTATTCTTTCAACGTTATGGCCTGCCTATTAACTACGAGGTGTTCAACAAATTTATGTAAATCCATTGAGTACATACCTTGGCATCCATTAGGAATGTAAGGGTTGCCATCGTAATGTTCCAAGCACTTGCAGAAATAGCCTTCGGCACTGGTTGAATTGACACAGGAGCTGTTGCCGTTGACGCACCTGTAGCCTGGACGGACAGAGCTGTCCGCACCCGGACATGAACCGTCCCTAAAGGCGAAATCGAGCACCATGGGGACGCCCCTCGAGTACTTGTTGGATAGCACCTCGTAGCCGCGCATGTCCTCATCAGAGAAGTTGTACCATGAGCTCTCCACCACCATGCCGTAGAGGCAGGGTGAACTTTCCCAAGACGTGTTATTATCTGGCTCAAACGTCACACCAAATCTGTTGAGGATGCTTCCTTTTGGAAAGGCGTCCTCGCAGGTAGGTCTGGCACAAAAATCTCACTCAGTAATACTAATTCAGAATGTTGCTAGCCCTCCCAATTCAGTAGTAACTTTTTACCTCTTTTAGTAAGGAGATGCACAGAGGATATCTATCTATTTAGACAAACAAAAAAATAAGCATGTATAGTGCAGTGCAGTGCAGGTTTACCCAATGCTTGAATAGCATGTCGTATCAGGGCTTGCGGAGCCCAGCAAGTAGTCGCTCATCCTAGCTCTGACGTCCCTGCCAACACCGACGAGAAAATTGCGCTTCTCTGACAGGTAGAATGGCTGATATAACCACGTAAACTGAAGCTTGAGCAAGTGGTCGCGCGCACTCGTGCTGCAGTCGGATCTCACCAGTCCGTAAGCCCGTGCCTCGCTCTTGGCAATCGATATGTCCATGAGCTCCACGGGCACTTCCCACCTCTTCTCCAGCGTCGGGTCCGACGTGACCGGTGTCGGCGTTGAGTACGCCGCCTCGCCCATCTCGCTGAATGAGGTTCGTGGTCCTGTCCGGTTGTAGAAAAGGAAGAGACGAGGGGGGTCGAACGAGTCGTCGCAGGCGACCTGGAAGCCCTCGACGAAGCAGCCCTGATTCATGCCGAACGGGAAGGGGACGCTGATGTTGCCGCACATGGCCTGGCAACCCTCAAGCGTGACGGGCCGGCGCTGCTCTTCAGCGCTGGCACCACCCTGCCACAGAGACAGAGTTGCTGCTGCTGCAGCGAGCAGCAGGAACCTCAGAGTTAGCGATGGGAACAGCCGGGGTTGCGGGGGTGTCGCCATGGTGCTAAGATTTTACCTAGCCAGCCAGTTACCTCTTCTGATTTTGCTATTTATATACACATATGCCAAGTTTTAGTTGTAATTGAAGCTAGCAGGATTCTGGTTGACCATCCTCCGATATACAAATACAATATCAGGTGGCAACATCAACCATCAGCGTCTATACATCACATTAGGACTACATACAGATTCCAACTCACAGCAATGCAAACCTGTTCAAACACGTAACGATTAAGATTCTTTTTTTTTGCCGGCCTGATTATTACAATTAATAATTTAATATTAGGGGCATGAGACCAGACTCGTTCAAGTCGTTGATGCATCAAAGATACTAGGCAGATTCTAGTTTGCCCTTATCCTTATAAACTAATAACTACTCTCTTTGATTTCAAGTGTTGAGTTGTTTTGGACAAATGGCACCCACCCTCAAGATGACCACACCACTGAAAACAACATAAACAGATCAGTATAGGCTTCGAAACGCTGAATGTGAACCATCTACAAGACTAGGTCTTTTCACCGAAGAGTGAAGACCATATGGAGGGGCATTTCGTCATACACCTTGGAGGTGTGAACACACACACGGAAGGAGGAAGGGAAATACTCAAATACTAGTACTAGCAGAAAGAATCTTACCGGGCCACTGCCACGGAGCACGAGCTGGCGAGAAAGCACGCCGCCTTCTCCCCGCCGTCAGTTCCTCATCGGCATAGGCATCCACGTCTTCTGCTCGGTCTCTCTGAACCGCCCGCCCGCCGCGGGCGTGAGGCCGGCCAGGGACATCGCCGCCGCCCGTTCGCGTGTAGTGGTCTTGGCCGGCCATCTCGCCCCGGCCAAGGTAACAAGTTCACCGGAGACGCGCGGGCGGCGACGGGTGGAAGTGCCAGGCTGCTCTGTTCCTCCGGGTGTCTCCTTCGTCGGTCAGTTACCGGTGTTCCACTCTTCAGTAAACGGAGGGTCAAGATCGAAGCTCACGTCAGGATCCAATGGCTCCCGTTGCTCGCCTAAGCCTGAAGCGTTTTTTAAAAGGAAAACACACACGTCGTTTTTTTAGAGGTTTACTATCTTGAGGGCTAAATATTTTCCGGACGGCAATTTAATGAGTGCAAATCTAAAAAAAAGCTCCTCTTTTACTTGGCAAAGTATCATGGCGGGAGTGAACTGTCTGAAAAGCGGTTATATTTGGCGAGTTGGAAACGGACATAATAATGATATTTGGAGAGATGCATGATTCCTAACTATGCAAATAGGAAAATTATTAATCGTATAAGGGGAAAACTACTATTAAAGGTCTGTGATCTTATTGACCCAGTCACAAATTTTTGGGATGAAGATTTGGTGAGACAAACATTCTGGCCAATTGATGCTCAAAGGGTATTAGCAATTCCACTTCCCATGCGTAATATGTCTGATTTTATTGCTTGCAGCCATATAAAAAAATGGTAAGTTCATTGTTCGATCGGCTTATTTGGAAGAATGGCACCAACAACATGGGTAAAACCAATGTATCATGGAAAAAGTTAGAACACGCAAACGGAATGGGTAGAAGCAATGTCAACCTTATATGGGGTAAGATTTGGAAACTATCCTGCCCGGCAAAAACTAAAATTTTTATATGGCGTACACTGCATGGTACCCTCCCATGCCGAGTTACATTTGCCAACAGACATATAAAAGTTTCACCCACTTGCCCTTCATGCCCGAATGGACCGGAGGATACAAAAACACGTCTTGTTTCGGTGTCAGAAGGCGAAAGAAGTTTGGGAAAAATTAGGTCTACAAGAGGTGATCCATAAAGCCTATGTTGTTGATCATGCGGGAGAGGCGGTACTAGAATTCTTACTCCTGATGAAAGATCAAGAATTAAACATTAAGGGCATCCAGAACGCACGTGAGTTAATAGCTATTACAACTTGGTATCTATGGTGGGATAGACGTAAACTGGTCGATGAAGGAAAGTTACAGGATGCAAATCAAACTTCGATGGGGGCTCGTGCTATAACGACAAACTATGTCAATGCATACTCCCCTAAGGCAACGCACAAAACAGGGGGATGGAGTATCCCTCCTAGGGGATTTGTGAAGCTGAATGTTGATGCCGCTTTCGATCATGATCTTCTTCAAGGTGCAGCTGGGGCGGTCCTGAGAGATGATAAGGGAAGGCTCATTGTTGGAGGAAACTAGAGAATTGACTGGTGTGATGATGTATTAACAACAGAAGTTCTGGCTCTTAAATTTGGTTTATTCCTAGCACAGAAGGCGGGCTGCAATCGCCTTGTTGTAAACTCAGATAACATGGAAGTGATCGACATAATGAAGAATGGAGGACACTCGGCGGGAGCGGCAGCTGCAGTTTTTGATAATTGTTACTTTTTGGCTTGTGATTTTCCTATAGTCAAATTTGAACACTGTAATAGGGAAGCAAATAGAGTGGCCCATGAAATAGCTAGGTTAGCAAAATTTTCAGCCACTAGGGATTGGTTTGAGGAGCCTATGAAGGATATTGTACCTCTTCTTACACTACAAAAAATACACTTCCGTGATGATACGTGTTTGTCACAGTAGGTCGTGTTTTCTGTCATGCATGTACATCCATGACAAATTTATAACAGAATCAAGATAGTCATACATGTGTCGTCGTAGAAGTGTTCCATGATATTGCCAAAATTATCATCACGGAAGTGTCCACTTCCATGACGATAAATCGCGCGTCACAGAAGTGCTTTCGTCAAGGGTGACCGACACGTGGCATCCACCGTAACGGAACGCCGTTAAGCTATCGGGTCGGGTTTTGGATCCGATAACCCGTTAACAGCCCCGACCAATGGGGATTTTTCACGTGTAAAATCATCATTGGCTGGAGAAAACACGCGTCGACTCATCTTTGGGACAGATGTCATCCACTCATTGGACGGAAGGCGCCTATGATACGTCGACACGTGGCACGGCCCAACAGAGGCCTATTCCTGTGAAAAGGCCGGCCCGTTTGACTTGGTCAAAAGGTGGTGGGCCGGCCATGGAAAGCCTGTTAACGGCCTGTTCGCATATAGCCCATTTACAGCCCGCTAACCCAAGGCCCGTTACGCCCTATCCGAATTAGGCCCAGTAGCGTCATCTGGGTCATCCAATATGATTCCAGCCCGTTTTCACTTCTGGCGCGTGTATGGCCCATGACGTCTTTCGGCCCATATGAGGCCCTATGTAACTCTTGGCCTATTAACGGCCCGTGGTGAAACTGGCCCGTAATGAACAGTGTATCACTTTACACCCATTAACGGCCCGTGGTGAAACTGGCCCGTAATAAACAGTGTATCACTTTATACCCATTAACGGCCCGTTATTTCGTTGGGCCGTTTCCAGCCCATGTTATCTTTCGGCCTTCTTAGAGCCCATTTATTCTTGGGCTCATTTTCAGGATTCGTTTACTTACGGCCCGTTACTGTCATTTTCTGCTTGTGGGCCAAATTCAGCCCGTGGTTACAGTCGGCCCGTTTGTGGTCCGTTAATACCCTGGGCCGTTTTCATAGCATCATCAAATACGGCCTATTAACGATGGCCCGTTATGGTCAGCCCATGAACGGACGATTCCAACTCTAGCCCGTTTACGGCCATAATGCGGTCTGTTTGGCCCATGTTTGGCCAATCGATCATACGGCCCGTATAAGGCCCATTGTTTCTACGGCCCGTAGAAGGCCCATTGTTTCTACGGCCCGTAGAAGGCCCACTGTTTCTACGGCCAGTAGGAGGCCCAGTGTCACTAAAGTAAATATTAGCCCATGGTTATTGTGGCCTAGTTTTAAAAAATAGGTTATTGCAGCCACTAGCTAACCACGGAAAAAGAACTGCAATGACTACAAGCAAACAAATAAACAAGACAACAAGGAAATAAATTAGTAAGCAACTAACGCTAGGCTATCACGGCTATTACACATATTACATCCACTGGGCATCAAAGTTCGCCACCAGTGCAAATATAGGGAACAAAGCAGCATATCATATACACTGTTTCAGGTAAAGATTGATATATTGGACGATAGTGTTCCGAAGTGTTTCAGGTATTTTTCGAAGTACCGGGAGGTTACCAGAACCCCACGGGGAAAGTAATGGGCCTACATGGGCCATAGGGGAGAGAGAGGGCAGCCCACAAGGGGTGGCGCCCCCCCCATGGGCAGTCCGAATTGGACAAGGGGAGGGGGCGCAGCCCCCCTTTCCTTCCCCCTCTCCCTCTCCTTCCCCCTTTCCCCCCTCCGAAAGAAGGAAGGGAGGGCGACTTGGACTAGGAGTCCTAGTCGCCCCCCCCATGGCGCGCCCTAGGGCCGGCCTCCTCCCTCTCCTCCTTTATATACGGGGGCAGGGGGCACCTCAAAGCACATCAATTGTTCTCTTAGCCGTGTGCGGTGCCCCCCTCCACAGTTTACTCCTCCGGTCATATTGTCGTAGTGCTTAGGCGAAGCCCTGCGCGGATCACATCACCATCACCGTCACCACGCCGTCGTGCTGACGAAACTCTCCCTCGACACTTTGCTGGATCAAGAGTTCGAGGGACATCATCGAACTGAACGTGTGCAGAACTCGGAGGTGTCGTACGTTCGGTGCTTGATCGGTTGGATCGCGAAGACGTTCGACTACATCAACCGCGTTAAGCTAACGCTTCCGCTTTGGTCTATGAGGGTACATGGACACACTCTTCCCCTCTCTTGCTATGCATCTCCTAGATAGATCTTGCGTGATCGTATGAATTTTTTTGAAATTGCATGCAACGTTTTCCAACAATATACTCCATCTTCTTGGCTGTCAATGTGAGTGTGATATGAATTCGGCTTTGTTCCCGTGTCTATCCATCTTGAGTCCATCTGAAATATTGGAGGTAAACAAATACATGTATCTTCTCCCGCGTAATCGGCTCTCATGCCATCTTGCTCTTCAGCGGTACACGTACATTTGCCCCGTCACTCACTTTATGCAGTGGGAGCCTATGTCCACGCCATCGGCGATGACTCATTGCCGCCGCAATCTGAAGCTACACATGTTGTTCACTAGAATTATCACCCGTGCTATCATTGTCAACATGATCACCGGTCATGATCTTCCGCACCTTGGCCATCGACGAGGAGCGCAAAGACACGGCGCACAAAACGCTTTAGAGAAGTTTTCATATGCCGTTCTTTCTTCTTTGTATGGGTTAACGAAGGAATATACCGGTCCTTCAGGATTGTTTTTCAGAATCATAGTGGCATAAATTACAGGAGAATCCGTTAATCCGATATCTATATCTATTATTAAAGCAAGGTGATATTCTTGGTTTCGTCCCGCATCTGATACAAAGTTACGTGAGATACATGAGGTGGTACTAATTTGTAGAGCCAAGTTTCGTATAAGCTATTAAAAGAGGTTCGTATCGGCTCAGTCGGGCCTGCGTTCCTTCACTTGTACGTTGCGATCGACCCCCCGGGTTATTCCTGTTTTTCTAAGAATCCTACATTGTCTCGCACAGGATCGAGCCTCCTCCCGTAAGTTGTTTTAGTTTTTTTTAAATTAGTGGTCCTACATTGTCTTAGCTTTCAATGGATTCAAAAATCTGCTTAGCTAGCGTAGGCATGTATATGATGCGTCTTTTTCGCCAATAGTCCCTACCTTGCTTAGTTAAATCGATTACTATCAGTTTATATACATTCTCAAACAAATGCCACCAGTCGCCTTGGAAAATAAACAGTGAGCTGATAAAATAGGATTAGCATATGTTGCATATACAAAAGCACAACAATGACTAAAGACATGCCTACAACAAGACAAATAGGATGCAATAAGAAAAAGGACGAAAGCATGATTGTGTTGCTACTCAAAGGCTAGACATGCATTTTATCAAATACACAACGAGAGGAAAGACGAAAGATTGCCACCAGTGAACCTGACTTGAGACATGTTGTACATAGGTGCATGATGCGTCAAATATGTAAAGAAAACCAGTGAAAAAATGCAAATAGAGAAAGGATGAAAGCATGATCATGTTGCCCCGTCGACAAAGACGAGAAAGAGGATAAGCAACTATACGAGTGTCGCGTCATGTTCAAATAAATGATGTGGACCTTTGATAGTTTTGAGCGAGACTTAGGGCATGTACAATGCATAGCCTCAAGGTGATGCCTTGCATGCCATGTAGGATCGGATATGAATTAAAGTAGGTTTGGATAGGGAAGCAGGATCCTCTCCAGGAGGCAGGTGCTTGAAGAGAAAAAGTGTGGCCCGATGACAAAAGCTGAAAAGGTTGGAGTGAAAAGCAGAGATGCATGTGTACTAGAGTCTTTATTTTCTATTTCTTAATAAGGCCCACTAGTGATAGCTTGCATTGGAGAGAGAAAATTAACGTAGGTGCCTGAAATTACTTTTTGTCATGGGGCATATGTATCCATATGCCACAATTGTATATGTCCTTATTAGACAGGAGCATGAAGTTTTTTTTCTCCCTTCTAACACACAGTCATGATTGCTAATATATTTTAGAAAAGTGTTCACGGGTGGTCCCAGATCCCACGTGTATGCCCTTATTACATTTTATCAAAGTATATTTCTATACCTACTAATAAAAGGATTAGTGCTTCTGCCCGCCCGTCGTGATATTTGCAAAAACCCTGTTGTTTTTGGAAATCAACACGCGCTCCTATTTTAGCGAGAGAGAAAATTGTTCACCGTTTTTCAGAACGCCCCTGTTCTTTTGGTTAATCAACCAGCGGTTCTACTTTAAGTGAGTTTGAAGGCTTTCTTCAAAACATTCATATCATTTAAACCCCAACTCCAATTTTGACATGTTATATATAAAATTGATTAGAAAAATGTGTAGAATCTGAATATGATGTTGTTTACCTGTTAAATACTTTTAAACAATTATTTATGGTGCAATCTTAATCCATAGCGCACGATCCATCTTTGTTTCGTATAGTTGTAGAACCGGATTAGAAATCAACACCTCAGCAAAATCTGTTCGGAGACGAAAAAAATCATCTATAACCACACATGGACGCCTCAGCAGAACTTCCAGGTGAAAAAAGAAAGCACATTTCTCATCTTATATCGAGAGAGACGCCTTACAGTTGACTACATTCAAACACATTGTGATTGTGTGAGCATGGAGGCCATCGTCGAAGAGGGTGGAAGGAGGATAAACGGCAACACAGATGGGATGCACATAGACCTGTTGGGTCTTCAGTCATGGTTGTTGTGTTAGGAACATGTGATATTTTTTCTCCGGTTGCAACGCATAGGCTCATTTTTTTCATGGACGCATGGGCTCTTTTGCTATTGCTAGTGTTTACAAATGTAGTATTTCAGAGTCTGTATTTTGGATATACAGAGAAAACGTTATATGTCATTGACACGTGGTCCCAGATCCCACGTGTTGTGTGTCACTTTCTGATAGGAAAAAGTCCAATAAACCTTAACTTATAGACAAAAGCTAAATCAAACCGCGAACTTTGAATCCCGAAAATTGGCACTCTGAATTTATCAATCCCGGTCTATTTTGAACCTTGAGAGTGTTTAGCTTGTATTCGCCGAGTTGGGCCGGCCCATTAGTGCAATCGCTCGCGGTTCTCATGCATAGCTGTATGTTCGCTCGCTCTGCTTTGGCTTTTCCTTTAACTTTTCTTTAATTTTTCATCAGTTTTCTTCGGTTTTCTTTTTTCCTTCGTTATACTTTATGTTTTCACTTTTTTTTATTTCTTCATTATATGTTTGGTTTTGTTTTGTTTCTTTCTTGATTTTCTTTGTATTTTTTTTCTTTTCGGTTTTAAATGGTTTTGTTTTTTGACGCATGTCTACTTTTTCTCAGTATACAAAGTAATATTTTTAGCTCACACGTGTAATATTTTTTAATAAACTTTGGACATTTTTCAAATACATTATATATATTTTAAAAAAATCCATGTTTCAGCACTTTTTGATTACACGGTAACATTTTTCGAAATACATGTTGTGCATTTCTTGATGACAATAAACATATTTTTAAACTTCCCTAAAATACTTCCTCAAAAAATTTAGCAAGCATTAATTTTTGACCTTGATACCTATTTGGACCGTTCCATTTACGTTTTTTAGAGAAGGAGGATGAACCCCGGCCTTTGTATCTGGGAGATGCATGCGGCCATTTTATTGATTATTCTCGAGGACCTTACAAAGTAGAACAACAATATGCCTGAATCCGCCATCTTGGCAACATCTGCCGCTACTCCTATCCATATGATGAAGGGGTGCAAGCCGGGCTACATACCCAGACCTCTCACCTAAGCCTAAAATCTAAAGCCGGAGGCCCCGACCGAGCCATCTACCGGGTCCGGGGCACAAACCGGTCCGACGCACTCACATGTGTCGACGCCGCCATCTTTCACTGGCCCGTCTTTAGAGCAGATTGAGGTGTCAAGCTTGGCAGTCCTCCGCCATGCACGCCAAACGACGACCTCCACCTACGCGAGTCCATCTCCAAGCAACAGACGTAGATCCATGCTAGGATAGGTCCGCACCACCGCCGTCGCCCACCACCCACAAGCGCCACCCAACCCCAAGGTTCCCAAAGCGGCGCCTTCAAGAAGGGAACGACGCCGTGAGCGCCGCCGCCGCCCAACAAAGTTAGGGCTTTCGCCCTGGAGACCTAGGGGAAGGGGAAGTGAGGAGATCAATCCATATCGACGCCTCCAAGGAGGGGAACGGCGCCCTAGGCGTCGCCGTCGGCGCGGCCAGCCATGGTCGGCCAGGGATTTCGCCCGAACTAGATCCCCACCACTAGCAGCGCCTCCTGTATAGAACCGGCGACCAAGGGACGTGCGGCCCGACCAGGCTGGCCCGCATGTCGAACAGGGAGGAGGGGAGGCGCCAGATCGCGCACACCGACCACCAGGATCCTGCCGCCCGCGCGGCCAGGATGCCAGATCCACCGCCCGCATGGCTGCTTGCCGGAGCCTACCGTGCCTCGCCAAAGGAGCCGCCGCTCCAGATCTGGGACTCCCCACGCTTGGGCAGGGCAGCCGAGACCCCGCCGCCATCATCCTTGGCGCCCCGGGCTTGCCCGGTGGCTGCCTCAGGCAGCGGCGAGGAGGTGGGGCGAGGTGGGAAGGGGGCCGCGGCGGCGTGGCGAGGGTTCCCCGGCCGCCACCGGGGGAGGCGACGCGGGGGTCGCGAGAGGGGTCAAGCCCTTAGGGGATACAAAATTCCACCTACCTTTCCATTTACGTGGCGTATGATCAGTTTGTTTGAGTGTGAACCTTTCCTTTCATTTCATCTTTTTATCAGTTACCAAGAACGAGACCTGCTTATCAACCTTCTTCAGCTTCTGAGCTGGCCCCTCCCCCCTCCCACTAAGTTCGCCACCTATCCTGGCTAGTTTTGCATGCGGAAATTTAGCCCGGTCTATCTCGGCATCCTTTTCAAGACGAATCACAGAGATGGAGAAGAATCAAGTAATGCCAAAATCCAAGAAAGTTTTTTTTTTCTCACTCCTGCAAATTTATTGGGCCTTACGCAGTGTACTCCCATAATGAAGTAATCAACACCGAAATACCTTGCTTAATACCATCATGTGGATGATACGATGTTTTTGAAAGGAGCCAGAAAGATTGCTAAAATGAACCAGTGAGAGATCCACACGTCTTTCATGATGCACTGGATTTGGCGTGATGGTACATATGAGAGAACTGGTATACCATGTAAACCAAGTTATTCTACCAAGAAGTTGGAGACTAAGCTAAACATGCAAGCAAGATGATCACATGACTTTGTAATCCGGTCACAATGATCAAATGAACGTTTCTTGAATGACTTGTTCAAACACAAGAGATGCAAACCCCTATATATACTCCGTCGTCTTGGTGTCAATGTGAGTATACTATGAATTTAGATCTCCTTTGTCTATCCATCTTGAGTCTATCTCAAATATTGGAGGATACCAAACACATGTATCTTCTAACGCGTAATCAGCCCTCCTGTCATCTTGCTCTTCAGTGGTACGGGTACATTTGCCCCGCCAACCACATTATTCAGCAGGAGCCTATGTCCGTGCCATCGGCGATGAGTCTCTCGCACCCCAATCTGAAGATGCACATGTTGTTCACTGTCATTATCACCCGTGCTTTCATTGTCAACGTGTTCACCGGTCATGATCTTCTGCACATTGGTCGTCGTCGAGGAGCAGAAAGTCACGGCGCGAAAAACGCTTTTGAGAGGTTTTCATACGACGGTCTTTCTTCTTTGTATATGGGTTAATGAAGAAATATACCGGTCCTTGTTTTTTCTTTTCAGAATTGTAGTGCCATAAATTTCTCCGTTAATCTGATATATACTCCACGTGTATTTTAGAAAAGCACATGTATTATTGACAGGTGGTCCCAGATCCCACGTGTATGAAAAAAAACCTTTTATCAAATTACTCCGGAAAAAAGGAATCCCGATTGGCCTCTCGTCCTGCCCCCCAGGCCACAGATCCCAGCCCTCGCCGCCGCCGCCGCCGCCGCCGAGTAGGTTGTTGCGCGCTGACGGCCACGCGCGGCGGGGGAGGTCGCCGCGTGTCTCGAAGAGGAGGCCGCCGTCGCAACTCCGGCCGTCTGCAATTACCCCGGACGGCGGGGAGCCGCCGCCACGGGCTGCGACCAGGTTACGCATCCATCCAATCTCTGCCCGCCAATCAGCGCTCGTTCCTCTAGTAAATGGGTGGATATATAGCTGCAGAGAGGAGAGGAGAGGAAATTCTTTGTCTGGTATTACTACAAAATTTGTTTGTGTTCGTTCCTGTACTTTGCCTCTACTTGTATGGATATATTGCTAGCTGGATTGGTGGAGAAATCACTATTTCTTCGTCGTAGGGCGGCAGTGGAGGATTAGTGCAGACAACAAAGCTTGGAAAAAATTCCAGTGCGTTGAGAAGTAGATTGAATGCTCTGTTTGCAGGTTCAGAGACTAATTAGTGCAGACAATTTCTCGGACTTGTGAAGTTCCACTTGATTAGCCAGCGCATTAAATAGTAGTATGTGCGTACGAGTTTCGCAAAGTTCCAGTGGATTGGCAAAGTGATAGTTTCCCCCTTCAGCAAGGTGCCTGAATTGCCGAATACCCCTAAACTGTAGGAAGCTTATACTAGGGAATTTCAGTGCACTTTGTCCACCCCTTGTGTTGTTTATTTTTCTGCTTCCGTTTTATGGTAAACTTTCAAGTCATTCTAGTTCAGTCCAAATTCCGAGTTTCTTCTGTATCTCAGTTTTTTCTTACTACCCCGAGTTTCCTAAACCATTTCCATGTTCCAGATTTTTCAAGACTTATTGGAATCCCTCTGACTGCAGGTGTTTTTGAACTTTCAGCTCACAAGTAGCCAGTCTTATCGTTTTGCTGCTTGTGGAAGGAAGCTCCAGGTTACTGATGCAAATTAGAGGATCTGACTCCTGATTGGACAGACATTTGTCTTATTTGTCTCATGTCATCTACTTAAATTGGACTGAACAATCAGCACAGAGATATGGCAGAACCGTGGCCACCGTATTCATCATCATCTCGTGGGAAAAAGAAGCGACCACGCTCTCCTAATGACGACGCCACAAGTTCACAAGGCAGAACCGAGAACAGCACAAGCCTTGGTTTGCCACTTTCTCTGTCTAATTTATTCTCCTCTGTTAGAGTAAATTACACGCTGGTCACTGAACTTGCTCAAGTGTGTCAAATAGGTCACCGTCCTCTTAATTTCCACATTTAGGTCAAAACTAAATCAAGTGGGTCGCGTATCACCACCAGCATGCCGCACCAGATAAACAACTAGGAGTCAGTGTAATTATGCTTGTAGCCCCCTTACGTTGTCTCTTTCTTCTTTCTCAACATTTAGGTCTGATAAACTCATATGATGTATGCTGTAGTTGTTCATTCAGTTATATACTCCTAGAAAATTGCTTTCGTGGCAGCAATTGGACAGCTGCAACAAGTCAAGAGAGGCTTCATTTTTTACAGAGATTTCTGAGAACAAAATGCTATATGTCAGGTCACATCTGCTACAGACGCGCTCTCTCGTTTGCTTCCATTCCTTCTAAGACACTGCAGGTAGCAGAGGATGGATTACCGTAGTTGATGTAGCTGGAAACAGAGTTGCATTACCACTGTTGGTATCTCCCATGGTTTGCACTGGTGGGATCAATTGTCCGTAGTCGTGGCTGTTTTTATGAGAGATTTATAGGGTTGGGGCTGGAACAAGATTAGGCACGGAGTGGAATTAACAATGGACTATAGGCGTCCTGTGGCTTGCTGCAAAATTGGGAACATGATTAGAGAACCTGGATGGTCACACTAGCTTGGGCACTGGAGATTTTACGGTTTTGGTGACCCAAATTTGCAAGTCAGGAGAGCGGGTACCTAGCTGACACACCCTCAGAATAAGTTTAGTAACCTTGAACATAATTTGCTCCCTATTTTAGATCACTTCTAGTTGTTGCATTAGACAGTCAACAACAAAGACATTATATTCTGTTAAGAAGATGCTACAAATTGTATGTGAAAAACATCGTACTCAATGACAATTATTATTGTAAGCTGTGAAATTGTTATAACATCTAGCAGTTTTTATGATGCAGAGGACAACCTTATATTCAGTGATACTTTGATAGCTCTACAGTTGATGCGCACACAGTTCCCAAAGCTAGAGAAGGTATTTGTATGCTCTTTTTTTAATCTTGTCTAAACTTTGAGAACAATGATATCATACATACATGTTTCGTTTTGTTGCATTGTTTGAGTTTCAGCATTTTAAACTGTTAATTCATTGAACAACCTACTAGACACTTATTTTATGCAATCCACATGAATCATTTCGACTATCCACCATGCTTTTAGAAAAGGAAACAGTTATGTCCAGACCTTCAGTTAGCTCAGCTATCTGATAGGGCATTCTTCCGTGTCTGGACAGTATTCCCGTGCCACAAGGTGCTCCGGAAAGCCAAAGCGCCTGTCAAGTGCCTTTTCTTCATCTGGTTAACGCTGCAGCAGCATTGCTGGACAGTTGGCCAGCTTAAATGCCCGCAGCTGCCCAAAAACGCCGAGACAGTGAACACTGCTCCTGGTTGAGGTAACTGGCAAATCATTTTAAGATGGAGAGCTCGCTGCTCCAGATGAATTTGGTGTCTGTCCAAAAGATTGTCGAAAAGTCCTGGACTAGATAGTGATTCTACAAATTTCGTCCATTTGGAGAGAGGCACAACTAGGTGTTCTAGGGAGAGAGACAAGACCTTCAGACGATGCCCAACAACATAAAGGCAGAGGTGAAGCGAAGGTTCATGCGGGGGGGGGGGGGGGTGCTTCCTGCCCACTGCTAAACTCTTGGTTTTTATGTTTGCTCCTCCTCGCCTCCTTGTAATGGGAAGATGTGGCAATACTCCATGTAATAATTGAAAAAAAACATGTTGCAATATGTTTATATAAATTCAGTGTTTCCTTTTATGATGGTGATTCAGTACCATTTCTGCACAAAATTTATCCTTTTCTTTTGTTTTCACTTGTAGGTTGTAACACAGCCTTTCATTTTACAGTCCCAATTGTATAGCAGCGTGAAGGACAGGACACAAGTTGATAGAGATTTGGAGGTTTTGTTTTCAACTTATGCAATAATTCTTTATGTGGACACCACTTTTGTAATGCAATGATAAGTTTGTGTTTTACCTTTGGATTCTTTTCTAGCGATTCTCGTGTTAAATTTTGGTGATTATCGTAGACTAATGTATATTAATATCCAATTGCATCAGAGATAATTTTTCCTTGCTCTGATGAAACCTGAACATAGAAATACTTTTTGTAGTCACTGAAGAAAGACAGAGTACTCCGTGTATTCAAACTCAATACTGGGCAGGATGACCATGCAATCATGTTCATGGATGATTATCTGAAACAGGTATATGTTTTTCCGGTATGACTTAAGTAGGTTCACTAGGTCTAGATGGTGTTAATGTAATGGAAGTTAAGAGGTCTAATTTAGCTAATCAATCTGTTGTGATACTCCCGTCCACCCAACGAAGCAACCAACCTATCCCATATACCTTGTTTAACCTCATTCAAGCCTATCCTTACCAAGCTGGATGGCCCTATCCCATATACCTTGTTTAACCAATCAAGCACACGCTAACTGAACTGCATATTTACCATCATATACAGTAGCTCATCTTTTGTTGATAATAAAGTTTGTCATAATGTGACAATTCATCACATTAAATTTACCTATTCGTACTACAAGTTTTAATGTATCTGCTTATCTCTTACACGGAGTGTATGCAGATGGAATCTGCTGTCAGGAGGTCAAAGGGTAAAAACCAAGATTGCAGTGAAGTGTTTGAGTGGTTTGAGAAATATGTTCTGCCTTCGAAATTGGATGTTAGCATAGATCACCTAGAGCTGGTAAGTTTCAGCCAGGTACTGGAGTTAAGTGTTGATCCTCTGCAGAATTCTATCTTAACCTTCTCTCTAGAATATCTCATTACCAAATTTTAACTTCTGCGAAGCTTTGCGATGATCTATCATTGGATGTTACCTGACACTTTGTTTTAGTATATCGTTTCTTAAATAATACCCAGTAATAAATCAAGAAATAGAACTGCTGTATTAAGGCTTTTCATGTCTTCTGCTTTTTATTGCAGTGTTCACTGTTATCACATGGGGGTGATGCAAGAGATAAACATATCACCTTATTGATGAATGCTGGTCTCCTAGTAAGTATTTTCCATGGGATCATTGTCATGGGTGTTTTTGTATTCACATGTTGGTCATTTCTTAAGTATTTTCCATGGGATCATTAGATTCATGTTTACCAACCAATTAATAGCTGCATCTAATCATGCTTACTGTTTGTGCCGTGTTGATTTTTTGCAGACACGCCAACTAATAGATCCAAACATGTACTGGTTTTCTATTCCAAGTATTGGCCCTATCTTGAAAGGCCTAACCCAGGTCTGCACTTCTTGGCTTTTCTATTCCTTCGTTCAAATCTTGTGGTGTTAGTTAATCTGAAAGATGGTTCTAATAAATTAATAACAGATATAAAGCTGATTCTGCTGAGTGAAGTAATCTAGCCACCACTTTAGTGATTGACTGGCTACTATGATTCCATCCCTCCTGACTGTTTCAATCTTCATTGCCTACATAATTTTCATTGACTCCTGGTCACTGAACTAGGTCCATGAACTTGCGTAGGTTGCGCAAATATTTATAGTTAAATCCATGTACATACTCTGGAACCACGCACGATGTATTTTATGAATGCTGTCATTAGTTTACTTTAGTTTGTTTATTATTCTTGCATCTGCTTTCCCGGATTCTTCTCAATGGGCCTACAGTTTTGATATCTTGACAAATGTGGTTATGGTGAGCAGGGGAGGAAGGAAGTTCTTTCGTTATTGAACCGTCGGAAGTACAAGGAGATGCTACTATCTTCACTGGAGAAGACGAGGTTAAGATTATCACCTCTTGACGTGCGGTTCCACCTCCGCGATCTGATTGGGTCTGGTCAGATAAAGACGGTTCAAACAGCCACTGGCTTACTTGCTCGCGTGTCAACAGATTGATAAATACACCTTTGGATAAAAAAAGAATCAACAGATTTCGCTTCTTCTGATAAGAATAGTATTTCCTGCTCAGGCAGCAAAAGTAGCCAGAGTTTATTTTATTGGTTCCTGCATTCTTTAAGGTCAATTAGTAGGGTGTATTTTCTTTTCTGAGAGGTATTATGTTCTTGATCTGATTAATGTTGTATAGGAATCATGATGAAATACTAGAAATTTTACGTACCGAATGAATTGTTTCCTGTGGAAAGCATGCAACATAGTGTGGAATCTCCATGTATTCATGTGTAACAAATGGGGCAACTGGCATTTTTGCCCCAGATGATATGCGATGATGTTTAGACTGTTAGTGCTTTGCTAGAAGAGAAGATCTAAGAAGAGCATATAGAAGGAAAAATGGCCATTTATTCAGAACTGATGTGCATTTTGTACAACAGTAGTCACTTGCTATTACCAATTTCTCATTTTGTGCATTGCTTTCTCCAATGTTTTCTTCTAGGTTTCTTTGCTATGATATTCTGATCTTGGAAGGGAGCCAAAAACTTAGCTTAAATCGGTCAATTTCCATTTCATTCATCTTTCATGATTCAAGCAATGGACATGGAAAACTCTTTGTTTCTACTTCCCATTCGTGTGATGGTAAGTATGACCATATCTAACGTAACATGCATATTAAGGTCTACCACATGAAGGGTTGGTTACTCTGAATCATTCATGATTAAATAATTTTATGTCTGTGTCTACTTCCCGTGATGGTAAGTAACATAACATGTATTCTACTACATGAAGGTTAGTTACTTACTCTAGATCATTCATGATTAACCTGTTTGTAGATGCAATTTTTGTTCAACCAGTCACTCACTCCTTTGATGTGAGTTCCCTCCAACCAAACATGACATTTCTTTCATTTTGTTTCCAGCAAGAGATTGGAAACCAAATATGCATTTAGAATGGTCACATCACTCATTCAACACATATACCATGCTCACACATTTTTTTTGTCTTCCTAAAAAGAGCTAACAAAGACTAGAGATGTGTAGAAGTCTTATATATACCCATGCCTAAGGATGTCAAAGTGCGTGTGACATGAATTCAGATTTATTTTACCGTGTTTAGCTTTAGTCCCTATAAAATATTGGAGGAAAACAAAAATGCAACAGCAATATCTTATTTTGCTTTGCCCACTTGCAAAAGTATCCCTTCCGTTTGCGGAAGATTATACTCATAGTACTAGAATTGGGAGTTGCGAGGACGTTGCCAGCCTTACTGGTGTAGGAGCAGTTGATGGTGAGTTGGACATGAAGAGAGAACTAGATCATTCCATGAGTCCGGCCAAGAATGGAAGTGATGTTTCCTAGAGATAGGATAAATCTTCTTTTCTAGCTTTTTTCCTTGTTTTGTTTCCTTCCTTTTTTAACTCTCTCCCTGTACTATACTTTGTTATTAATAGAAAATATACCATAGAATAATTGTTCTACCGCCAGGGCCTAAAAAGAGAGAGAAAGGAGAATGCAACGTCTGAAGATGTGTTATTTTTACTCCTTCAGTTTTCACCAAGACCAACAATGGACATAATTTGTGCAACCTAGGCTCATGTACTCTTGTCATTTTAAAAAGTCATATAACAAATGGAGTAACTGTCTTGTCTCTCCTTATACCTGGACGGACTACCCCCCCTCTTACTTTGTAGTCGAGTAATGGTACATGCAACAACAACAAACATAACATGAAACTGGCTGTGATGAGTTTTGGGTATCCGTCACCATTGAGCAAGTTTATCCATATGCCGCCTCCTAGTCCTAGGCAGCTCTTTGTGATGACACCATGTCCTCTTAACTCTTTGTGTACGTCAGGCGTGCACATCTCTTTGTTTTCTTGCTCAGGCAGCAAAAATATTCTGAGCTATATGGGGTCTAGGTTGGACCCGATGATTACCGTCTTTATTTGGTGTCGTCATTTATGGCGGCATGCAGTTTTGTGTGGGCGAAGATCGAGATCGTCTTGTTCCTCATGTCTTTTAGCAGAACCAAGTTTGAAGCTCCGGCGATCACACTCAAGCGCTGTTTGCAACGAACTGGGGACGCAGATGACTCCGAACTCGTCGGGCATTTTAAGTACGGTGAAGTTATAGTCGTGGATGGCTTGGAATTGTGCAATTTGTGGCCTGCCTAGGAGGGCGTTGTACACCATTTGGAAGTCGACGACTTCGAACGTGCACTATTCGGTATAGAAGTTTTATTGGTGTTTGAATGTTACAGGCAGGCTTATCTGTCCGACACGACGGTGTTGTAGGCCGGGTACGATCACATAAAATTTCACCGGATAGGAAAGATGTGAGAGGGATCGGCTTGCTCTTACCCAAGGTGCTCATGGAAATGAGGTTGAAAGAACTCCCTCCATCGATTAGGACGCGATGAACTATGGCTTTGCTGATGGCGGGGGAGATGACTGATGGATACTTTTCGGGGAAAGGGTTGTTAGGTGTACAATCATCTTCAGTGAAAGTGATTGGGACGTGAGTCCACTTGAGGGTTGATGGCACTAGCGAGTCCATCACCGTCATCACCTCGTGTAGTATCCTTTTGTAATTTTCTTCACAAGTCATATGACATGGAGCCACCCCACATGTGGTTGACAGTGGCGTCATTTGGTGGGTAGTGAGGCCGGGGAGGCGGTGGTGGCAATTTTGTTTCGTTCTCCTCTCGTTGTTCGTGGCCCATCTGTCTCTTATGACTTTCTATCTATTGGGATGATTCCGCTAACTTGCCGCACTTGAGAGAGAAGTGTGAAGAGGTGTTGTGGAAGAAACACCAGTTTTCCAATGTTCATTCATTTGTTGGTTTCCAGAACTTGATGTTTTGGTCGCCGCTAAACTTGGGCCTACTTTATTGCATTGTGGGCGGTCGTGCTTTGGATTAGTGTTCCATCCCTGAAATCTAGCGTGACATCATGGTACTCACGCTCTTCATGACTGTAGCGTTGGTCTCCCCGACAGGTGGGAGAAAGACGTCGCGGAGCGTGTTTGCGTTGTGGTTGTGGTGACCACCTTTTTCTTGAACCAAAACCCATAGAGCAATCGTTCTACAATATATGTATTGGAATAAAGGTGTCCAATATGTACAAGCAACAGTAAAAGAGCAAAAAAAAAAAGGGAAAGACAAAGAAAATAGAAATCATATAGCCAACACCAGTTCTAGTAAAACCCATAGGAAGCATGGCTGATGCTTCCTATGAAACTATGAAGCGCCAAACATCATAGTGCCCACAAAGTGAAAACCCAAGGTGTAAACATAACTACTTTCAACCTCAAGTAAAAGTAACATTTCTCTCCCCATGTACCACTCTCTACCGACTACTCCTGCACCATGAAACTATGAAGCCAGCTGTGATGATAGAAACTCTGATGAGGAACGTGCACGCAAACTCATGCGGAGGAGAACGTGGCAGATTCAATGATGATGAGGACTAGTGTTGTCAGTGCAACCTTCATTCAGACTTGGTACATGATCATAAAATTCATCGTAACTAAGCAACTGTTGCATACAGATGTTCTCCCAAGAGCTACGAAGATCACTGCAGCTCTCAACTCTAGTTCCATCATGGTAGTCCCCATCAAATGGCAGTACAACTTCAAGTGGACAAAGCAAGACACGACATCGCTAGTGTTTTTTAGCTCCTTTTCCCTTGACCCCCTTAGCTCTCATGTTTTTGTTTTCCTCCAATATTTTAGATGTTCTGAAGCTAAAGACGTAAACAAATCTGAACTCATATCACACTCACTTTAACATCATAGGGCAACGTAAGTATATATAGGACTTCTACACATATGTGATCTATTCAACCCTTCTTATGAAACAAATATATCGTAAGCATGTGATTTATGAATCAAGAGTCGTTTATCATGACATTTTTAGCATGTGACTGGACTGCAAAATGGTCTGACCGTACCATTCTACTTGCATGTTTAGTTTCCCATGTCTTGTCAAAAATGAAGTGAAGATCATGCGTGGGAGGGAACCCGCACCAAATGAATGGGACGCGTCCATAAATGAGTGAGTGGTGGAACGACAATAGCATTTGCAAACATGCTAATCCCAAATGGTCTGAAGTAACCAATCTTTGAAGAACTTATTATGCATGTTACGCAATTTTTAGTCATACCTACCATCACTTTTTTTAGACGACTGGCAAATAAAAACAGGGAGTTCTCCAAAACCATTGCATCATTTAAAAGAATTGCGTGAAACGGAAATTGATACGACTTAAGTTTTTGGGCCCCATTCGAGATCAGCAAATCATGGCAAAGAAACCTAGGATGAAACATTGGAGAAAGTGAGGAATAAATTGTGAAATTATTAATAGTAAGTGACTGTTGATGTACAAATGCGCATCAGTTCTGAATAAATAAACGAACATTCTATTCTTTCTGCGCTTCAGTTTTTCTTCTCTTGGAAGAGGCTAACAGTCTTAACATGCTCACAAAAATGGTCTCAGGGGGCAAAAGGCATTTACTCCATATGTTACACAAAATTTTGTTAATAAAAATAGCACATGAGCCTGGGCTACAGAAATACACATCCTCACAGTTCTGAATGATGTCACCAAGAGAAACAAAATGCTTGTTTTCTGACAATAATTTATTTGATGAAAAGAGTACATGAGCTCCGGGTGCACTAAATCTAAGCTAATTCGGTAGTCTTACCGTCATCTTCACAAGGATAGGGACTCTTGGATATCAAAACATCCGTAGTGTGCTTAACAGGTTATAATTAGGATGAGACATTTTTTATATTCCTGTCCTCCTCATTGTGCTCGCTCCCCTGGATTGGGATCTGCTAGACCTGTGTGTTGAGGGCACAGGCATGACACGAACATTGCTCCAGGGTCTCCTCAAAGCCGTCGTTTTCGACATTGTCATGCCTACAAGACACAGTTAAACCTTTGGCAACCTGTTGCTTCAGACACGGATTCTGGAATCATGTGCCTGGAGGTGTACTCGTTGTATTGTGGGTGTTCTTCCTAGAGCTAGAAAGGTCACTGCGGCTCTTGGTCCGAGTTCCATCGGCATACCCTGTAGAGTGGTAATCCTACTTCAAGTGGACTGAGCAAGGTACCGCAATGCAAGTGCTTTTCAGCTCTTTTTCCCTTCATCTCCTTAACTCTCACATTTTTGTTTTCCTCCAATATTTTAGATGTAAATAAGCTAAAGATGCAAGGGAAAATAAGATTTCATATCACGCACTTTCACATCCTAAAGCAGGGGTACATATATATAAGACTTGTACACATCTCTAATCTTTGTTAGCTCTTCTTATGAAACAAATATATTGTGAGCATGGGATATGTGCTGAGAATGCCATTCACAAATCGTTTATCATGTGAGTAGACTGCAGAATGATATGACCACTCCACTTGCATGTTTAGTTTCCAATCTCTTTCCAAGGAAATATCAAGGGAACTAACAATTAAAGAATGTACAGCAGTTTCTAAATGAGTCTGTGGTTGAACCTCAAATGCATTTCCAAACAGGCTAATCCTGATTGATCCAAGTAACCAACCTTCAAGGAATGGTGTAACAAAACTTTCTGAGAATCCAAAACATAACCCAGATTGGCTTGACATTGACTTGATTAGTGTTTTGTCAAAAAAAAAACAGAGATCTGTGCGCACCACCATGTCATTGTTGCAGTGTGCCCACCATCCACTCTATAGCCATACCCCCCCCCCCCCCCCAATCGTACCCGAGCACAACAACTGGGTGTGCCCAAAAATATCACGCATGAGCATATCTGATATTTCGGCTGCTGAAAAAACGGTCCAAAAACACGTTGGACTCAGGCTGCACAAAGGGGCAATTCAAAAGACAGGTGACAAGGTAAATGTAAAGCACCACAAGATTAACCACTAGCAGATCCAACGGCCATGAAGCGCCAACGAGCAAGCCGAACGGCCATAACGGCAAATGCTACCAGTAAGTTTATCTGCTGCAAGAAAAGTTACAGCTTACACTATGTTCACAGGAAACAAATCCATTTGGTAATAGAAAACATCCCGGTGGTTCATGGCCATTTCTATACAATATTAATCAGATGAAAAACCAGAATCCCAAGAGAGAGGGGAAAGCAGAAATACACCCTGCTGATTGACCTTAAAGAATGCATGAAGTAATAATACACAGCTACGAGTACTTTTGCTGCGTGGGCAGGAAAACCAGTGTTGTTACCATAAAGAAGCTGGATATTACCAGCAAGCTAGATAAGTACAAAATAAAATCCAAAGGTGTTATATCAATCTGTTGATATGCGAGCAAGTAAGCCAGTGGGTGTTTGAACTGTCTTTATATGAGAGCAACTCAGCCTAGACTTTGCATGTACAAACACTTCATTTCATCTCATCCATGCATAAATTTTGTTCACCATGTAGGCTAGCAAAATTGTAAGCTACTATTTTTTTTTACCATAAAACAGTAAGGCAAAAGCCCTACTGTGTGTCATTTTTCATTAATATAAGGTAGGAAAATAAAAGGGTTTACAATGGTTGATGGGGATACAACCAGAGAAGTCTAGGATTACAAGGTAAGGAGAAAAGAAAAGAAAATTAAATATTATCAATCCAGGATGACATGCCATCCTTGAGACTAGGTTTGGCTCTAAGCCTGGTCAACTGGAATGTTTTGATAAATTGTAAGCTACTATTCACTTCAACTTTGAACTTTTTTCGAGATTTTGGCATATCAAACTTCCAGTGCCTTCAGTGAATAGATGCACTCTAGAGTTATGCTGGAACCACTAGCAGAGTAAACAGAGTCCATGGAAAATCTTCAAGTAAGATGAGCTAACCATTCTGCTAGTTATTCTTCTTCTAAGAAAAAGCAGTCCAGAAAATCAAGGTGATTCAAGTGCTTATGCTTCAACTACGCCCTCATCCCACCGTCCTTAAACCCACCCACCTGAAAAGTTATGAACAGAGTGAGCTGGGCAAGTGACAAAGTAATTAGTACCACCCAGAAAGCCCCATGATCTTTGCAACCATAGTGAAAACACGTTTAACAAGCCAAGCTTCTGTATTTATTTCATAAGCATCGACAATAATGTCACTCATTTATGGCCATACATCTCAATTGCATTCTCATTCTAACCAGGATAAGATGTCATAGCACGGATGCTTAACAGGCTTGGCTCAGATTGTGGCTCAGCCTTTGTCTACAGTCTGACATATCACAGACAGTTTACAAAGAGATGTAGCTCACTATTCACAACTCAATTGCACAGCAAGGAGAATTCACTTTAACCAAAACCCAATAAGAGAAGTAAAATATTATAATTATAAGGTACAGCTCCTTAAAACACTACTCAAACTAAAAAATAAAAGACACGCTCCTATGATTTGACACGTCACCTCTCTCATAAGATTAAGTTCAATTCACAATTTTGTATCAGTTATCTATACAAACCAATGTATAATTTTACTGTTACCATGAAAATTTAATTCAATCATGTCCAGAGGTTGAATTGTGCCACAAGATAAATGGGCTACAGTGAAGAAAAACAGAGTGATGCACAGGAGAACAGGTTGAATTCAGATTGCCATAACTTCCATAGAGGATAACAAACTGAATGTTACGGCACCAACTGAATGTTTTTTTTTTAAATAATTTCCACCCATAACTAAAGGAAGGAAATTTCAGGATAACAAAAGAGCCTTACAATTAATGCAGGTAAACTTTGAGCTGATATCCAAATTCATTTCTAACAACAACATCGTCGTAGCCTCACCTTTGAAGCAACACATTCCACCCTTTTCTTACTTCTTCTTCCCCTTTCCTCCTTGACCTCCCTCCGTTCCACAATACATGCCTTCCATTTGTCAAAATATAGATGTATTTAGACATGTTTTAGTATATAGGTACATCCATTTTTGAACAAATAGAAGTCAAGTATTTTGAAACGGAGGGAGTAATAGAGAAATCACAATCTACATGACATGCAAAGATCTGGAATTCGCCCATCTCTCTATGGACAACGTTCGAGAAGAGTGAATGTTTATTTAATTTTCCTTTTAGGGAAATGATGATGGCTGGGGTTGGAAGAGAGAGGCCCACAGCCTAGAGCGAGTGATTAGGCCCAACATAAGCGTTGGGTGGTGTTAGGTGTACTGGCCACGAGGCCAAATCCTAATATCCACCCGCAGGCCGCAAATAGGCAGCGCAAATCGGTCGGCCCAAGTGTCCTTCATTGGTTTGCTATTTTCGTTTTTTGTTCTATTTTCTATTTATTTTTGTTTCATTTTTTCTTTCTCCCTTTTCCCTTGTCCCTTTTCAGATTTTCCTTTTCCTGTTATCCTTTCTGCACCTTTTCCTTTTTGTATCTTTTTCAATATATGGTGATTTTTTTTCTAATATACAGTGAATATTTGTTAAATGTACAATGAACTGTTTTTAGTATACGGTAAAAAGTTTACATATACACACTGATCTCTTTTATGACATGTGATTTTTCAGTACACGATGAACTTTCTGAATTCACACTGATTTTTTTAATGATATACAATGATCATTTTTTGCATCCGTCTAACATGTTTTAATATACGACGGACATTTTTATTGTATACATCAAACATTTTATTATTACATATTGAACATTTGTTTTTGCGGAAATATTGAACAATTTTTTAATACATGGGTGAACTTTTTTCAATATAGACATATTACTCTTTTATAAAACACATACTGATTTTTTTTCTCTAAAATACATGTTTCTATTTTTAATAGGTTTTAATTTAAATATCTATAATTTTTTGAGTCTAAACACAGTCCACTTTATTGATTATATAAAAGTTCATAGGAATACAATGTAGATTCGGCGGATAAAATATCTAGTAGCTCCTATAAAATAACAGGTCGTTAAGAAAAATGGGCGGCCCATTCTTCCCGCGAGCTGTTTTTCTTCTTCTGGTTTTAGGCCGATCTGCGTCTTCCTCCCCCTCGTCGGCCGGACCGCCTCCGGCCGCAGCCGCTCGCCGGCACAGCCTGTCCCGAATCCCACCGCTCGCAGTAGGTTCAGGGAGGCGGAGGGGCGAGTCGCCCTCTCACCTTCTGCGTCCTCCAGGCCCCCATCCCGCTTCTCCCCACCACCGCCAGCGCTCAAGGTACTCACTCATTCCCCTACCTTCCCCTTGCTTTCTGCTACCTCTTGAGCATGCGTTGGTTTTCCCTTAAAAAGGAAAGGGTGATGCAACAAAGTAGCGTAAGTATTTCCCTCAGTTTTGAGAACCAAGGTATCAATCCAGTAGGAGGTTACACACAAGTCGCCTCGAACCTACACAAACAAATAAGAACTTTGCAACCAACGCGATGAAGGGTTGTCAATCCCTTCACGGCCACTTGTCAAAGTGAGATCTGGTAGAGATAATAAGATAATTTTTTTTTCGTATTTTTATGATATAGATTGGAAAGTAAAGATTGCAAAATAAAAGACGGAAGGAATAGTAAATTGATAGGAAAACAATATGATGGAAAATAGACCCAGGGGCCATAGGTTTCACTAGTGGCTTCTCTCAAGATAGCATAATTTACGGTGGGTGAACGAATTACTGTCGAGCAATTGATAGAAAAGCGCATAGTTATGAGAATATCTACGCATGATCATGTATATAGGCATCACGTCCGCGACAAGTAGACCAAAACGATTCTGCATCTACTACTATTACTCCACACATCAACCGCTATCCAGCATTCATCTAGAGTATTAAGTTCATAAGAACAGAGTAACGCATTAGGCAAGATGACATGATGCAGAGGGATAAACTCAAGCAATATGATATAAACCTCATCTTTTTATTCTCGATGGCAACAATACACTACGTGCCTTGCTGCCCCTGCTGTCACTGGGAAAGGACACCGCGAGATTGAACCCAAAGCTAAGCACTTCTCTCATGGCAAGAAAGATCAATCTAGTAGGCCAAACCAAACTGATAATTCGAAGAGACTTGCAAAGATAATTAAATCATGCATAAAAGAATTCAGAGAAGAATCAAATATTGTTGATAGATAATCTTGATCATAAACCCACAATTTATCGGATCTCGACAAATACACCGCAAAAAGAATTACATCGAATAGATCTCCAAGAAGATCGAGGAGAACTTTGTATTGAGATCCAAAAAGAGAGAAGAAGCCATCTAGCTAAAAACTATGGACCCGAAGGTCTGTGGTAAACTACTCACACATCATCGGAGAGGCTATGGTGTTGATGTAGAAGCCCTCCGTGATCGATTCCCCCTCCGGCGGAGCGCTGGAAAAGGCCCCAAGATGGGATCTCACAGGTACAGAAGGTTGCGGCGGTGGAAATAGGGTTTCGTGGTGCTCTCGGTTGTTTTCAGGGTATATGAGTATATATAGGCGAAAGAAGTAGGTCGGTGGAGCCACGAGGGGCCCACGAGGGTGGGGGGCGCGCCTACCCCCCTGGGCGCGCCCTCCTGCCTCGTGGCCTCCTTGTTTCTTTCTTGACGTCCACTCCAAGTCTCCTGGATTGCATTTGTTCCAAAATAACTCTCCCGAATGTTTCATTCCGTTTGGACTCTGTTTGATATTCCTTTTCTGCGAAACACTGAAATAGGCGAAAAAACAACAATTTGCACTGGGCCTTCGGTTAATAGGTTAGTCCCAAAAATAATATAAAAGTGCATAGTAAAGCCCATTAAACATCCAAAACAGATAATATAATAGCATGGAACAATCAAAATTTATAGATACGTTGGAGACGTATCAAACATCCCCAAGCTTAATTCCTGCTCGTCCTCGAGTAGGTAAATGATAAAAACAGAATTTTTGATGTGGAATGCTACCTAGCATATTTCTCAATGTATTCTGCTTTATTGTGGCATGAATGTTCAGATCCGAAAGATTCAAGACAAAAGTTTAATATTGACATAAAAATAATAATACTTCAAGCATACTAACAAAGTAATCATGTCTTCTCAAAATAACATGGCCAAACAAAGTTATCCCTACAAAATCATATAGTCTGGCTATCACTGGTAGAAAAAAGGCCTTTAGTCCCGGTTCGCAAAGGCCTTTAGTCCCGGCTGTGCAACCGGGACTAAATATGCGCGACTAAAGACCCCCCCCTTTAGTCGCGCCTCTTACGAACCGCGACTAAAGGCTTTAGTCCCGGTTCTTGTGGCTGACCGGGACTAAAGGCCCGTCCTTTAGTCCCGGTTTTCATGGCTGACCGGGACTAAAGGCCTCCTCCGTAGGTTTAAACCTGGTTTTTTTGTGAATTTTTTTTATTTTTTTTATTTTTAAATTTCTGATTTATTTCAACCTCTAATCTCTAATCACCACCCCTCATCACTGCCACCCCTCATCACTGCTCAATTTATCCTCTAATCTCTAATCACCCCTCATCATTCCAAATCATCTAACTTCCCGGACGGTCACCCATCCTCTCACTACTCCAGCCTGAGCACGCTTAACTTCCGGGTTCTATTCTCCCTCGTTTCCAAGTCTGCACTTGTTGTTTTCCTGACAATAGTAGGATGTCAATTCTATTAACCCTCAGGAATTTAGCTTGAGCATGAAGTGACACATTTCACTGTTTGAGTTTGAAACTATTGTTTTAAAAAACAATAATTATTTAGTAACACTAATATTTCTGGAATAATTAGTTTGACCATTGTTTGACCACAGTTTGACCACAGTTTGACCAGATTTGACCAAAATTTAAAAAAAGAAATAATTATTTAGTAACACTAATATTCTAGAATAATTATTTTGACCATTGTTTGACCACAGTTTGACCACAATTTGAATTTTTTTGAATTTTTTTTCCACTCTAGATCTTAAAAGCCCCGTATCTTTTTTTCTGTTAGGTTTTTGAGGATTCTAAAAATGTTTAACGGGGTTCCAATTTGAGGATTCTAAAGCCCCGTATGTGGACACCACTTTTGTAATGCAATGATAAGTTTGTGTTTTACCTTTGGATTCTTTTCTAGCGATTCTCGTGTTAAATTTTGGTGATTATCGTAGACTAATGTATATTAATATCCAATTGCATCAGAGATAATTTTTCCTTGCTCTGATGAAACCTGAACATAGAAATACTTTTTGTAGTCACTGAAGAAAGACAGAGTACTCCGTGTATTCAAACTCAATACTGGGCAGGATGACCATGCAATCATGTTCATGGATGATTATCTGAAACAGGTATATGTTTTTCCGGTATGACTTAAGTAGGTTCACTAGGTCTAGATGGTGTTAAATTCGGATGTAACTTTTCGAGTAGATGATTTTTCATATAAAAAACTTTTTCATCCGAGTTCGTATGCAAAAGTTATGCCCATTTTAAGAATTTCCAGAGAGATTTTGCAAATAAAGTCGAAATTCATATTTGTTAATTTTCCCAACAACTAGACCACATATCACATGGAAAACTTATTTTAATTTTTTTTTTGACATTTCCATCATTTTCTTTTGTTTTTTCTAAAACTAAAAAGGCGATCCACCAGGGGGGGGGGTAGAGTTTGAAAATGAGGCCTCCTTTAGTGCCGGTTGGTCTGGCCAACCGCGACTAAAGGTTCGGGCCATTAGTCGCGGTTGGCCAGACCAACCGGTAATAAAGGTCTAACCTTTAGTCCCGGTTGGCCTGGCCAACCGCGACTAAAGGCCTTCGGGCCAGCCTGAGGACCTTTAGTCCCGGTTGGCCAGGCCAACCGGGACTAAAGCCCCTCCCGTCCGCCAGCGCGCGCTGGGCCCAGATAGTTGGTCGCGGGCCTCCTCCCGAACCGCGACTAAAGACCCCTTTAATCGCGGTTCGATTATTTTGGGGACTAATGGGGGCGTATGGAAGCCTCTTTTTCTACTAGTGTATGCTCTATCTTCATCACACAAAGTATTTAATCATGCACAACCCCGATGACAAGCCAAGCAATTGTTTCATACTTTTGATATTCTCAAACTTTTTCAATCTTCACGCAATACATGAGCGTGAGCCATGGACATAACACTATATGTGGAATAGAATGGTGGTTGTGGAGAAGACAAAAAGGAGAAGATAGCTCACATCAACTAGGCGTATCAACGGGCTATGGAGATGCCCATCAATAGACAATGTGAGTGAGTAGGGATTGCCATGCAACGGATGCACTAGAGCTATAAGAGTATGAAAGCTCAACAAAAGAAACTAAGTAGGGGTGCATCCAACTCGCTTGCTCACGAAGACCTAGGGCATTTTGAGGAAGCCCATCATTGGAATATACAAGCCAAGTTCTATAATGTAAAATTCCCACTAGTATATGAAAGTGACAACATAGGAGACTCTCTATCATGAAGATCATGGTGCTACTTTGAAGCACAAGTGTGGTAAAAGGATAGTAACATTGTCCCTTCTCTCTTTTTTCTCTCATCTTTTTTTCATTTGGGCCTTTTTCTCTTTTTTTATGGCCTCCTTTTTTTCGTCCGGAGTCTCATCCCGACTTGTGGGGGAATCATAGTCTCCATCATCCTTTCCTCACTTGGGACAATGCTCTAATAATGATGATTATCACACTTTTATTTACTTACAGCTCGAGAATTACAACTCAATACTAGAACAAAATATGACTATGTGAATGCCTCCGGCGGTGTACCGGGATATGCAATGAATCAAGAGTGACATGTATGAAAGAATTATAAAGGTGGCTTTGCCACAAATACGATGTCAACTACATGATCATGCAAAGCAATATGACAATGATGGAGCGTGTCATAATAAATGGAACGGTGGTAAGTTGCATGGCAATATATCTCGGAATGGCTATGGAAATGCCATAATAGGTAGGTATGGTGGCTGTTTTGAGGAAGGTATATGGTGGGTGTATGATACCGGCGAAAGATGCGCGGTATTAGAGAGGCTAGCAATGGTGGAAGGGTGAGAGTGCGTATAATCCATGTACTCAACATTAGTCATAAAGAACTCACATACTTATTGCAAAAATCTATTAGTTATCGAAACAAAGTACTACGCGCATGCTCCTAGGGGGATAGATTGGTAGGAAAAGACCATCGCTCATCCCCGACCGCCACTCATAAGGAAGACAATCAATAAATAAATCATGCTCCGACTTAATCACATAACGGTTCACCATACGTGCATGCTACGGGAATCACAAAATTTAGAACAAGTATTTCTCAAATTCATAACTACTCAACTAGCATGACTCTAATATCACCATCTTCATCTCTCAAAACAATTATCAATTATCAAACTTCTCATAGTATTCGATGCACTTTATATGATAGTTTTTATTATACCTATCTTGGATGTTCACCATATTAGGACTAATTTTATAGCCAAAGCAAACTAGCATGCTGTTCTAATAGACTCTCAAAATAATATAAGTGAAGCATGAGAGATCAATAATTTCTATAAATAAAACCACCACCGTGCTCTAAAAAGATATAAGCGAAGCACTAGAGCAAAATTATCTAGCTCAAAAGATATAAGTGAAGCACATAGAGTATTCCAATAAATTCCGATTCATGTATGTCTCTCCCAAAAGGTGTGTACAGCAAGGATGATTGTGGTAAACTAAAAAGCAAAGACTCAAATCATACAAGACGCTCCAAGAAAAACACATATCATGTGATGAATAAAAATATAGCCTCAAGTAAAGTTACCGATAGACGAAGACGAAAGAGGGGATGCCTTCCGCGGCATCCCCAAGCTTAGCCTTTTGGTTGTCCTTGAATTTTACCTTGGGGTGCCTTGGGCATCCCCAAGCTTAGGCTCTTGCCACTCCGTATTCCATAATCCATCAAATCTTTACCCAAAACTTGAAAACTTCACAACACAAAACTCAACAGAAAATCTCATGAGCTCTGTTAGTATAAGAAAACAAATCACCACCATAAGGTACTGTAATGAAATCATTCTTTATTTATATTGGTGTTAAACCTACTGTATTCCAACTTCTCTATGGTTCATACCCCCCTCCCCCCAATACTAGCCATAGATTCATCAAAATAAGCAAACAACACACGAAAAACAGAATCTGTCAAAAACAGAACAGTCTTTAGTAATCTGGATCAAGCGTATACTTCTGAATGTTCAGATCCGAAAGATTCAAGACAAAAGTTTAATATTGACATAAAAATAATAATACTTCAAGCATACTAACAAAGTAATCATGTCTTCTCAAAATAACATGGCCAAACAAAGTTATCCCTACAAAATCATATAGTCTGGCTATGCTCTATCTTCATCACACAAAGTATTTAATCATGCACAACCCCGACGACAAGCCAAGCAATTGTTTCATACTTTTGATGTTCTCAAACTTTTTCAATCTTCACGCAATACATGAGCGTGAGCCATGGACATAACACTATATGTGGAATAGAATGGTGGTTGTGGAGAAGACAAAAAGGAGAAGATAGCTCACATCAACTAGGCGTATCAACGGGCTATGGAGATGCCCATCAATAGACAATGTGAGTGAGTAGGGATTGCCATGCAACAGATGCACTAGAGCTATAAGAGTATGAAAGCTCAACAAAAGAAACTAAGTGGGGGTGCATCCAACTCGCTTGCTCACGAAGACCTAGGGCATTTTGAGGAAGCCCATCATTGGAATATACAAGCCAAGTTCTATAATGTAAAATTCCCACTAGTATATGAAAGTGACAACATAGGAGACTCTCTATCATGACGATCATGGTGCTACTTTGAAGCACAAGTGTGGTAAAAGGATAGTAACATTGTCCCTTCTCTCTTTTTTCTCTCATCTTTTTTTCATTTGGGCCCTTTTCTCTTTTTTTATGGCCTCCTTTTTTTCGTCCGGAGTCTCATCCCGACTTGTGGGGGAATCATAGTCTCCATCATCCTTTCCTCACTTGGGACAATGCTCTAATAATGATGATTATCACACTTTTATTTACTTACAGCTCGAGAATTACAACTCAATACTAGAACAAAATATGACTCTATGTGAATGCCTCCGGCGGTGTACCGGGATATGCAATGAATCAAGACTGACATGTATGAAAGAATTATAAAGGTGGCTTTGCCACAAATACGATGTCAACTACATGATCATGCAAAGCAATATGACAATGATGGAGTGTGTCATAATAAATGGAACGGTGGTAAGTTGCATGGCAATATATCTCGAAATGGCTATGGGAATGCCATAATAGGCAGGTATGGTGGCTGTTTTGAGGAAGGTATATGGTGGGTGTATGATACCGGCGAAAGATGCGCGGTATTAGAGAGGCTAGCAATGGTGGAAGGGTGAGAGTGCGTATAATCCATGTACTCAACATTAGTCATAAAGAACTCACATAATTATTGCAAAAATCTATTAGTTATCAAAACAAAGTACTACGCGCATGCTCCTCGGGGGATAGATTGGTAGGAAAAGACCATCGCCCATCCCCGACCGCCACTCATAAGGAAGACAATCAATAAATAAATCATGCTCCGACTTAATCACATAACGGTTCACCATACGTGCATGCTACGGGAATCACAAAATTTAGAACAAGTATTTCTCAAATTCATAACTACTCAACTAGCATGACTCTAATATCACCATCTTCATCTCTCAAAACAATTATCAATTATCAAACTTCTCATAGTATTCGATGCACTTTATATGATAGTTTTTATTATACCTATCTTGGATGTTCACCATATTAGGACTAATTTTATAGCCAAAGCAAACTACCATGCTGTTCTAATAGACTCTCAAAATAATATAAGTGAAGCATGAGAGATCAATAATTTCTATAAATAAAACCACCACCGTGCTCTAAAAAGATATAAGCGAAGCACTAGAGCAAAATTATCTAGCTCAAAAGATGTAAGTGAAGCACATAGAGTATTCCAATAAATTCCGATTCATGTGTGTCTCTCCCAAAAGGTGTGTACAGCAAGGATGATTGTGGTAAACTAAAAAGCAAAGACTCAAATCATACAAGACGCTCCAAGCAAAACACATATCATGTGATGAATAAAAATATAGCCTCAAGTAAAGTTACCGATAGACGAGGACGAAAGAGGGGATGCCTTCCGGGCCATCCCCAAGCTTAGCCTTTTGGTTGTCCTTGAATTTTACCTTGGGGTGCCTTGGGCATCCCCAAGCTTAGGCTCTTGCCACTCCGTATTCCATAATCCATCAAATCTTTACCCAAAACTTGAAAACTTCACAACACAAAACTCAACAGAAAATCTCATGAGCTCCGTTAGTATAAGAAAACAAATCACCACCATAAGGTACTGTAATGAACTCATTCTTTATTTATATTGGTGTTAAACCTACTGTATTCCAACTTCTCTATGGTTCATACCCCCTCCCCCCGATACTAGCCATAGATTCATCAAAATAAGCAAACAACACACGAAAAACAGAATCTGTCAAAAACAGAACAGTCTTTAGTAATCTGGATCAAGAGTATACTTCTGTAACTCCAAAAATTCTGAAATAAATTGGTGGACGTGAGGAATTTGTCTATTAATCATCTGCAAAAAGAATCAACCTAAAATTACTCTACAGTAAAAAATGGCAGCTAACCTCGTGAGCGCTAAAGTTTCTGTTTTTTACAGCAAGATCATAAAGACTTCAGCCAAGTCTTCCCAAAGGTTCTACTTGGCACAAACACTAATTTAAAACATGAAAACACATCTTAACAGAAGCTAGATGAATTATTTATTACTAAACAGAACCAAAAAGCAAGAAACAAAAATAAAATTGGGTTGCCTCCAAACAAGCGCTATCGTTTAACGCCCCTAGCTAGGCATAAAGGCAAGAATAGATCTAAGTATTATCATAATAATGGCAGGGCAAATTGCGGGAACTCATCTCATATGCCCTACGTTCAGCAGAAAGTTTCCTTTGTGGCAAACAAAAGTAATCAAAAGGGCTAAATTTAATGGGACAAAAGTCCCCAAGATCAAGCTCGGGAGGTATGGGTTCCTCCTTTGGCCCCTTGTATTGCACAAAAAATTCATCATTATAAGCATTCTTTTGGCAATACGTCATAAACCTTTGTTCAAGAGAAAAACCTAACCCGTTGTTTTGAATAGCAAATTCATCATTGAGTTCAGAAAATTTATCAACTAGAACATCGGTAGGAACCTTCTTTCTAAGGTTTTCATTGTAACCAACATGATCTAAAGATCGTAAACGCATTAAGTCTTCTTGATTAAAAAGTATAGCTTCTATGGGAGGACGACCCGCGTTCACCCTATAATGCGCAAAAATTTCATTGGCCTCTTTCATTATAAATCTGAACTCATGTGCCAAAAAGATAGTAGCTGCTCGCTTAACAGAAGAATGCTCGATATTGGAAAACTCTAGAAAAATCCTTTGTATGCAAGGATGCATATGAATAAATTGTCTTTCAAGTTCAACTACGAGCAAGGATATAGCATCCGCAAGACTACTAGTTCTATGAAGAATAGACCCACCCATAGAGGGCAGGGCACCGGCACAAGTAAAGAAATCTTGAATAACTCCTTTTCCAATAATATTACCACTATCAATCCGAAACTTTTTAGTGTGTAAAATAGTAGGATCTTCATGAGGATCATCAAAAGCATCAAAGTTTTCCATGTTATTACTACTATCCTTATTAACGATAACCTCCCCAGTTTCAGGCATGAAGGCAGCAAATTGCACAAAGAACGAGCACACAAAAAGCAAGCGAAAAGAGACGGAAAAAGAAGGCGAATAAAACGACAAGGGTGAAGTGGGGGAGAGGAAAACGAGAGGCAAATGGCAAAAAATGTAATGCGAGGGATAAGAGTTTGTGATGGGTACTTGGTATGTCTTGACTTGGCGTTAGCCTCCCCGGCAATGGCGCCAGAAATCCTTCTTGCTACCTCTTGAGCATGCGTTGGTTTTCCCTTGAAGAGGAAAGGGTGATGCAGCAAAGTAGCGTAAGTATTTCCCTCAGTTTTGAGAACCAAGGTATCAATCCAGTAGGAGGTTACACACAAGTCGCCTCGTACCTACACAAACAAATAAGAACCTTGCAACCAACGCGATAAAGGGGTTGTCAATCCCTTCACGGCCACATGCAAAAGTGAGATCTGATAGAGATAATAAGATAAACATTTTTGGTATTTTTATGATATAGATTGGAAAGTAAAGATTGCAAAATCAATTGATAGGAAAATAATATGATGAAAAATAGACCCGGGGGCCATAGGTTTCACTAGTGGCTTCTCTCAAGATAGCATAATTTACGGTGGGTGAATGAATTACTGTCGAGCAATTGATAGAAGAGCGCATAGTTATAAGAATATCTAGGCATGATCATGTATATAGACATCACGTCCGCGACAAGTAGACCGAAACGATTCTGCATCTACTACTATTACTCCACACATCGACCGCTATCCAGCATGCATCTAGAGTATTAAGTTCATAAGAACAGAGTAACACATTAGGCAAGATGACATGATGTAGAGGGATAAACTCAAGCAATATGATATAAACCCCATCTTTTTATCCTCGATGGCAACAATACAATACGTGCCTTGCTGCCCCTGCTGTCACTGGAATAGGACATCGCAAGATTGAATCCAAAGCTAAGCACTTCTCCCATGGCAAGAAAGATCAATCTAGTAGGCCAAACCGAAACTGATAATTCGAAGAGACTTGCAAAGATAATTAAATCATGCATACAAGAATTCAGAGAAGAATCAAATATTGTTCATAGATAATCTTGAGCATAAACCCACAATTCATCAGATCTCGACAAACACACCGCAAAAAGAATTACATCGAATAGATCTCCAAGAAGAACGAGGAGAACTTTGTATTGAGATCCAAAGAGAGAGAAGAAGCCATCTAGCTAAAAACTATGGACCCGAAGGTCTGTGGTAAACTACTCACACATCATCGGAGAGGCTATGGTGTTGATGTAGAAGCCCTCCGTGATCGATTCCCCCTCCGGCGGAGCGCTGGAAAAGGCCCCAAGATGGGATCTCACGAGTACAGAAGGTTGCGGCGGTGGAAATAGGGTTTTGTGGTGCTCTCGGATGTTTTCAGGGTATATGAGTATATATAGGCGAAAGAAGTAGGTCGGTGGAGCCACGAGGGTGGGGGGCGCGCCCTCCTGCCTCGTGGCCTCCTCGTTTCTTTCTTGATGTCCACTCCAAGTCTCCTAGATTGCATTTGTTCCAAAAATAACTCTCCTGAAGGTTTCATTCCGTTTGGACTCCGTTTAATATTCCTTTTCTGCGAAACACTGAAATAGGCAAAAAAACAGCAATTTGCACTGGGCCTTCGGTTAATAGGTTAGTCCCAAAAATAATATAAAAGTGCATAGTAAAGACCATTAAACATCCAAAACAGATAATATAATAGCATGGAACAATTAAAAATTATAGATACGTTGGAGACGTATCAAGCATCCCCAAGCTTAATTCCTGCTCGTCCTCGAGTAGGTAAATGATAAAAACAGAATTTTTGATGTGGAATGCTACCTAGCATATTTCTCAATGTATTCTTCTTTATTGTGGCATGAATGTTCAGATCCGAAAGATTCAAGACAAAAGTTTAATATTGACATAAAAATAATAATACTTCAAGCATACTAACAAAGTAATCATGTCTTCTCAAAATAACATGGCCAAAGAAAGTTATCCCTACAAAATCATATAGTCTGGCTATGCTCTATCTTCATCACACAAAGTATTTAATCATGCACAACCCCGATGACAAGCCAAGCAATTGTTTCATACTTTTGATGTTCTCAAACTTTTTCAATCTTCATGCAATACATGAGCGTGAGCCATGGACATAACACTATATGTGGAATAGAATGGTGGTTGTGGAGAAGACAAAAAGGAGAAGATAGCTCACATCAACTAGGCGTATCAACGGGCTATGGAGATGCCCATCAATAGACAATGTGAGTGAGTAGGGATTGCCATGCAACAGATGCACTAGAGCTATAAGAGTATGAAAGCTCAACAAAAGAAACTAAGTGGGGGTGCATCCAACTCGCTTGCTCACGAAGACCTAGGGCATTTTGAGGAAGCCCATCATTGGAATATACAAGCCAAGTTCTATAATGTAAAATTCCCACTAGTATATGAAAGTGACAACATAGGAGACTCTCTATCATGACGATCATGGTGCTACTTTGAAGCACAAGTGTGGTAAAAGGATAGTAACATTGTCCCTTCTCTCTTTTTTCTCTCATCTTTTTTTCATTTGGGCCCTTTTCTCTTTTTTTATGGCCTCCTTTTTTTCGTCCGGAGTCTCATCCCGACTTGTGGGGGAATCATAGTCTCCATCATCCTTTCCTCACTTGGGACAATGCTCTAATAATGATGATTATCACACTTTTATTTACTTACAGCTCGAGAATTACAACTCAATACTAGAACAAAATATGACTCTATGTGAATGCCTCCGGCGGTGTACCGGGATATGCAATGAATCAAGACTGACAGGTATGAAAGAATTATAAAGGTGGCTTTGCCACAAATACGATGTCAACTACATGATCATGCAAAGCAATATGACAATGATGGAGTGTGTCATAATAAATGGAACGGTGGTAAGTTGCATGGCAATATATCTCGAAATGGCTATGGGAATGCCATAATAGGCAGGTATGGTGGCTGTTTTGAGGAAGGTATATGGTGGGTGTATGATACCGGCGAAAGATGCGCGGTATTAGAGAGGCTAGCAATGGTGGAAGGGTGAGAGTGCGTATAATCCATGTACTCAACATTAGTCATAAAGAACTCACATAATTATTGCAAAAATCTATTAGTTATCAAAACAAAGTACTACGCGCATGCTCCTCGGGGGATAGATTGGTAGGAAAAGACCATCGCCCATCCCCGACCGCCACTCATAAGGAAGACAATCAATAAATAAATCATGCTCCGACTTAATCACATAACGGTTCACCATACGTGCATGCTACGGGAATCACAAAATTTAGAACAAGTATTTCTCAAATTCATAACTACTCAACTAGCATGACTCTAATATCACCATCTTCATCTCTCAAAACAATTATCAATTATCAAACTTCTCATAGTATTCGATGCACTTTATATGATAGTTTTTATTATACCTATCTTGGATGTTCACCATATTAGGACTAATTTTATAGCCAAAGCAAACTACCATGCTGTTCTAATAGACTCTCAAAATAATATAAGTGAAGCATGAGAGATCAATAATTTCTATAAATAAAACCACCACCGTGCTCTAAAAAGATATAAGCGAAGCACTAGAGCAAAATTATCTAGCTCAAAAGATGTAAGTGAAGCACATAGAGTATTCTAATAAATTCCGATTCATGTGTGTCTCTCCAAAAGGTGTGTACAGCAAGGATGATTGTGGTAAACTAAAAAGCAAAGACTCAAATCATACAAGACGCTCCAAGCAAAACACATATCATGTGATGAATAAAAATATAGCCTCAAGTAAAGTTACCGATAGACGAGGACGAAAGAGGGGATGCCTTCCGGGCCATCCCCAAGCTTAGGCCTTTTGGTTGTCCTTGAATTTTACCTTGGGGTGCCTTGGGCATCCCCAAGCTTAGGCTCTTGCCACTCCTTATTCCATAATCCATCAAATCTTTACCCAAAACTTGAAAACTTCACAACACAAAACTCAACAGAAAATCTCATGAGCTCCGTTAGTATAAGAAAACAAATCACCACCATAAGGTACTGTAATGAACTCATTCTTTATTTATATTGGTGTTAAACCTACTGTATTCCAACTTCTCTATGGTTCATACCCCTCCCCCCGATACTAGCCATAGATTCATCAAAATAAGCAAACAACACACGAAAAACAGAATCTGTCAAAAACAGAACAGTCTTTAGTAATCTGGATCAAGCGTATACTTCTGTAACTCCAAAAATTCTGAAATAAATTGGTGGACGTGAGGAATTTGTCTATTAATCATCTGCAAAAAGAATCAACCTAAAATTACTCTACAGTAAAAAATGGCAGCTAACCTCGTGAGCGCTAAAGTTTCTGTTTTTTACAGCAAGATCATAAAGACTTCAGCCAAGTCTTCCCAAAGGTTCTACTTGGCACAAACACTAATTTAAAACATGAAAACACATCTTAACAGAAGCTAGATGAATTATTTATTACTAAACAGAACCAAAAAGCAAGAAACAAAAATAAAATTGGGTTGCCTCCAAACAAGCGCTATCGTTTAACGCCCCTAGCTAGGCATAAAGGCAGGAATAGATCTAAGTATTATCATAATAATGGCAGGGCAAATTGCGGGAACTCATCTCATATGCCCTACGTTCAGCAGAAAGTTTCCTTTGTGGCAAACAAAAGTAATCAAAAGGGCTAAATTTAATGGGACAAAAGTCCCCAAGATCAAGCTCGGGAGGTATGGGTTCCTCCTTTGGCCCCTTGTATTGCACAAAAATTCATCATTATAAGCATTCTTTTGGCAATACGTCATAAACCTTTGTTCAAGAGAAAAACCTAACCCGTTGTTTTGAATAGAAAATTCATCATTGAGTTCAGAAAATTTATCAACTAGAACATCGGTAGGAACCTTCTTTCTAAGGTTTTCATTGTAACCAACATGATCTAAAGATCGTAAACGCATTAAGTCTTCTTGATTAAAAAGTATAGCTTCTATGGGAGGACGACCCGCGTTCACCCTATAATGCGCAAAAATTTCATTGGCCTCTTTCATTATAAATCTGAACTCATGTGCCAAAAAGATAGTAGCTGCTCGCTTAACAGAAGAATGCTCGATATTGGAAAACTCTAGAAAAATCCTTTGTATGCAAGGATGCATATGAATAAATTGTCTTTCAAGTTCAACTACGAGCAAGGATATAGCATCCGCAAGACTACTAGTTCTATGAAGAATAGACCCACCCATAGAGGGCAGGGTACCGGCACAAGTAAAGAAATCTTGAATAACTCCTTTTCCAATAATATTACCACTATCAATCCGAAACTTTTTAGTGTGTAAAATAGTAGGATCTTCATGAGGATCATCAAAAGCATCAAAGTTTTCTATGTTATTACTACTATCCTTATTAACGATAACCTCCCCAATTTCAGGCATGAAGGCAGCAAATTGCACAAAGAACGGGCACACAAAAAGCAAGCGAAAAGAGACGGAAAAAGAAGGCGAATAAAACGACAAGGGTGAAGTGGGGGAGAGGAAAACGAGAGGCAAATGGCAAAAAATGTAATGCGAGGGATAAGAGTTTGTGATGGGTACTTGGTATGTCTTGACTTGGCGTTAGCCTCCCCGGCAATGGCGCCAGAAATCCTTCTTGCTACCTCTTGAGCATGCGTTGGTTTTCCCTTGAAGAGGAAAGGGTGATGCAGCAAAGTAGCGTAAGTATTTCCCTCAGTTTTGAGAACCAAGGTATCAATCCAGTAGGAGGTTACACACAAGTCGCCTCGTACCTACACAAACAAATAAGAACCTTGCAACCAACGCGATAAAGGGGTTGTCAATCCCTTCACGGCCACATGCAAAAGTGAGATCTGATAGAGATAATAAGATAAACATTTTTGGTATTTTTATGATATAGATTGGAAAGTAAAGATTGCAAAATCAATTGATAGGAAAATAATATGATGAAAAATAGACCCGGGGGCCATAGGTTTCACTAGTGGCTTCTCTCAAGATAGCATAATTTACGGTGGGTGAATGAATTACTGTCGAGCAATTGATAGAAGAGCGCATAGTTATAAGAATATCTAGGCATGATCATGTATATAGACATCACGTCCGCGACAAGTAGACCGAAACGATTCTGCATCTACTACTATTACTCCACACATCGACCGCTATCCAGCATGCATCTAGAGTATTAAGTTCATAAGAACAGAGTAACACATTAGGCAAGATGACATGATGTAGAGGGATAAACTCAAGCAATATGATATAAACCCCATCTTTTTATCCTCGATGGCAACAATACAATACGTGCCTTGCTGCCCCTGCTGTCACTGGAATAGGACATCGCAAGATTGAACCCAAAGCTAAGCACTTCTCCCATTGGCAAGAAAGATCAATCTAGTAGGCCAAACCGAACTGATAATTCGAAGAGACTTGCAAAGATAATTAAATCATGCATACAAGAATTCAGAGAAGAATCAAATATTGTTCATAGATAATCTTGATCATAAACCCACAATTCATCAGATCTCGACAAACACACCGCAAAAAGAATTACATCGAATAGATCTCCAAGAAGAACGAGGAGAACTTTGTATTGAGATCCAAAGAGAGAGAAGAAGCCATCTAGCTAAAAACTATGGACCCGAAGGTCTGTGGTAAACTACTCACACATCATCGGAGAGGCTATGGTGTTGATGTAGAAGCCCTCCGTGATCGATTCCCCCTCCGGCGGAGCGCTGGAAAAGGCCCCAAGATGGGATCTCACGAGTACAGAAGGTTGCGGCGGTGGAAATAGGGTTTTGTGGTGCTCTCGGATGTTTTCAGCGTATATGAGTATATATAGGCGAAAGAAGTAGGTCGGTGGAGCCACGAGGGTGGGGGGCGCGCCCTCCTGCCTCGTGGCCTCCTCGTTTCTTTCTTGATGTCCACTCCAAGTCTCCTAGATTGCATTTGTTCCAAAAATAACTCTCCTGAAGGTTTCATTCCGTTTGGACTCCGTTTAATATTCCTTTTCTGCGAAACACTGAAATAGGCAAAAAAACAGCAATTTGCACTGGGCCTTCGGTTAATAGGTTAGTCCCAAAAATAATATAAAAGTGCATAGTAAAGCCCATTAAACATCCAAAACAGATAATATAATAGCATGGAACAATTAAAATTTATAGATACGTTGGAGACGTATCAAACATCCCCAAGCTTAATTCCTGCTCGTCCTCGAGTAGGTAAATGATAAAAACAGAATTTTTGATGTGGAATGCTACCTAGCATATTTCTCAATGTATTCTTCTTTATTGTGGCATGAATGTTCAGATCCGAAAGATTCAAGATAAAAGTTTAGTATTGACATGAAAATAATAATACTTCAAGCATACTAACAAAGTAATCATGTCTTCTCAAAATAACATGGCCAAACAAAGTTATCCCTACAAAATCATATAGTCTGGCTATGCTCTATCTTCATCACACAAAGTATTTAATCATGCACAACCCCGACGACAAGCCAAGCAATTGTTTCATACTTTTGATGTTCTCAAACTTTTTCAATCTTCACGCAATACATGAGCGTGAGCCATGGACATAACACTATATGTGGAATAGAATGGTGGTTGTGGAGAAGACAAAAAGGAGAAGATAGCTCACATCAACTAGGCGTATCAACGGGCTATGGAGATGCCCATCAATAGACAATGTGAGTGAGTAGGGATTGCCATGCAACAGATGCACTAGAGCTATAAGAGTATGAAAGCTCAACAAAAGAAACTAAGTGGGGGTGCATCCAACTCGCTTGCTCACGAAGACCTAGGGCATTTTGAGGAAGCCCATCATTGGAATATACAAGCCAAGTTCTATAATGTAAAATTCCCACTAGTATATGAAAGTGACAACATAGGAGACTCTCTATCATGACGATCATGGTGCTACTTTGAAGCACAAGTGTGGTAAAAGGATAGTAACATTGTCCCTTCTCTCTTTTTTCTCTCATCTTTTTTTCATTTGGGCCCTTTTCTCTTTTTTTATGGCCTCCTTTTTTTCGTCCGGAGTCTCATCCCGACTTGTGGGGAATCATAGTCTCCATCATCCTTTCCTCACTTGGGACAATGCTCTAATAATGATGATTATCACACTTTTATTTACTTACAGCTCGAGAATTACAACTCAATACTAGAACAAAATATGACTCTATGTGAATGCCTCCGGCGGTGTACCGGGATATGCAATGAATCAAGACTGACAGGTATGAAAGAATTATAAAGGTGGCTTTGCCACAAATACGATGTCAACTACATGATCATGCAAAGCAATATGACAATGATGGAGTGTGTCATAATAAATGGAACGGTGGTAAGTTGCATGGCAATATATCTCGAAATGGCTATGGGAATGCCATAATAGGCAGGTATGGTGGCTGTTTTGAGGAAGGTATATGGTGGGTGTATGATACCGGCGAAAGATGCGCGGTATTAGAGAGGCTAGCAATGGTGGAAGGGTGAGAGTGCGTATAATCCATGTACTCAACATTAGTCATAAAGAACTCACATAATTATTGCAAAAATCTATTAGTTATCAAAACAAAGTACTACGCGCATGCTCCTCGGGGATAGATTGGTAGGAAAAGACCATCGCCCATCCCCGACCGCCACTCATAAGGAAGACAATCAATAAATAAATCATGCTCCGACTTAATCACATAACGGTTCACCATACGTGCATGCTACGGGAATCACAAAATTTAGAACAAGTATTTCTCAAATTCATAACTACTCAACTAGCATGACTCTAATATCACCATCTTCATCTCTCAAAACAATTATCAATTATCAAACTTCTCATAGTATTCGATGCACTTTATATGATAGTTTTTATTATACCTATCTTGGATGTTCACCATATTAGGACTAATTTTATAGCCAAAGCAAACTACCATGCTGTTCTAATAGACTCTCAAAATAATATAAGTGAAGCATGAGAGATCAATAATTTCTATAAATAAAACCACCACCGTGCTCTAAAAAGATATAAGCGAAGCACTAGAGCAAAATTATCTAGCTCAAAAGATGTAAGTGAAGCACATAGAGTATTCCAATAAATTCCGATTCATGTGTGTCTCTCCCAAAAGGTGTGTACAGCAAGGATGATTGTGGTAAACTAAAAAGCAAAGACTCAAATCATACAAGACGCTCCAAGCAAAACACATATCATGTGATGAATAAAAATATAGCCTCAAGTAAAGTTACCGATAGACGAGGACGAAAGAGGGGATGCCTTCCGGGCCATCCCCAAGCTTAGCCTTTTGGTTGTCCTTGAATTTTACCTTGGGGTGCCTTGGGCATCCCCAAGCTTAGGCTCTTGCCACTCCGTATTCCATAATCCATCAAATCTTTACCCAAAACTTGAAAACTTCACAACACAAAACTCAACAGAAAATCTCATGAGCTCCGTTAGTATAAGAAAACAAATCACCACCATAAGGTACTGTAATGAACTCATTCTTTATTTATATTGGTGTTAAACCTACTGTATTCCAACTTCTCTATGGTTCATACCCCTCCCCCGATACTAGCCATAGATTCATCAAAATAAGCAAACAACACACGAAAAACAGAATCTGTCAAAAACAGAACAGTCTTTAGTAATCTGGATCAAGCGTATACTTCTGTAACTCCAAAAATTCTGAAATAAATTGGTGGACGTGAGGAATTTGTCTATTAATCATCTGCAAAAAGAATCAACCTAAAATTACTCTACAGTAAAAAATGGCAGCTAACCTCGTGAGCGCTAAAGTTTCTGTTTTTTACAGCAAGATCATAAAGACTTCAGCCAAGTCTTCCCAAAGGTTCTACTTGGCACAAACACTAATTTAAAACATGAAAACACATCTTAACAGAAGCTAGATGAATTATTTATTACTAAACAGAACCAAAAAGCAAGAAACAAAAATAAAATTGGGTTGCCTCCAAACAAGCGCTATCGTTTAACGCCCCTAGCTAGGCATAAAGGCAAGAATAGATCTAAGTATTATCATAATAATGGCAGGGCAAATTGCGGGAACTCATCTCATATGCCCTACGTTCAGCAGAAAGTTTCCTTTGTGGCAAACAAAAGTAATCAAAAGGGCTAAATTTAATGGGACAAAAGTCCCCAAGATCAAGCTCGGGAGGTATGGGTTCCTCCTTTGGCCCCTTGTATTGCACAAAAAATTCATCATTATAAGCATTCTTTTGGCAATACGTCATAAACCTTTGTTCAAGAGAAAAACCTAACCCGTTGTTTTGAATAGCAAATTCATCATTGAGTTCAGAAAATTTATCAACTAGAACATCGGTAGGAACCTTCTTTCTAAGGTTTTCATTGTAACCAACATGATCTAAAGATCGTAAACGCATTAAGTCTTCTTGATTAAAAAGTATAGCTTCTATGGGAGGACGACCCGCGTTCACCCTATAATGCGCAAAAATTTCATTGGCCTCTTTCATTATAAATCTGAACTCATGTGCCAAAAAGATAGTAGCTGCTCGCTTAACAGAAGAATGCTCGATATTGGAAAACTCTAGAAAAATCCTTTGTATGCAAGGATGCATATGAATAAATTGTCTTTCAAGTTCAACTACGAGCAAGGATATAGCATCCGCAAGACTACTAGTTCTATGAAGAATAGACCCACCCATAGAGGGCAGGGCACCGGCACAAGTAAAGAAATCTTGAATAACTCCTTTTCCAATAATATTACCACTATCAATCCGAAACTTTTTAGTGTGTAAAATAGTAGGATCTTCATGAGGATCATCAAAAGCATCAAAGTTTTCCATGTTATTACTACTATCCTTATTAACGATAACCTCCCCAGTTTCAGGCATGAAGGCAGCAAATTGCACAAAGAACGAGCACACAAAAAGCAAGCGAAAAGAGACGGAAAAAGAAGGCGAATAAAACGACAAGGGTGAAGTGGGGGAGAGGAAAACGAGAGGCAAATGGCAAAAAATGTAATGCGAGGGATAAGAGTTTGTGATGGGTACTTGGTATGTCTTGACTTGGCGTTAGCCTCCCCGGCAATGGCGCCAGAAATCCTTCTTGCTACCTCTTGAGCATGCGTTGGTTTTCCCTTGAAGAGGAAAGGGTGATGCAGCAAAGTAGCGTAAGTATTTCCCTCAGTTTTGAGAACCAAGGTATCAATCCAGTAGGAGGTTACACACAAGTCGCCTCGTACCTACACAAACAAATAAGAACCTTGCAACCAACGCGATAAAGGGGTTGTCAATCCCTTCACGGCCACATGCAAAAGTGAGATCTGATAGAGATAATAAGATAAACATTTTTGGTATTTTTATGATATAGATTGGAAAGTAAAGATTGCAAAATCAATTGATAGGAAAATAATATGATGAAAAATAGACCCGGGGGCCATAGGTTTCACTAGTGGCTTCTCTCAAGATAGCATAATTTACGGTGGGTGAATGAATTACTGTCGAGCAATTGATAGAAGAGCGCATAGTTATAAGAATATCTAGGCATGATCATGTATATAGACATCACGTCCGCGACAAGTAGACCGAAACGATTCTGCATCTACTACTATTACTCCACACATCGACCGTATCCAGCATGCATCTAGAGTATTAAGATCATAAGAACAGAGTAACACATTAGGCAAGATGACATGATGTAGAGGGATAAACTCAAGCAATATGATATAAACCCCATCTTTTTATCCTCGATGGCAACAATACAATACGTGCCTTGCTGCCCCTGCTGTCACTGGGAATAGGACATCGCAAGATTGAATCCAAAGCTAAGCACTTCTCCCATGGCAAGAAAGATCAATCTAGTAGGCCAAACCGAACTGATAATTCGAAGAGACTTGCAAAGATAATTAAATCATGCATACAAGAATTCAGAGAAGAATCAAATATTGTTCATAGATAATCTTGAGCATAAACCCACAATTCATCAGATCTCGACAAACACACCGCAAAAAGAATTACATCGAATAAATCTCCAAGAAGAACGAGGAGAACTTTGTATTGAGATCCAAAGAGAGAGAAGAAGCCATCTAGCTAAAAACTATGGACCCGAAGGTCTGTGGTAAACTACTCACACATCATCGGAGAGGCTATGGTGTTGATGTAGAAGCCCTCCGTGATCGATTCCCCCTCCGGCGGAGCGCTGGAAAAGGCCCCAAGATGGGATCTCACGAGTACAGAAGGTTGCGGCGGTGGAAATAGGGTTTTGTGGTGCTCTCGGATGTTTTCAGCGTATATGAGTATATATAGGCGAAAGAAGTAGGTCGGTGGAGCCACGAGGGTGGGGGGCGCGCCCTCCTGCCTCGTGGCCTCCTCGTTTCTTTCTTGATGTCCACTCCAAGTCTCCTAGATTGCATTTGTTCCAAAAATAACTCTCCTGAAGGTTTCATTCCGTTTGGACTCCGTTTAATATTCCTTTTCTGCGAAACACTGAAATAGGCAAAAAAACAGCAATTTGCACTGGGCCTTCGGTTAATAGGTTAGTCCCAAAAATAATATAAAAGTGCATAGTAAAGACCATTAAACATCCAAAACAGATAATATAATAGCATGGAACAATTAAAATTTATAGATACGTTGGAGACGTATCAAGCATCCCCAAGCTTAATTCCTGCTCGTCCTCGAGTAGGTAAATGATAAAAACAGAATTTTACATGTGGAATGCTACCTAGCATATTTCTCAATGTATTCTTCTTTATTGTGGCATGAATGTTCAGATCCGAAAGATTCAAGACAAAAGTTTAATATTGACATAAAAATAATAATACTTCAAGCATACTAACAAAGTAATCATGTCTTCTCAAAATAACATGGCCAAACAAAGTTATCCCTACAAAATCATATAGTCTGGCTATGCTCTATCTTCATCACACAAAGTATTTAATCATGCACAACCCCGACGACAAGCCAAGCAATTGTTTCATACTTTTGATGTTCTCAAACTTTTTCAATCTTCACGCAATACATGAGCGTGAGCCATGGACATAACACTATATGTGGAATAGAATGGTGGTTGTGGAGAAGACAAAAAGGAGAAGATAGCTCACATCAACTAGGCGTATCAACGGGCTATGGAGATGCCCATCAATAGACAATGTGAGTGAGTAGGGATTGCCATGCAACAGATGCACTAGAGCTATAAGAGTATGAAAGCTCAACAAAAGAAACTAAGTGGGGGTGCATCCAACTCGCTTGCTCACGAAGACCTAGGGCATTTTGAGGAAGCCCATCATTGGAATATACAAGCCAAGTTCTATAATGTAAAATTCCCACTAGTATATGAAAGTGACAACATAGGAGACTCTCTATCATGACGATCATGGTGCTACTTTGAAGCACAAGTGTGGTAAAAGGATAGTAACATTGTCCCTTCTCTCTTTTTTCTCTCATCTTTTTTTCATTTGGGCCCTTTTCTCTTTTTTATGGCCTCCTTTTTTTTCGTCCGGAGTCTCATCCCGACTTGTGGGGGAATCATAGTCTCCATCATCCTTTCCTCACTTGGGACAATGCTCTAATAATGATGATTATCACACTTTTATTTACTTACAGCTCGAGAATTACAACTCAATACTAGAACAAAATATGACTCTATGTGAATGCCTCCGGCGGTGTACCGGGATATGCAATGAATCAAGACTGACATGTATGAAAGAATTATAAAGGTGGCTTTGCCACAAATACGATGTCAACTACATGATCATGCAAAGCAATATGACAATGATGGAGTGTGTCATAATAAATGGAACGGTGGTAAGTTGCATGGCAATATATCTCGAAATGGCTATGGGAATGCCATAATAGGCAGGTATGGTGGCTGTTTTGAGGAAGGTATATGGTGGGTGTATGATACCGGCGAAAGATGCGCGGTATTAGAGAGGCTAGCAATGGTGGAAGGGTGAGAGTGCGTATAATCCATGTACTCAACATTAGTCATAAAGAACTCACATAATTATTGCAAAAATCTATTAGTTATCAAAACAAAGTACTACGCGCATGCTCCTCGGGGGATAGATTGGTAGGAAAAGACCATCGCCCATCCCCGACCGCCACTCATAAGGAAGACAATCAATAAATAAATCATGCTCCGACTTAATCACATAACGGTTCACCATACGTGCATGCTACGGGAATCACAAAATTTAGAACAAGTATTTCTCAAATTCATAACTACTCAACTAGCATGACTCTAATATCACCATCTTCATCTCTCAAAACAATTATCAATTATCAAACTTCTCATAGTATTCGATGCACTTTATATGATAGTTTTTATTATACCTATCTTGGATGTTCACCATATTAGGACTAATTTTATAGCCAAAGCAAACTACCATGCTGTTCTAATAGACTCTCAAAATAATATAAGTGAAGCATGAGAGATCAATAATTTCTATAAATAAAACCACCACCGTGCTCTAAAAAGATATAAGCGAAGCACTAGAGCAAAATTATCTAGCTCAAAAGATGTAAGTGAAGCACATAGAGTATTCCAATAAATTCCGATTCATGTGTGTCTCTCCCAAAAGGTGTGTACAGCAAGGATGATTGTGGTAAACTAAAAAGCAAAGACTCAAATCATACAAGACGCTCCAAGCAAAACACATATCATGTGATGAATAAAAATATAGCCTCAAGTAAAGTTACCGATAGACGAGGACGAAAGAGGGGATGCCTTCCGGGCCATCCCCAAGCTTAGCCTTTTGGTTGTCCTTGAATTTTACCTTGGGGTGCCTTGGGCATCCCCAAGCTTAGGCTCTTGCCACTCCGTATTCCATAATCCATCAAATCTTTACCCAAAACTTGAAAACTTCACAACACAAAACTCAACAGAAAATCTCATGAGCTCCGTTAGTATAAGAAAACAAATCACCACCATAAGGTACTGTAATGAACTCATTCTTTATTTATATTGGTGTTAAACCTACTGTATTCCAACTTCTCTATGGTTCATACCCCCTCCCCCGATACTAGCCATAGATTCATCAAAATAAGCAAACAACACACGAAAAACAGAATCTGTCAAAAACAGAACAGTCTTTAGTAATCTGGATCAAGCGTATACTTCTGTAACTCCAAAAATTCTGAAATAAATTGGTGGACGTGAGGAATTTGTCTATTAATCATCTGCAGAAAGAATCAACCTAAAATTACTCTACAGTAAAAAATGGCAGCTAACCTCGTGAGCGCTAAAGTTTCTGTTTTTTACAGCAAGATCATAAAGACTTCAGCCAAGTCTTCCCAAAGGTTCTACTTGGCACAAACACTAATTTAAAACATGAAAACACATCTTAACAGAAGCTAGATGAATTATTTATTACTAAACAGAACCAAAAAGCAAGAAACAAAAATAAAATTGGGTTGCCTCCAAACAAGCGCTATCGTTTAACGCCCCTAGCTAGGCATAAAGGCAAGAATAGATCTAAGTATTATCATAATAATGGCAGGGCAAATTGCGGGAACTCATCTCATATGCCCTACGTTCAGCAGAAAGTTTCCTTTGTGGCAAACAAAAGTAATCAAAAGGGCTAAATTTAATGGGACAAAAGTCCCCAAGATCAAGCTCGGGAGGTATGGGTTCCTCCTTTGGCCCCTTGTATTGCACAAAAAATTCATCATTATAAGCATTCTTTTGGCAATACGTCATAAACCTTTGTTCAAGAGAAAAACCTAACCCGTTGTTTTGAATAGCAAATTCATCATTGAGTTCAGAAAATTTATCAACTAGAACATCGGTAGGAACCTTCTTTCTAAGGTTTTCATTGTAACCAACATGATCTAAAGATCGTAAACGCATTAAGTCTTCTTGATTAAAAAGTATAGCTTCTATGGGAGGACGACCCGCGTTCACCCTATAATGCGCAAAAATTTCATTGGCCTCTTTCATTATAAATCTGAACTCATGTGCCAAAAAGATAGTAGCTGCTCGCTTAACAGAAGAATGCTCGATATTGGAAAACTCTAGAAAAATCCTTTGTATGCAAGGATGCATATGAATAAATTGTCTTTCAAGTTCAACTACGAGCAAGGATATAGCATCCGCAAGACTACTAGTTCTATGAAGAATAGACCCACCCATAGAGGGCAGGGCACCGGCACAAGTAAAGAAATCTTGAATAACTCCTTTTCCAATAATATTACCACTATCAATCCGAAACTTTTTAGTGTGTAAAATAGTAGGATCTTCATGAGGATCATCAAAAGCATCAAAGTTTTCCATGTTATTACTACTATCCTTATTAACGATAACCTCCCCAGTTTCAGGCATGAAGGCAGCAAATTGCACAAAGAACGAGCACGCAAAAAGCAAGCGAAAAGAGACGGAAAAAGAAGGCGAATAAAACGACAAGGGTGAAGTGGGGGAGAGGAAAACGAGAGGCAAATGGCAAAAAATGTAATGCGAGGGATAAGAGTTTGTGATGGGTACTTGGTATGTCTTGACTTGGCGTTAGCCTCCCCGGCAATGGCGCCAGAAATCCTTCTTGCTACCTCTTGAGCATGCGTTGGTTTTCCCTTGAAGAGGAAAGGGTGATGCAGCAAAGTAGCGTAAGTATTTCCCTCAGTTTTGAGAACCAAGGTATCAATCCAGTAGGAGGTTACACACAAGTCGCCTCGTACCTACACAAACAAATAAGAACCTTGCAACCAACGCGATAAAGGGGTTGTCAATCCCTTCACGGCCACATGCAAAAGTGAGATCTGATAGAGATAATAAGATAAACATTTTTGGTATTTTTATGATATAGATTGGAAAGTAAAGATTGCAAAATCAATTGATAGGAAAATAATATGATGAAAATAGACCCGGGGGCCATAGGTTTCACTAGTGGCTTCTCTCAAGATAGCATAATTTACGGTGGGTGAATGAATTACTGTCGAGCAATTGATAGAAGAGCGCATAGTTATAAGAATATCTAGGCATGATCATGTATATAGACATCACGTCCGCGACAAGTAGACCGAAACGATTCTGCATCTACTACTATTACTCCACACATCGACCGCTATCCAGCATGCATCTAGAGTATTAAGTTCATAAGAACAGAGTAACACATTAGGCAAGATGACATGATGTAGAGGGATAAACTCAAGCAATATGATATAAACCCCATCTTTTTATCCTCGATGGCAACAATACAATACGTGCCTTGCTGCCCCTGCTGTCACTGGAATAGGACATCGCAAGATTGAATCCAAAGCTAAGCACTTCTCCCATGGCAAGAAAGATCAATCTAGTAGGCCAAACCGAACTGATAATTCGAAGAGACTTGCAAAGATAATTAAATCATGCATACAAGAATTCAGAGAAGAATCAAATATTGTTCATAGATAATCTTGAGCATAAACCCACAATTCATCAGATCTCGACAAACACACCGCAAAAAGAATTACATCGAATAGATCTCCAAGAAGAACGAGGAGAACTTTGTATTGAGATCCAAAGAGAGAGAAGAAGCCATCTAGCTAAAAACTATGGACCCGAAGGTCTGTGGTAAACTACTCACACATCATCGGAGAGGCTATGGTGTTGATGTAGAAGCCCTCCGTGATCGATTCCCCCTCCGGCGGAGCGCTGGAAAAGGCCCCAAGATGGGATCTCACGAGTACAGAAGGTTGCGGCGGTGGAAATAGGGTTTTGTGGTGCTCTCGGATGTTTTCAGCGTATATGAGTATATATAGGCGAAAGAAGTAGGTCGGTGGAGCCACGAGGGTGGGGGGCGCGCCTACGCCCCTGGGCGCGTCCTCCTGCCTCGTGGCCTCCTCGTTTCTTTCTTGATGTCCATCCCAAGTCTCGTAGATTGCATTTGTTCCAAAAATAACTCTCCTGAAGGTTTCATTCCGTTTGGACTCCGTTTAATATTCCTTTTCTGCGAAACACTGAAATAGGCAAAAAAAGAGCAATTTGCACTGGGCCTTCGGTTAATAGGTTAGTCCCAAAAATAATATAAAAGTGCATAGTAAAGCCCATTAAACATCCAAAACAGATAATATAATAGCATGGAACAATCAAAATTTATAGATACGTTGGAGACGTATCACTTTCCACCCTCAACCTCTCTCGCATCCTTTTCTGACCACCCGTTTTACTTCCATTGCAGATGGTCTCAGCAAGATGATTTCCAGCTTTCCGTCGTGTGCCGGCCGTACATTGACGACATGCAGTCCGGTTTCCAATCATCCGTATAATTTCAGTGTTTCTTTTGTTTTGTATAACGTCATATTTCATATCTGCATCAGAGGACACATGCGTTCACTAGGCATGTTGGAGAGAGCACACCAAGTTCCCAGATTGCAAATATGATCCTAACCACTAATATGTTAGTTCTACATTTTCTTCGTCTAAGTTCTAAAGGACTGGACACTGTCACAACCTGTTATAGTCTTATAGAGTGTTTGTTCGTCTCTTCTGCGATTCGATTCATATGAATTTAAGGGGACGCCCATTTGCATATCAGCTGCATGAATCAGGAAGGCCGTGGAGCAGAATTCAGTCTTATAGCCTGACAGTGATGTCCATTTGTGCTTTTCTAGCTGAATAACTCCTGCTCTATGTGGATGTCACTTCAATTAATCATCAAATTTCCACCTATGCACGCTATGCAGGTGGAGGAGAAGCAGTAGGTCTGGAGGTTCCATCCCTTTTTGATGCCTGAGATTTTTTTGTCCATTCCGTGGTCACCGGAAGGATGTCCAAGTTAGTTACAACATTAAATCATCCGTATATCTCAGCGTTTTTCTTTTTTGCACTATCAAATTTCATATGTGCATCAGACGAAATGTGCTTTCTATCGGCGTGTTGGAGCGAACCGAGTCCCAGACCTCATTTATATGGCTACAGGCATTGATCAATAAAAGGGCACTCCATTTTGTATCTTCTAAAACATCACTGAAATTTTAGCGCTCTGTCTTTATTTTTGTTGCTTCCGTTCTATGTTTAGAAACTCGTTAGTATGATAAAAAGAATTCCATATGTCCCTTTATCCGTCTTTCACTGTCTCATAATAACGGCACATATTAAGCTCACCAAACTGGATCACATACTCATACATATCTTTCATCGTCGAATAAAAGGAGATTGTCAAGTTGCCTTTTTATCATGTCAGTATATTAAGTATTATGTATGTTCATATGAACAAGAAATAATCATTTACCATCAGATTACGATCACTTCTGATTTTGATCATGTACTCAATCTTAATTACAAGTGTCATTAAAAAAGGACAAGAAAGTGACCACTTGCTTCCGGGTCTTCTCTCTTCCACTAGTAGAAAACAGGGCTTTGGTTCGGGCCTGGCCAGCCCACTAGTCCCGGTTCTGCACGATCCGGGACCCATGGGGGGCATTCGTCCCGGTTCGTGAGCCCAGGGGGCCGGCCGGGGCCTCGTGGGCATTCGTCCCGGTTCGTCTGGACCCATTTGTCCCGGTTCTAGGCACGAACCGGGACCAATGGGCCTCGCTCCTGGCCCACAGCCATTGGTCCCGGTTCGTCACTCAAACCAGGACAGAAGGGGGAGCTTTAGTCCCGGTTCCAGCCACGAACCGAGACAAATAAGTTGCCTATATATACCCCATCGCCGCAGCAGAGCACTCCACAGTGCTCTGTTTTTTGTGGCCGGCGAGGGGAGGGCATTTGGGTGCTCTAGCTCACCTCCTATGCACATGAGGTGTTCGATGAAATGCCCGAGCCACACTAGTTTACAAGGGTTTCATGCCACACTATAATGTTTGGACGAGGCACGGAGAAATAGGGGTTATGATGGAAGACAGCGAAGAAGAAGAGGACGATGACAACTATGTGCCCCCTGAATACGGTGATGCTGCAACGGGGGAAGCTGTTGAAGATCAAGAGGAACTAGACGATGTGCCCGATGATGATGATCTCCGCCGGGTCATTGTCGATGCAAGGACACAATGCGAAAGTCAAAAGGAGAAGCTGAAGTTCGATCGCATGTTAGAGGATCACAAAAAAGGGTTGTACCCCAATTGCGAAGATGGCAACACAAAGCTCGGTACCGTACTGGAATTGCTGCAATGGAAGGCAGAGAATGCTGTGCCTGACAAAGGATTTGAGAAGCTACTGAAAATATTGAAGAAGAAGCTTCCAAAGGATAACGAATTGGCCGATAGTACATACGCAACAAAGAAGGTCGTATGCCCTCTAGGATTGCAGGTGCAGAAGATACATGCATGCCCTAATGACTGCATCCTCTACCGCGGTGCGTATGAGGATTTGAACGCATGCCTAGTATGCGGTGCATTGCGGTATAAGATCAGACGAGATGACCCTGGTCATGTTGACGGCGAGCCCCCCAGGAAGAGGGTTCCTACGAAGGTGATGTGGTATGCTCCTATAATACCACGGTTGAAACGTCTGTTCAGAAACGAAGAGCGTTCCAAGTTGATGCGATGGCATAGAGAGGGCCGTAAGAAAGACGGGAAGTTGAGAGCACCCGCTGACGGGTCGCAGTGGAGAAAAATCGAGAGAGAGTACTGGGCTGAGTTTGCAGGTGACCCAAAGAATGTATGGTTTGGTTTAAGCGCGGATGGCATTAATCCTTTCGGGGAGCAGAGCAGCAATCACAGCACCTGGCCCGTGACTCTATGTATGTATAACCTTCCTCCTTGGATGTGCATGAAGCGGAAGTTCATTATGATGCCAGTTCTCATCCAAGGCCCTAAGCAACCCGGCAACGACATTGATGTGTACCTAAGGCCATTAGTTGAAGAACTTTTACAGCTGTGGAATGGAAACGGTGTACGTGTGTGGGATGAGCACAAACAGGAGGAATTTAACCTGCACGCCTTGCTGTTTGTAACCATCAATGATTGGCCCGCTCTCAGTAACCTTTCAGGACGGACAAACAAGGGATACCACGCATGCACACACTGTTTAGCTGACACCGAAAGTATATACCTAGACAAATGCAGGAAGAATGTGTACCTGGGCCATCGTCGATTTCTTCCGACCATCCATCAATGTCGAAAGAAAGGCAAGCATTTCAAAGGCGAGGCAGATCACCGGAAGAAGCCCGCCATGCGTACCAGTGATCACGTACTTGCTATGGTCAATGATTTACACGTAATCTTTGGAAAGGGTCCCGGCGGACTAGCTGTTCCGAATGACGCTGAGGGACGCGCACCCATGTGGAAGAAGAAATCTATATTTTGGGACATACCCTACTGGAAAGACCTAGAGGTCCGCTCTTCAATCGACGTGATGCACGTGACGAAGAACCTTTGCGTGAACCTGCTAGGTTTCTTGGGCGTGTATGGGAAGAAAAAAGATACACCTGAGGCACGGGAGGACCTGCAACGTTTGCACGAAAAAGACGACATGCCTCCAAAGCAGTATGAAGGTCCTGCCAGCTATGCTCTTACCAAAGAAGAGAAGGAAATCTTCTTTGAATGCCTGCTCAGTATGAAGGTCCCGACTGGCTTCTCGTCGAATATAAAGGGAATAATAAATATGCCAGAGAAAAAGTTCCAGAACCTAAAGTCTCATGACTGCCACGTGATTATGACGCAACTGCTTCCGGTTGCATTGAGGGGGCTTCTACCGGAAAACGTCCGATTAGCCATTGTGAAGCTATGTGCATTCCTCAATGCAATCTCTCAGAAGGTGATCGATCTAGAAATCATACCAAGGCTAAGGAGTGATGTGGCGTAATGTCTTGTCAGTTTCCAGTTGGTGTTCCCACCATCCTTCTTCAATATCATGACGCATGTCCTAGTTCATCTAGTCGACGAGATTGTCATTCTGGGCCCCATATTTCTACACAATATGTTCCCCTTTGAGAGGTTCATGGGAGTCCTAAAGAAATATATCCGTAACCGCGCTAGGCCAGAAGGAAGCATCTCCATGGGCCATCAAACAGAGGATGTCATTGGGTTTTGTGTTGACTTCATTCCTGGCCATAAGAAGATAGGTCTCCCTAAATCGCGGTATGAGGGGAGACTGACTGGAAAAGGCACGCTTGGAGGGGACTCAATAATATGCAGGGACGGGCATTCTTGGTCTCAAGCACACTACACAGTTCTACAGAACTCTACCTTGGTGACCCCGTATGTCGATGAACACAAGAACAGTTTGCGCTCCAAACACCCGGAGCAGTGTGACGACTGGATTACATGTGAACACATCAAGACTTTCAGCAGTTAGATGGAAAAACGTCTCAGAGGTGATAACACTGTTTCTGATGAGCTGTACTCGTTGTCCAGGGGACCATCTTCGACTATATTGACTTACAAAGGATACGAGATAAATGGGAATACATTTTACACGATCGCCCAAGATCAAAAGAGCACCAACCAAAACAGCGGTGTCCGCTTTGATGCAGCAACCAAGAGGGGAAAGGACACATATTATGGTTACATAGTGGACATATGGGAAGTTGACTACGGACATGATTTTAAGGTCCCTTTGTTTAAGTGCAAATGGGTCAATCTGTCAGGAGGCGGGGTACAGGTAGACCCACAGTATGGAATGACAACAGTGGATATGAACAATCTTGGATACACTGACGAACCATTCGTCCTAGCCAATGATGTGGCACAGGTTATCTATGTGAAGGACATGTCTACCAAACCGAGAAAAAGAAAAGATAAGGAAGCGAATACATCATACGATGAGCCAAAGCGCCACATAGTTCTTTCAGGAAAAAGGGACATCATGGGAGTGGAGGGCAAGACAGACATGTCTGAAGATTATGAAAAGTTTCATGAAATTCCTCCCTTCAAAGTCAAGGCTGACCCAAGCATCCTGATAAACGATGAAGATTATCCATGGTTACGGCGCAATCAGCAAAGGACACAAGCGAAGAACAAGTAAAGACTTTCTCTCCACAACTATTATAATGATGCCATGCCAACTTTCAACCTTTTCGTAGTTCATTTGAAATGCCTGTTGTAACAGACGAGTTTCCGTATGAAACCCTGATATCTCGAAATAGATTGTCCGGTTAGTACACGAAGTGCATCCAGTTTTTGCCGTAACCCTCTCAACTTTTCAGCACATGCTATGTGGGTGAAATGATGATACCATGCCAACTTTCAACCTTTTCATAGTTTATTTGAATTGTTTTTCAATTTTAGGGTCTTATAGCTAAAAAAAATCAGTAAATGCATGAAAAATAATAAATGAAGATAGAAAGGGTTGAAAATTGATGATTTGGCTTTGAATGTTGTATCTTGGACACACAAGAAGTCCGGAGTTGTAGTAAGTTATTAAAAATGAAAGAGAGGCGCAATGCTCCCCTGCACGTTGCTTAGCTTCAGGCCTTGAGGAAATAGTGTAGACTGCACGGAGCTATGTGTAGTTTTCGTCCGAAACCCTGATAGCTCCGTGCAGTCTACACCACTTCCTCAAGGCGTGAAGCTAAGAAACATGCAGGTGAGCATTGCGCCTCTCCTTCATCGTCTCTGCATTCAGGGCTTATAAACCGCCGCGAGTGCCTCCCTCTTGGTGAGGTGGGACTAAAAAACAGTTGCAGAAAGAATCAACTAAAAAACTTTTTTACCGGTTCATGCCATGAACCGTTACTAAAGGTGCTCGTGGGGCCCCAGCCTTATAACCGGTACCAAATGAAATGCCTTTGTAACAGCCTTAGAACCGGTACTAAAGGAATCAACTAAAAAGCTTTTATAAACCTCTAGTATTATTGAAACTAAAATTATATAGAATTTATGCAACTAAAATTATCGAAGTATTTTCTGTTCAAAACATTAAAAGCAAAAAGAATTTTCATAAAATAAATACAAAAAGCAAAAAATAAAATAAAATAAATAAGTATAAACAAAATAAACTTTTATAAATAAGTAGAAACAAAATAAAATAAATAAGTAGAAACAAAATAAAATAAAATAAAATAAACTTTAATAAAATAAAATAAATAAACTATAATAAAATAAAATAAATAAACCTTCATAAAATAAATAAAAATAGCAACAGTAACTATTTTGTTGTAAGTAGAAAAAAAATCAACAAAGAAAACAAAAAAAGGAAAAAAAAATAAAAAAAGCCACCTACTGGGCCACCACGGCCTGAATACGACTAGAAACCCACCCATGGGCCAGGATTCAGGCCCGTAGAAGGCCCAGTAGGGCTACAAGCAGATACAGTGTGTTTAGGCCCGTAAGCCTGCATTTAAGAGGAGCTCGAGAGGGTAGCGGGAGTGGGGCTTATAAACCACTCTCGAGCTCCCTCAACTAGCGAGGTGTGACTAAACTTTTGTGCCGCGACGCGGGCAACACAAGGCCTTTAGTCCCGGTTGGTGCCACCAACCGGGACTAAATGTGTGCATTGGTACCAGTTCATGGTACCAACCGGAACCAATGCCCACCCTTTAGTCCCGATTGGTGCCACCAACCGGGACCAAAGGTCTCTGCTTCCCGTCCTTTGGGCTGCTGAAAAGAGACCTTTGGTCCCAGTTGGTGGCATCAACCGGGACTAAAGGGGGCATTGGTCCCGGTTGGTGGCACGAACCGGGACCAATGCTCCGTCTATATATACAGCACTTGTGAAAATTTTCGTTTAGTTCTTCGATCCCGCCTCGACGATGCCGCCAGGCTGCCCCTCTGCCTAGCCGCCGTCGTCGTAGCCCTGCCTCCGATGCCGTCCCGCGCCGCCTCGACGCCGTCGCCGCCCCGCGCCACCCCTGCCCCGACGCCGCCAGCCCTGCCTCCTCTCGTCGCCCGTCGCCGCGCCCCTACCCCACCGTCACCGTCGCCATGCCCTGCTTCCTCGTCACCGTCGCCATCCCCATGCCCTGCCTCCTCGTCGCCGCCCCCCTGCGGTGAGCTCATTCTCCTCGTCGCCGGGCGCCCTATCTGCATATGCATTTTCTAGCTAATTAAGTTTAGATGTGTAGTTGTATTAATTTAGATGTGTAGTTGTATTAATTTAGATGTTTAGTTGTTGTAATTTGTTCATAAAAGAATATGCAAAAGTTAGAATTTTTTTCTGTTTATAGATTTTTTTGGTGATATTATTGTTGAATATGCAAATGTTTGTATGTTCATATGCAAAGAATATGTCAATTTTTTTCATAGAATTTTTATGATTTTTTCTGTTGTAACTTTGTTCATAGAATTTTTATTTTGTTCATAGAATTTTTATGATTTTTCTGTTGTAATTTTGTTCATAGAATTTTTATGATTTTTTTGTTGTTCATAGAATTTTCTTTGTCAATTTATGTATATGTTCATATTGTGTATGTATAGGAAAATTGTGTATGATCAAATTCATTTATGTATATGTTCATATTTAGAAGAAAAAGCAGGAGAGGAAAAAGGAAAATAAGAAGAGGAAGAAGGAGAAAAAGAAGAAGAAGAGGAGAAGTAAATAAGAAGATGAAAAAGAAGAAAAAAAAAGAGGAGAAGAAGAAGGAATAGAGGAGAAGAAGAAATAGAAGGTTCCTTCTATTTCTTCTTCTTCTCCTCTATTCCTTCTTCTTCTCCTCTTTTTTTCTTCTTTTTTTCTTCGATCTCCTCCTCTATTCCCTTCTTCTTCTCCTCTTTTTTTTTCTTCTTCTTCCTCTTCTTATTGTTTATCGGGTATGTCGTTGTCGATATACCCCCCCTCCCCGATAACTTTAAGTAAGTACTACTTAGAAATTGTTTAATATAATTAGTTAGAAAAATAATATAACTAGTTAAACTAGTTTATTTTTAGTAAGTACTACTTTATTTTATTTATAGTAAGTGCTTAGTAGTTGAACTAGTTGATTTAATAAAACTACTTTATTTTACTATAGAAGTAGTTTATTTTTAGTAAGTACTACTTTATTTTATTTATAGTAAGTGCTTAGTAGTTGAACTAGTTGATTTAATAAAACTACTTTATTTTACTATAGAAGTAGTTTATTTTTAGCAAGAAAATTAATAGAACTAGTTTATATTTTTAGTTCAAGCAATTATTCCCGCATCGACGTCGACGATGCCTATCCCGCATCCTCGTCGTCGACTCGGCGGAGGAGGCCTGCTTGATCAGAGGGGCCATGTCCGGGACTGGGCTCCGCCGGGCTGGTATTGGGAGGTGCTACCTTCCGGGGGGCGTAGGTTGGTGAGGAGCCAGCCCGTCGTTGACCCGATCCTTGTTTGGTGGCGGTCGCGTGGGCCAGTGACGGTGCCGAGGCTTCCGGACACCGCGGAGGTGGTACGTCACCGTGTCAGCGAGGAGGACGAGCACGTCCGTCGCTACATGGTTGCGTTGGAGGGCAGGTTCGACAATACCTGGCAGTTCTTCAGGGATCTCACTGGAGCTATGATCCTGTGATGGTTCCTTCTCTTTGGGTGTCCACCGCCCGCGCCGATACCCGTCGGGCGCTACGGTTCTAGCTGTATTAGCGATGCTATATGTATGATAGTATTCGAGGTGTATTAGTGATAATATTCGACGATGTACGGACGCAAGAGATGATGTAGTTTTGCTTATAATTGAATGCATGCTAATTTGAATACTACTTTATTTTACGATTTGGTTTTGCTTATTGAATGCTCAAATTGGAAAACTACTCCTACTTTGAATGCTAAAATTGGAGAGCACTATGCAAGGCGTATGCATTTGATTAGTTGATAGCTTATAGGGTTTTTGTTTTTGCAGAAATCTAGGAGCCCCCTCCATCATCCCCGCCGTCGTCCCCGTCACCGACCCCCCTCCGACCTCGAGGTGAGACCAGCCAAATCTCCATGTCAATATGAGTCCTATAAGATATTTTGAAATGTTTTTGCTCATATTTTCAACCATTGAAATGTAATGGCCATCAAGTTTGAATGCTCATATGATGTAGATAAAAACATGTATATTTCCGTTCCGGCAAATTTCAGGCGCTCGATATGTCCTTTTTTAGAAAGATAATTAAACGATATTTCGGGTTGACTTTAAGTCTGTCGAGTCTCCACCATATATGAGAGGACGAAGAATCCCGACTGTTGTCGTGGGGGTAGCTTCTCCTTCGTTCCCGTGTGCTAGACAATTTGGTGTAATGCACTCGGGAACGAAAGGAGGAGCTACCATCACCGACGGTCGCAAATGTCAGAGAGGAATCGGTGAGGGAGAGTCTCCACCATATATATATGAGAGGACGAAGAATCCCGACTGTTGTCGTGGGGGTAGCTTCTCCTTCATTCCCGTGTGCTAGACAATTTGGTGTAATGCACTCGGGAATGAAAGGAGGAGCTACCATCACCGACGGTCGAATATGTACACCACGTGAGCTGAGAGTTTTCAAGAAAAGACTCGACAGACCGATAGTCAACCCGTGATGAATAATAATGATCTAATTTAGGTTTTTTAGTACATATATTTAATTGTACAAGTTTAATATTTGAATTATGAACATAGGAAATGTCGTACTCGGACGACGAAAGTCTCCCGGGGGAGTGCGACTGGTGCCACGACGACCGAGGTCTGTGCGACAGGCCTCACCTAGACGAAGATCGGCGCTTCAGCATTAAGCTCGAGGAGACCTTCGATGTTGAAACGGTACGCAACGACGACAAGTGTTTTTTTCGTAATTAAGCACGACTTCAACTATTTCAACGTGTAATTTTCATCTTTTACAATTCGACTAGCTTATCCCATGCCATGCAAGACGCTATGTCTTGGAGAGGATGGGTTTTGAAGACCATGAAAGTATGGAAACAAAGAAAATTCACCTGGACCCATCATGGTATGGATTTCGAAGTAAATCTGTACAATTCTGAGAGCATAACCCATTTTGGTTGCAAAAAATGGGAAGCACTTTGCAAGATGTATGGTTTTCATGAGGATATGCTTGTCACCATGGATCTTGGTGATCCTGAAATCGAGCAAGACAATATGGACATTTGGGTCCTTGTTGATACGCCTCCAATTCTACCGCTATGTGAGTTTCTCAAACATAGTTATTAACTAATTTATATTGTTTATTTCAAAATAGTTGACAGGTTATTTTCATTCTTCAAAGAATGTGTGGAAGATGGTAGACAAAACCCACTACACCGATGGCTCCGAATTAACTTATCAGGAGAAAAATCATCTGATCGCATTTTGTACTGATCTTGAGAATTACAATATCTACAATCAAACTCCTCAACATTATGGTCAATACGTGCCACTAGTGCACGTGTTGAACTACGGTAACTACCATGGAGATACCCTGGTAAGATTTTTTACTATTACGACATCCGTGCATCTTTTGCATACTTCTAAAACTAGTACATCATTGCTAACTATGAAGTTATTACTATGTTTTTCAACAGAGAATCCCGATGGATTGTGTGCCTCATTTGATGTATCAGAATGGTAGCCTTGATGTTTTGAACATACATCCAGGTCATCCTACGAATCTCAACTGTCCATACCGGATTTCTAAAAGAAGTGGAGACATGCTAATCAAAGAATGGAAAAAATGTATGGACAGTCGTAAGGAGGTTCTTGGAAGCAAAAGGAAGCGAAGCGCAAGAATTGGAGACAGGATGATCTCCATTCTCCATAATGGAGAGTCAGGGTCTATATTGTTTTATGCTATTTTACCTTAAAGAGGGTATTTAGGTCCTACCTAATACTGATGATCATGTGCTAAGAACAATTAAGTAGGGTTGGTTCGATGACTATGAGGATGATGATCGTATGACTTGTTATTAATAACGAGTAGAAGTTGTATGATGATGATTAGTAGGACTTGTTATTATGATGATGCATGATGCGAGCATGAAGAGTTATTATATATCAGTGGGTGAAATGAACATGGATTGGATTGAAGTGAAGGCAACATGCATGTGGTGCATGTCGAAAGTAGTACAATCCAAACTTGATCAAGTTAGGATTAGTATTACTTTCGACATGCACCACATGTTGCCTTCACTTCAATCTAAGCCATGTTTAGGCATAGCAGTAGCGTTGGTAAACCAAGCACGGAGATAAGAGAGGACACTTCTCTCTATTAGCTAGCTAACAACCTAAATTAACCCCCCAAACCCCTAAACCACCCCCTTTAAAAAAACAAAAACCTCAGCTCCTGCCAGCTGCTGACGCGTGGATGCCTTTTGGTCCCGGTTGGTGCCACCAACCGGGACCAAAGGCCCTCCTGCCTGGGCTCGCCGCAGCGGCCACGTGGAGGCCCATCTGTCCCGGTTCGTGTAAGAACCGGGACTAAAGGCCTAGGGCTTTAGTAACGACCCTTTAGTCCCGGTTCCACAACCGGGACAAATGGGCCTTACGAACCGGGACAAATGGCCCTTTTTCTACTAGTGTTCAGCAGTAAGCATGTGATGCGTTCTTGATTCAATGAATTCATGAGAACTAATCGCTGCCAGGTAGGTGCTTGAGATAATAATATTTTGTTGTTGCTCAGCAGATGTGTTTTTTCACGTGTAGTCAGTGGAGGTAATTGTTTAATTTGCAATCCTGCAACTTTTTGTAGTATTTGGAAAGAAAATTCACATCATTTGCTAAGGTCATAGCCAATGGAACGTCATTTTGAAAAATTGCACTGGATTTCTGTCATAAATACATATATAGTGCTCTAGTTGCAATATTCTGGATTACATGCTCATGGATGTCTATATGGCTGCCGGGTGCCTCAGTTTAGCCATTTGACTAATTAAAAACCTACATCGTTAATGCCATCATCTTGTTTACTTTAACACTGTGTATGGCTGTCTGATCTCATGAGGGCTATTGCTTTCCAATTAATGAGATAAGGAGGAGGATGTGAAGTTGACACACACCCAGTCTCAAGTTCTGTGGTTTCTACCTGCGTTGCTTAGTTTGCTTTCCATTAAGTAAAAATGTGGTATAGTATAAGAGCATCAAAAGAACAAAATAAAATAATGTGCAAAGAATACGCATGCAACAACCCCCCTCCCCTCCCCCCCACACAGATTGTGCTAGCTGGTCTAGGGCATGAACAACAACTTATTTCAAATTAACTATCTAGTGGTGTCTATGAAATTCAAGAAAAAGCTGTTTTTCCTTGAAAAATAAGTGGATGTGCAAAGTATCAATGAAGTATTTGCAAAAGAAAAAAACAAGCAAACAGAATTAATTATGAAACCGGTTGTGATTGTCATGTAGACAATGGTAGTAGTTGGAACCACATACAAACCAATAAAAACAAGATCTCAAATCTCCAACCATTAAAGAGTTGTATGTTTGTCCTTTCTTCAGTTCAACCCAAATTTTACAATAACACTATTATATTTAAATCTAGATTATTGCTATACGTGATTAATTAATTAATACACCAAGTTGAGGTTGTGACCTGGCAAGACGAACTTATGAACTTGCAAGCATGGTAGTCAGATCGACGTCCACACAACGCCGATATGAACATTGTCTAGAGAACACTTCATTTGTATTTATTCCAGAATTTAACTACTACTTTGGGCGGGTCACACATGACGTTGTGTGACACTTTATTTGTCACCGCTTCCTCGACATGTCGATCGACTAGACGACGGTGGTCCAACTATATATTACTAGACAACTTTTCTTATCAGTAGGCACCAACTCCGGTGCCAACGCCGAATGGCACACTGGTGGTGGCGCTGTACAACGGCACATTGACACTGCACATCGTTGGCAAGGTACGGAGTGCAATGGAAGTCACCGCCTCAAGGTGAGCTATCTGGTGTGGCTGCAAAAAGGTACCCTGTAGTACCTGTTGTTGTTGTTGTTGAGGCTGTTGACCCAGTTGCTGTTGAGGTTGTTGGAAAGAACATTGTCCGAGCTGCTGCTGCGACTGCTGTTGGGATTGGGAGACACCTTGACCTGACTGTTGGGGTTGTTGCTGCTGAGGTTGGACAAAGCCCTGTTGTTGTTCTTGCAGGATGATGGAGTAGATGATGGCACGGATTGCTTCATAGCGGGATTGTTCGGGGATTTGCTGCAATTGCTGGCAACATTGTTGTTGCATCACATGGCAACTGCTCTGCTGCCACATCTGTGACCTAGCAAGACGTTGTGGCATTGCTACAGGGCTGCACTGCTGCTGGAGGAATACTTTGCATGGGTTTAGCTGCTGCAAAACGGATGGCTGAACAATAGGGATTTGCTGTTGCACAAGTTGTTGTTGTTGTTGTTGTGGAGGTAAAACTAGTTGTTGTTGCTGCGAAAATGGTGATTGTTGCGGTAGAACTGGTTGTTGTTGCTGTGAAAATGGTGGTTGCTGCGATAGAATTGGTTGTTGCTGCGAAAATGGTGGTTGTTGCTGCGAAAATGATGGTTGTTGAGGTAATGGTTGTTGTTGTTGTTGTGAAAATGGTGGTTGTTGTGAAAATGACTGTTGTGGTGGTAATGGTTGCTGCTGCCATGGTCTCTCCAAACCAGAGATGCAGCTAGTCTCCATCTGTGCAATGGCACTTGTCGCCACAACGGCGATGAGGGCAAAGACGAGGAAGGTCTTCATGATGGATTGGTGCTAACTACTTTTGCTTGGTTTTGATGCTTGTGCTTGTGATGATCATTATACTTCATGCCTATTTATAGTAGTCCGGGCACCACCTCTTTCCTTCTTTGCATCAACTTAAATAATTCTATTTGGATGCATCAGAAATGATTTTTTGGTACATTGTGTTAGGTTGCACTAGCTACAAGCGTACTTTTGGATTGATCATCAAAGTTGCTTTTTAGTTGTGCATATGATCACACACAAATTATAGAAACCCTGATGTGTGGTATATATGACTCGCCTTATTCACTTTACATGTCACACATTTATCAGGATAGTATCACTTTTGCAACCGAGTTTGGAACCTTGTATAGGCTGTCAACCATAAACAAGAAAGGCAAAACCTGTGTAGGACTAAGTTGCAATCGTGTGTGGACTGTTAAGATATGCTCGATTATTAAAGCCTTGTATGTGGAGGGTTCGTCTAGACTCGGTTGCTTTTTTATAAAACTAACTTTGTATTGTTCTCTAAGATGATAAGATGAACTGAGAGGTATAGATCATGACATGACTCATAGAATTCCCTTACATGTAAAGGATGGTAATTGCTTACAAGTTACTAGCATATATCCGGTCCTAACTCTAGATACGTCATCATCAGTTCGATCTATGTGTGAAGAAGGATTTTTCTGGATCAAATCATTCTTTTGGTGGACTAAGTTTGTAATGTTATGTAAATATTTCATTGGGACCACCCGGTACCTTTTACTAAATCTTTTGGGCATGAAGTTGATACTTATTTGAATTGTGTAGACCATTTACACAGATAACCTATTCAAAAATATAATATGTTCGTTATACTTTGGCAACATAATTTGGTCTACTATGGTGCATGTTCAGGTGTATAAGCATGAATTTACATATTTCTAGGTACTTTGTCTACCCAAAAGGAAAATTGCCAAATATTTTAATACTTTTCATGAACAAACCTTAAGTACCTATTCGTAGATACCCTCCTAGATCATGGACAACGAGCATATTTTATTTGTTGGATTTTGAGAAGGTCTAGATTTTTTCCCGCAAAAGAAGTTCTAGACCGTTTCATGCCAACTTGTTTGTGCCCAGCTATTCTGAAGCATCTTATATATCTAGGCCATACTTATGTTTTTTTGTTATTAATCTATTAAAGGCTGAATGAAGAGATCCTAAATGATAAGGAAAAACAATGCTAGGAGGGATGGGGCATCTCCACCGCTTGTTTGAATAAAACCAGAGGATTTTATGATTATGGATTTGGTTCGAAATATGTTAATGATATGTGAACTCGATCTGAGCCAGTATCCGATGAGTTGAAAAGTGTTGAATGGCCCATGAATAAATTTATTTTTGTTCATATGTACCAAAAATCTGGAATGGTGACACTACATATTCAATTCAAATTAGAAAATACATCTGATCCCAGCTACGGAGGTCGTCGTGTATCACGATGAGGCCTCCGTTGCAACTCTGGCCGTCTGCAATTACCCTAGATGGCAGGCTAGTCCGCTATCCATCGCTGTGAGCCGCCGGCAGGGCAGGTCAGAGGTCATGCGGTTGCAACTAGAAGGTTAGTCATCCATTCTCCGTCCGTCAGTTAGTGGCTTAGTGCTCGATCCAGGAGTAAATGGTACTTTTGTATGGATATATAGTTGCAGAGAGGAATTTCTTTGCCTAGTGTTTAATCCGATTGCGAGCTGGATTGGTGGAGAAATCGCTACTTCTTCGTGGTAGGGTAGCAGTGGACAATTAGTACAGAGAGACATTGCAAAAAATTCCAGTGCGTTGAGAAGTAGATTAAGTGCTCTGTTTGCAGGTTCAAAGACTACTTCATTCAGTTATATACTCATACAGCAAACTCATAACTTGTGAAGTTCTGCGGGAGGCCGAGAAAGAGAGCAATGATCCTGGTTGACATAACTGTGGCAAGTCATTTTAAAATGAACAGCTCGCCACTTCAGGTGAATTTGGTGGCTGTCTAGGTGAAAAGCACTGCCAAAAGATCGGCAAAAAGACCTGGACTCGATAGTGATTGTACAAATTTGGCCCGTAGGGATTTTGGAGAGAACATAGCTACCTGGTGTTCGAGGGAGAGAACCAGGACCTTCAGACAATGGCCAACAACATCAAGGCAGAGGTGGAGCGACGATTCAGGCCTACCATCACTGGCTGCGAGAGCCACCGTGTGCATAGGTTAGTGATGTTTTCTGTTGCAAAATTCTGGTCTGTGCGTGCATGTGCCAAAGTTATTTGTGGGTTGGGGGACACGGCCACTATTAAACTCTTGTACTTATGTTTGCTCCTCCTCTTAATGGAGGGATGTAACAATACTCCCATGTAACATGTTGTTATATAATAAAGATGGTTATATAAACTCAGTGTGTGCTTCTTCTCTAACTGTTTCCTTTTTTAATGGTGATTCAGATCCGAAATTCACCTTTTTCTTGTGTTCACTTGTAGGCTGTGACACAACCATTCATTTTGCAGTCCCAAACTATAATAGCGTGAAGGACAGGACACAAGCTGCCAGAGATTTCAAGGTATTGTTTTGAACTTATGCAATAATTCTTTATGTATACACAACTGTTGTAATGCAATGATGAGTTTGTGTTTTACCTTTGGATTCTTTTCTAGCTATTCTTGTGTTAAACTGTTGGTGATTATTGTTTACCAATGTGTAGTAATCTTCAACTGCACCAGAGAAAATTTTCCTTGCTTTGATGAAAATCTGAACATATATAGAAATCATTTTTGCAGTCATTGAAGAAAGACAATGTACTTCATGTTTTCAAACTCAGTACTGGGCATGATGACCATGCAATCATGTTCATGGATGATTATCTGAAACAGGTACATGTTTTTCTGGTTTGACTTAAGTAGGTTCACTAGGTCTTGATGGTGTTAATGTAGAAGTTAGGAGGTATCATTTAGCTAATTAATCTTTTTTGATACTCCCATCCACCCAACCAAGCAAACAACCTATCCCATCTATAATAAATATATAGTTGATCCCATTAAGTCTAATTATCTCAACATGCAGCCCTCCACATATCATCACCCACTAGAATTATTTTGTAGCACATGCATACTCCAATTTAATTGTTCCATCTCCAATGGTCCAACGTACATGCATACTCTTTGTTCACATATAATTACTTTTGAAAATAATAGCTTTTGATTTAGATCATTTCATTCTTATATAATATATCCAAAATTAATCTTTAAAATCCCGCAGCAACGCGCGGGAAAATCATCTAGTATACCTTGTTTAACCAACCAAGCACACTTTAACTGAGCTGCAAATTTACCGTCATAGACATGCCAACAATTCTCTAGAGGCAGTCTTCATAAATAATTAAAGAAGTCAATATGTAGCTAATGTCTTGTTGATTCTAAAATTTTAGTATAACGTGATAATTCGTACTACATGTTTTAATGGATCTGCTGCGTTCTTACACTGAGTGTATGCAGATGGAATCTGCTGTGAGGAGGTTAAAGGGTAATAACCAAGATGGCAATGTGATGTTTTTGAATGGTTTGGGAAATATGTTCTGTATTCGAAATTGGATGTCAACATCAACCACGTAGAGCTGGTAAGTTTCAACCAGTTACTACTCGAGAGTTAAGTGTTAGTCCTCTGCATAATTCTATTGTTCGATAAGGGGCGCTTTATTGCTTACAAAGTTTTTAAGTATTATCTGGCTTCTGCATAACTAAAATGCACACAGCCAACATTTCAAAAAAAAAGATGCACACAGCCAAACCAAGTCCAAACTCAAAAAGAAAAAGTTGTACTAGAGCTATGTTAATTAATTTGGCTCAGAGAGAGTGCTAAAAAAAAACTTAATTTCAATTATTTAAATCCATCTTCTGTAGCAACCAACGACGACAGGCATCTAAAACAAGCGTATGATTTTCGTCGAGTATGATTTTCTCAAGTTTCATGAAGATTTAGGTTCGTAGTGGGAAGCTGTGGAGTGGCCCTTAAGAACATTTCTTGCTGACATGACATCAATTGCGCTGTAGTTATTTGCCTTCTTACGTCTCCTTTGTGGTTATGTCTCTCTTTAAAGTTTGAACCAGGCGCCCCGCTTTATATATTCCTTCCGTCCGGGACTACCTGTCTCAAAAATGAATAGAAATTGATGTATATAGAACTATATAAATATAACTAGATACATCCATTTCTGCGACCAATAATTCTGAACAGAGAGAGTATAATGCAACAACCGAACAAAGTGCATGGCTGACCAATACAAGGTGATGAGGTAGTCCTCATACAATGCAGATCCTGTTAGAGTTGTGTCGAATATTGCGTATAAGATAGGTTAGAGTTGGACTTTGAGTAGTATTGTGTTTAGATAGGATATAGAGTCGTGTCCTAATAGGACACTTGTATCCTAGGCCTCTCATATATAATGGGGGTAGACACACGATGTAACCCATGCCAACATAATAGCATAGGAACGCAAGGGAAGCCGGCGGCATGTGCCGGCGTGCAGGGCGACGGGGTGCGGTATTGTAGCGATGTCATGGGGAGGAGCGCCCATAGTCAAGCCCCGGGGATGTAGCCAAGGTGAACCTCGTTAACAAATCTCGGTGTCGTGCTCGTGTGGTTCCTTGGTCCTCGGATGATCAACGGTATGCCTCGGATTATTCTAATAGATCCCAGGATAACCGGATCACACAGAACGCATGCAGCTATACTACCAAAGTGAGCATAGGAAGAACCGATAGCAACGTCACACTATGCCCTATAACATCTAAGCTCAACGACAACACTCTTAGGAGAGCGAATAGCCCTAAGTGTCAGCGTTGTTGAGTCCACACCGAACAAAGGTTTTTACTCCGAGCCCAGACAAGAAGAAGAGCACCACGGTGATATCTTTAAGAGCAAAGCGGCACCCGCGAGCATCACCCTCGTTGACGGCAAAGCATGGGGCTTTACTCGACAGCTCCCCCATGACACCACGAGGTCTCCAGGGTAAGCACGACGAGTTCAGACCTCCAGATCTGGATCTAGGTGTCACCACTGCCGGAGACAAAGAGCACACCCGAGCCACCCGTCGCTCCACCTATCACTGCTGCCATGGGGCCCGCTAGAGAGCGAACCATCAGACCGCCATCCAGGGTTGCCACCTCGACATCCATATCAGAGACACCACCAACCGCCCACATCACGGTGCACCCACCACGGTAGGAGAAGCAAATGGCGTCCCCTTACAATCATAGCCATACATCAGCCACATAGTCTGGATCGATGCCTCCATGGTAGGAGGCACCCACGCCTGCATCTCCAGCCAGTCCCGGTGGACCGGGGGAGACACAACTACAGACATCTGTCTCCGAGCGCGCTCGCCCGACACCATGTCTGTGGTCTTCGACGCTGCTCCACCTGGTGAACAGTAAATTCAGCAAAAATAGATTTTTTTTTTAAAATCTATTTTTTTGAATGGAAGATATTTTAGTGTGTGAAGTGCGTGCCAAATTTCAAAACATTTGGACATCGGATTAGCTCTCAGTAAAAAAAGGGTCCAGACAATGCACAAATAGTAACCTTTTTCACATACATTAAATTCGTCCTTTTTTGCTGAGAGCTACTCAAACATTCAAGTGTTCTGAAATTCGGTACGAACATCAGACACTCAGTTATATTTCTGCACAAAAAAAATTCAGATTTTTTTTGAATTTATTTAGTAATTTTTAATGATTTTTTGTTCATTCCCGGACTCATCTGAGCCCGTGAGCCAAAACGCGTAGGGTGAGCTCCCTGCCATGACGGCCGAACAAGACCAAGGCAGGGGGAGCTCGCTGCCATGACGGCCGAACAAGACCAAGGCAGGGGGAGCTCCCTGCCATGACCTAGCCCTCCGCCCACCAGAGCCGCGTCAGAGAAGCCAAGGTAGGCCAGAGTCGATCCCGCATCAACCAGATGATCCACGACGGATCTGAGTTGTCGCATACACCCGCAGCCCACCACCACCTTTGGGAGGCAGCGAAGCAGCCTCTGGCCCGTGCCATCCCAACCCGCTCCGCCGAACAAGCCACCCCGGTAGGACCACCATCGTCATATCTGAAAGCCGCCGCCCATCCGTTGCTTCCCCGTCTAGTTAAATCCACTACTCCATCTGATATGTATTACCACTAGTAGAAAACGGAGCTTTCATGCCGGTTCTTAAGGGCCTTTAGTGCCGGTTCGGAACCCGCACTAAAGGTTGGAGACCAAAGGCCCCCCCTTTAGTCCCGGTTCAACACGAACCGCCAGTAAAGGCCCACCACGTGGCACGAGCCCGCGCCGTGGTATGCGGGACCTTTAGTCCCGGCTGGTAACACCAACCTGGACTAAAGGTTTTTTTTTTGAATTTTTTGGAAAAAACTTTGATTTTTTTCCCGATTTTCAATTTTCTTAATTATTTGACGATTTAGTCTCTAATCACCACTCATAACTGCTCAAGTGTGGATCACTCATCCCAAATCACCTAAGTTTCCGGCCGGTCACCCATCGTCTTACTACTCCAGCCTGAGCACGCTTAACTTCTGAGTTCTATTCCCCCTAGTTTCCAAGTCCGCACTTGTTGTTTCCTAACAATATTAAGCTGTCAATCCTATTAACCCTCAGGAGTTTAGCTTGAGCATGAAGTCACACGTTCATCGTTTGAGTTTGAAACTATTATTCTAAAAAACACTAATTATTTAGTAACATTAATATTTCTTGAGTAAGTAGTTTGACCATAGTTTGACCAGATTTGACCAAAATTCAAAAAACTGAAATAATTATTTAGTAACACTAATATTTCTTGAATAAGTAGTTTGACCACAGTTTGACCAAAATTCAAAAAAAAAACTGAAATGTGAGCATAACTTTTTTCCTTTTAGAGTTTGAGGATTCTAAAAATTTGCAAAACGGCCTACAGCCGTCAAAATCGGATGCGTATTTTCGTGCTGAACATTTTGATATATTATACGTTGTTTTCCGATATCGGATGCAAAAGATATAGTTGTTTTACCTTTTCATCATATTTTTTTGCAAAACATGTCCAAATTTAAGTTTTTAAATTTTCCTAACTAGTAGATGTAGTAACATAACTACATCTCGAAGGATCTTAATTTTTGAAGTTTTTATCATTTTGTTTTGTTTTTTTCAAAACTGAAATGGCGATAGACAGGGAGAGGGGAGGGGGGTAGAGTTTGATAATTGCCCTTTAGTCCCGGTTTGTGTCTCCAACCGGGACTAAAGGTTAAACCCCTTTAGTCAAAGGGGCTCGTGGGGCCCCGGCCTGACGCCAGCCTGCCACCACCCCTTTAGTAGCGGTTAGTGGCACGAACCGGTACTAAAGGTTCAACATGAACCGGGACTAATGCATAGCCGTTTGAACCGGGACTAATACCATTAGTACCGAGCCAAAATTGAACCGGGACTAATGTGTCTCACGTAAGGTCCTTTTTCTACTAGTGTACTTGTCGCTCAAACGAATTTATCTAGCACTGAAAAACGTCTAAATACGTCCGTGTGACAAGTAATATGGATGAAAGGGAGTATCATTAACTCAAAACTATATACATGGGCGCGGGCTTTCTGGCACCCCTTATACCGAGCCCATACGTGGAAAGGGTATGAGATGTTGTGGTATGTCTGAGCAGTCTGCCACGTCGAATTTGGCACACTCCAGAGTCCGGACCACTTTTTCACCTTCACTATTTTCTTTTATTTTCTTTTTTTGTCCTTACCATTCTTTTTTTTTTGAGGTTCTGTCCCTACCATTCATATGCATGTAATCGGGCATATAATAGGGAGAAAAGTGGGGTTACCACTGCGTGCACAGATAAATGTGGGCTTAAGTGAATATGCCTGAACAGCGCCAAGACGGGTCAGTGGATGTATATGAAATCAAATTAGCTCCTCAATTACCGATGCTCTGACAAAACTAATAAATCTGGACAGAGGAAATAGTTTCCGTAGCTACTACGACTGGAGTAATACTCTATATATAGTTCGAGCTCCATGCATTGTGCAAAGGGAGACAGCTAGACGGATGGTAGCTCCCGCATTTACCATTTTCATTAACCACACCCACGTTGCTTGGGCAGAGCTTTGGTCGGGGGGATCCATGGACTCTTCTTCCGATGCGCCGCTGCTGGCCGCGAGGTGGGAAGAGCCCGGCAGTACCAGCCGGCGCTGGTGTAGGGAAGCCGCGCAGCTGGCGGGGCTTGCGGCGCCGATGGTGGTGGTGATGCTGCTGCAGGTCACGATGCAGTTCATCTCCACCGTCATGGTGGGGCACCTCGGCGACGTCGCGCTCGCCGGTGCGGCCATCGCCAACTCCCTCACCAACGTCTCCGGCTTCAGCGTCCTTGTGAGCAAGCATGCAGCGCACATTAATTTATTTCGTTTATGTTTAGCTATTGGTACTTTCAATTCCGTTAGAGCAGCCCCTGAATCCCATCCGGATGTGTACAAGATCGGCGACCGGTCCAGATGTCTCAGTGTCTTCTCCCTCCATGCGACCGCCATTTATCCAGTTGCATCGTGCGGAGATCTCTGCTACTTCTGATGTTCTTTGTTATTACGGATAGTTCCTACAAAGAATCGTACTAAGGACATAAATGCTTGAATTATTGATGTGGATGCTACATAGTGGGTTCTCATCTTTTAGAGACCACGAGTGTAATAGAAGCATCCGTTGGCAAGATGAACTTTGTTATGGTCAGATGATGTACTTTGATATGATAAACAAAAGGTTGTGTGGATCATTCAGGATCTCCCCTCTTTTCTAAAAAAAAATGATCATCTCATGACTACTGGGAATGAATCAAATCAGATGGTTCCATTTCTCAACCTTTCTGATTAGCGCCGACCGCACGCGGCTAGCTAGGTCGTTCGATTAATCTTTTTTACAATGGACCTGTGGTGCTTGATTCACCCCACCCCGCTGTACATATAGCTAGTTTCGGTGGGCAATATCGATCTATTATATTCCCGCGAAAAATATAATCAGTCACTTGATCCGACTGAGTTGGGTGTTGAGAAAATTCGGCCAGGGTGATGTTCGCATTCTTTGCAGTGATGATTGAAACAAAATCTTCATAGCAACTGTTGCCCACCTTGCACAAGCCACGTTTGTTATTCTTGATATTCTTTCAGCGAAAATCCAAACTTATGAGCGACCCGTATGGACTGCCACCCCTCCCCCCTAACCTCCAAGTAACCCGTCTTCCCCGAATTTACTATGAGTCTCCTCCCTTCCAATCAGATGTTGCCACCTCATCCTGTAAATTTAATTCCATAAGATTAATGTGTAGGTGTAGCAAAACTCTTCTTTCAGTAATGTCGATGCACTTTATCCTAGTTTAACTTCCATTTATTCAGCAACAATATGTATAATTTGTTACTGATGCAGTTTCCCTTTTAGATTGGACTGGCAGGCGGATTGGAAACTCTTTGTGGGCAGGCCTATGGAGCAGAACAATATCATACATTATCTTTATGTACCTACAGGTCCATCATTGCACTTCTTGTTGTGAGTGTGCCCATCTCCATTGTTTGGTGTTTCATCCCGGAAGTACTTCCTCTCATGGGCCAGGAACCACAAATTGCAAATGAGGCTGGCAAATATGCATTATGGCTTATCCCTGGTTTATTTGCCTTCGGTGTTACTCAATGCTTTTCAAAGTTTCTGCAATGTCAAAGCCTAATATTTCCAATGGTTCTTAGCTCCTTGATTACAATTGCGGTATTTCTTCCTCTTTGCTGGTTCATGGTTTACAAAGTTGGGATGGGTAATGCTGGAGCTGCTTTATCCGTTAGCATTTGTGATTGGGTTGAAGTGACTTTTCTTGGCCTTTACATTAAGTTCTCACCCTCTTGTGAGAAAACACGCGCTCCACCATCGTGGGAAGCTTTTAGAGGGATTGGCAGTTTCATGCGTTTGGCTGTACCATCGGCTCTTATGATTTGGTAAGTAAATGTTATTTGCCATGTTTCTATAATGATGTTGTTTTAACCTCTAGCACAAAAAATAACATATGCTATTTTATCTAGTATTTCATATTTTGGCAAGCAAAATATTGTCCAATACAGCAAACTCTTATGCACTCTTCATTCACTTTTACTTGTTCTTGTGGACATTAATATAGTTTCCAACGTGCACCTTTTGGCAAATAATTAAGATTATAATTATAATGATGTGATCATTCATAACACTAATGGTATCTTCATGTGACAAATCTATATAGTTTGTGTATCAGTAGCCAACGTTTCTAAAGGTGTCAGCATGGAAAATAACAAGTACGTTCCTCTCAAAAAATATATTAATAATAACAAGTACGTGGCAAAACCTTTTTAATAGTGGTGCACTTGCAGCCCATAAGATCCAAGCATTGTTGCTATTTTTTATATCTCTTTCTACTTATGTTCGTTCATACCTACTCCCTCCGTCTGGAAATAAGTACCGCTCAAACGGATGTATCTAGCACTAAAATACGTCCAGATACATCTATTTGAGCGACACTTATTTTCGGATGGAGGAAATACTATTTTTCTGTTGTTCTTGCCACAGCACCCTTGCACACTTGATTGGTCTGTTAGAATACTGTCAGAAAAGGATGATGGTCTTTTACAAACCATTTGAAAATTTGAAATGTCGGCTCGTCTCGGATTGATTGTCCAAATCAAGTTTGTTTTCCTCTTCGTCTTTGTTGTGAAGACATCTTTCAACAAAAGAAAGTCCGTCTTCGTCTTCGCCTTTGTTGTGAGCAGATCCTGATCAGATACCTTTTGTTTTTTTGCCAC